>NW_022437025.1:3462961-3481721 GCF_009761245.1 Sapajus apella
GGAATGAGTGAGTGAGGAAATGAGTGAGTGAGTAATGAGTGAGTGAATGAGTGAGCGAGTGAGTGAATGAATGAGTGAGTGAGTGCATGAATGAGTGGGTGAGTGAGTGAATGAGTGAGTGAGTGAGTGAATGAATAAGTGAGGGAATGAATGAGTGAGGGAATGAGTGAGTGAGTGAATGAGTGGGTGAATGAGTGAGTGAATGAGTGAGTGAATGAGTGAGTGAGTGAATGAATGAGGGAATGAGTGAGTGAGGGAATGAGTGAGTGAGGGAATGAATGAGTGAGTGAGTGAGGGAATGAGTGAGTGAATGAGTGAGCGAGTGAGTGAGTGAATGAATGAGTGAGGGAATGATTGAGTGAGGGAATGAGTGAGTGAGTGAGTGAGTGAATGAATGAGTGGGTGAGTGAGTGAGTGAATGAATGAATGAGTGAGTGAGTGAGGGAATGAGTGAGGGAATGAATGAGTGGGTGAGTGAGTGAGTGAATGAATGAGTGAGTGAGTGAGTGAGTGAGGGAATGAGTGAGGGAATGAAGAACTGAATTAGTGAGCACTAGAGCCCACAGACCCTGGGGGATGAAGGTGCATTAGGTTCCTCCAGTTCAGCGGGTTCCTGGGAGGTCTCTGGATGCTGTGGGGTGCCGAGCTGCAGCTCAAGACCCACCTGGATTGGACTTCACCGGCCGGGCCAGGCTCAGGGAGGAGGAGGACGCGCCCCCATTCCCGGGGAACAAGCCCCGGCGGGGTGGGGCGCGTGGGTGAGCGCGGAGCCGCCTGCCTGGTTTGCTTCCCCGCGCTGCCCTTGCCTGCTGCTCGGCGCTGGCGGCTTCTGCTTGTGCACCTGCAAACGGGCCTGATGGCGGAGCTGTGAGGATGGCATAAGTTGGTGCATGAATGTGTGCGTAGGGCGGGGCCTGCGCAGGGAAGACCCATTAGGTGTCACTCAGTATCACTGGGCCAGGCACTCTGTGGGCTGCTCCTGGAAGCCCATCCTCCCGAGTTCACACACCTGGCACACCCACCCCGCAGCCTGGCGGCCCTGTCTTCTCCCAAGCACGTCTTCCACAGCCCTCACCCCACACAGCTCCCCTGGCCTCAGCTTCTTCTACAGCCTGCTGGAAGCTGGTGCCACAGGGCCTTTGCACCTGCTGCCTGGGGCATGATTCTGTGTCCATGTGGCTCACTCCCCAACCCCGGTGACCTTGCTTATGCACCCCCAGCGAGGTCTCCCCTGCAGGTGATCCCTCGCGTTTTATGGGTTTTGTCTCTTATACACCCTCGCTTCTGCTCCCTGTGGCTTTTCTGGCATGGGTCAGGCACTCTGTGTGTGGAAAGAAGGAATGTTTACAAGGAGGAGTGCAAAACGCGCTACGCAGACGTGTGTAGAGCCGCAAACCCAGGGCAGGGCTGAGGTCGAGCATCCAGCATCTAGGGAAGAGGAAGGGTGTGCCCAGAGTCTGGGCAGAGGGCAGGGACAGAGGAGATGGTCTATGCCAGCTGCGTAGGAGTCCCGGCTTTGTCCTGAGGGCAGTGGGAATCCACAGAAGCTACAGAGGGCTGGAGGCAGAGCCACGCAGGACAAACCCTCCCGGAGAAGGTTAATGACAGGTGGGAGAATCGGAGGGCCAGGCTGGGGGCAGGCCCAGGGCAGAGCCGGCGGCCAAGTGTGTGCACAGATGGCGGGACACTCACGGGCGGGGAGGCTGCGCCAGAGGCCACCTGACCTTGCTGGACTCGGAAGAGTGAAGAGGCCTCCTCCATCTGTGCAGACTCCAGGGCCCGCCCCCGCCCTGGGCACCATCTGTTGAAGGCACACACCCTCCCGTCCTCTCTGCTGAAGTGGGGGCACTGCTTTCTGACCCAGCGGGCAGCCTTGGGCAGAGGGAGCCGAGCTCTGTGCCGTCCCCAACCGCATGTGAGTGCGAGATGGGGCCAGGGGGCTGGCAGAGGGAGGAACTGGCCATGTCAGGGCTGGCTCTCGTCTAGGCGGCCTGCAGGGGCCGTGTGCCCAGGTGGGGCCACTTGGGTGCGGGTGTGGCCACGGCAGGGGTGGGGCTTATTAACATGCACCTGTCAGGTCTGGGGGCAGCTTGGCCAGGGGCCAGGCTGCATGAAGGAGGGAAGTTTGCAGTGGTGGGGCTCATTTTGGGGGCGCTCCATGAGAGTGGGGATAGATCTTATTGGTCTCTGTACTCTCAGCATCTAGCACCATGCTGGGAACGGAGGTGGGGAGAGTAGACTTTCTGTAGAATGTATAAACAGTGGGGCCACAGCCCCACCTGGGAGAGACTCAGGGGTTCCACAGTGAATGCAGTGCTGTCCGTAAGATGACAGGTGGCTGGTGGGACGGAGAGGGCTTCCTGGGGGCGGGAGGGTGGGAGGGATCATGGGGTGGCCACCCTCTCAAGGCAGGGTTAACTCCAGGACTGCAACCTACAGGCACTGACCCTGGGGAGCTGCTGGCCCACTCCTTTTCAGAGCCCTGCTCTGTCCTGCCCCTGGGACCCCTGCGTAGACTTCTGTGACGCAGCATGCCTGGATGGTTCAGGCTGGCCTGACTGTGCAGAGAGAGCATGGGCCACAGGCCACCGTGGAGGTGCTTGAGCCCACGGTTCAAAGTGGAACCACGTGATTGGGGCTTTGATGCATGAGGAATCAGAGCCAGGTGGAAGCATCTGGAGCCAGTGCCACCGGCCCCAGAGAGCTGGCTGTGCCCCTGTGTCTCCACCCAAAGCTGCCTTCACTGCCTTGGGGGCTCGAAGTCAGCCATGATTGGATATATACCATGGATGTCAGCAAATGCTGAAGTCAGGGCTCTCTCGAGCCCTGATGCAAAGCCAGCTATGAAATCTTTACCAGCAGGGCACTGACAGGGATCGGGGAGAGCCCGAAACAGAAAGGGGTCCCAGGCAGAAGGTGTGGAGAAGACGCCCAGCAAATGTGACACGCTTACACTCAGACGCACCCAACACCCGAAAACAGAGACTTCAGACAGGCAGGCAGACACATGCACACACCCACAGGCCACAGGCACAGTGGGGTCCCAGGACACGGACGCTCACATGCACACACACGTTCACACACGAGAGCACACTCAGACAGGCTTGCAGTTAGAAACACATACTTGAACTCTCAGACACACACCACTCAACTCCATGTGCACACAGCTGCACACGCAGATGCACACACAGGCAGGTGAGCCTCAGCCTGGACGGCTGTGCAGCCTTGTCTTGCTGCCACCTGTCCCCTGGCTGGGGCTTGCACAGGGTGTGTTTCTGACAGCTGCCCAGCCCTACCCTGGGGGCTGCTTGATTGGGCCTCTGCTTCTTGGCCACACTGTGCTAGGAGATGGACCCGGGGCCTTTGATTGACTCATTGTCCCTTCACTTACCACACACTTTTCATTTACGACCCAAATATTTGCTCACTCATTCACCCACCCACCTGAACATCCATCCATCTATCCATCCGCCCATCTATGTACCATTCATCCATCCATCATCCATGATATAACCATCCAACCACCCATCCGTCCATCATCCATCCATCCATCCATCCATCCATCATTCATCCACCCATCCATCCATTCACCCATCCATCCATCCATCCATCCATCCATCCATTATCCATAATCTGTGATAGGGATATCCATATCATGCCATCCATCCATCCATCCATCCACTCATCTGAATATCCAACCACCCATCATCCATCTACCCATCCATCCATCCATCCATCCATCCATTCTCTACCCATCTGTCACCCATCTGCCCATTATTCATCCATCCATCCATCACCTATCCATCCATCATCCATGATACATCCATTTTAACCACCCATCCATCCACCTGACAATCCACCCATGCACCCATCCATCTATCCATCCACCCACCCATCCATCATTCATCCACCCACCACCCATCCATCCATCATCCACCCATCCATCATCCATCCACTCATCCCTCATTCATCCACCCATCCATCCACTCATCTGAACATCCATCCACCCATCATCCATCTATCCATCATCCATCCATCCATCCACCCATCCATCCATCTATCCATATATCCATTCACCCATCCATCATCCATCCACCCATCCATCCACTCATCTGAACATCCATCCACCCAACATCCATCTAACCATCCATCCATCATCCATCCACCCATCTATCATTCATCTACCCATTCATCATCCATCCACCCATCCATCATCCATCATCTGTTTACCCATCCATCATCCATCCACCCATCTAACATTCATCTACCCATTCATCATCCATCCACCCATCTATCATTCATTCACCCATCCATCATCCATCCACCCAACTATCATTAATCTACCCATCCATCATCCATTCACCCACCCACCCATCTATCCACCCATCCATCCACTAATCTGAACATCCATCCACCCTTCATCCATCTATCTATCCATCCATCCATGCATCCATCCATCCATCCATTATCCATTCACCCATCCATCGTACATGATGCACCCATGCAACCACCTATCCATCGATTTATCGTCCACCAATCATCCACCCACCTGAACATCCATCAGCCTATGCACCCATCCATCTACCCATTCACCCACCCATCCATCATCCATTCACCCACCCACCCATCCATCATACATCCACCCATCTATCATCTATTCACCCATCCATCATCCATTCACTCACTTATCATCCATCCATCACACATCACACTGCACACACATGCATACTGCTGAAAACACACACACACACACACACACACACACACACATACTACACACACACTACACAACACAGAGTGGAGTCTTAACCACTCAGGCCAGAGTCTGGGTTGGAGGGGGGCTCCCCTCCCTGGTAGCTCTGCCCTTCCCATCCTCTGCTTCTCCAGCTAGTCAGCTGGAACTTATCCTGAACCACCAGCTGGTGGCCAGCCAGGGTCCAGGCCCAAGCTTCTGCCTCCTAAACACCTCTCCCTGTGGCCCTTTGCCTTCCCTCCTGCCCCCGGACCGAGGCCTCTGCCATCTCTCTCCTGCTCGATGAACTACAGTTCAACTCACCTCCTCTGCAGCCCTGCTCCCTGCCACTTGCTGACGGCCTCTGCTGCCCCTGGGATGCCAACCAAGCTTCTTAGGCTGGTGTGGCAGATGGCATAATTGGCCACAATTCTTCACTCCATCCTGCATCCAGGCCCTCTGCCAGGAGACAGTGCGTCCCGCAGAAGCAGGAATGTGTGTCCTGGCCCTGAACTGGGCTTGCCGTGGGGCACATGGGTGGAGGTGAATGTGCAGGCTCCGGGGCCTGGGCCTGCAGAGGTGGACGGTTTTCTATCTCCACAGCACTTTCGCCATTGCTGAGAGAAGCAGCTCACCCCTCCAGCCCCCTGTCCATGAAGGACAAGCAACCAGGGGACAACCCAGACCCAACGGCTCCAGCTAGCCAGCCTCCCGGAGGAGCGCAGATAAATCGCAGCACTGCATGCCATAGAGATTTCACTTGTGCTTCTTAGCTGCAGGGCTGACTGCTAAGGGGCCCTGCACCCAGGTCCAGCCTCCTGGGTGCCTGCAGGCCACAGACTGCTGTCTGCCCAAGTGCCCCCATGGCCTCCATTTGTCCAGAAATGTCCAGTGAACACCTCCTCACTCCACATCTCCCTTTCTCCCAGGGAAGTGGGGTCAGAACTCAACTCTCAGGAAGACTGAATCAAGCCCTCATGTCGCTCCAGTTCCTCAGGCTTTGGGGAGGTGCTGGGCTCAGTGTCCTTTCAAGAGTCTTGTATTGGTCCGTTTTCATGCTGCTGGTAAAGACATGCCTGAGACTGGGTGATCTATGAAGAAAAAGAGGTTTAATGGCTCACAGTTCCACATGGTTGGGGAGGCCTCACAATAATGGTGAAAGGTGAAAGGCACGTCTTACATGGTGGCAGACAAGAGAGAATGAGGACCAAGCAAAAGGGGCTTCCCTTATAAAATCATCAGATCTCATAAGACTTATTCACTACCATGAGAACAGTATGGGGGAACCGCCCTCGTGATTCAATTATCTCCGACCAGGTCCCTCCCACAACACGTCAGAATTATGGGAGCAGCCCCTTCAGCCCGGATGAGAGGAGCCAAAGGCATGGCAGACGAGCTCGGCACCAGGGTGCTTTGGAGAAGGAAAGCATGTACTGTGCTGTGCTGGGGGGTGTGTGTGCAGCCTCCTGACACCCTCTGGTCCCCAGGTGCTGGGTGTGGCTTCAGCACTCTGGAGGGTGACGGCCACAGCCACTGGTGAGTGGACACTGGACGTGGGCGGCCACTCTGACCACACGGGCTATGCTGCCTGGAGGCTGCCACCCCCCGTGAGCAGGCTGGTCCCGGGACGCGCAGAGAACCCACTGTTCGTTCACCCCGTCCAATGCCAAAAGGGACCAAGCTGCTGCCCCCAAGCCCCCGCAGAGCCTGACGTTTGTCAAGAATCAGGTCATCCACTCGAGGCCTCTGCCGGAGGACAGAGGGGCACCGGGCCCACCTCCCCGGAGCCGTCAGGCCCCTGGGCCCGGGCAGGCGGGAGAGCTGGGGGAGCCTCACAGGGGCCTCCAGGCCTGCCCCTCCCTGCTGGGCTGCCTGTGGGCGGCAGAGGTCCCACCCCATGCCAGGGCCCTCCATGGCAGGCTCTGTACCTGGGTCACTCCTTGCCCCAACCGCCTTGGCCCCACTCACTTCGAGACCCCAGAGTGTCCCCTGTCCCCTGCAGACAGCTCTGGCACCCACTGGCCTCTGACTCTTCATTGTCCTGGAGGCTGCCTGCATGGAGGGGTAGAGCCGGGCAGGTGTGTGTCTGTGTCTCTGCAAACAGGGCCTGGTCCCATTTCAGGCTCCTGTGAGAAGGGTCTCACAGGCAGCGTGGTGGGTGCCTCCGGGGACTCGGCTGCCGGGGACCCTGTTGCCCGTCATCTCTGCAGCTTTGTGCTTGGTCTTAATGCTGTCTGGTCTTGGGCTCAGGGCCTTGGTGTGAAATGAGACTGGGTCTGTGCCTCTTGGTGAGAACGAGCAGAGCCAGGTGAGGATGGCAGCACGGTGGGCATCGCCAGGTAGGGGGCTGGGGTGGCGGCTGCACAGCCAGGGCAGGAAGCATCGACAGGGCAGGCGGCAGAGGAGGTGAAATGGCCTCATCTGCACGTAGTTGGACTCCAAAGAAAAGGAGCGAGAGGGTCGGGCACGGTGGCTCACGCCTGGAATCCCAGCACTTTGGGAGGCCGAGGCGGGTGGATCACGAGGCCAGGAGTTGGAGATCAGCCTGGCCAGCATGGTGAAACCCCGTCTCTACTAAAAATAGAAAAATTAGCCGGGCGTGGTGGCGCACACCTGTAATCCCAGCTACTCAGGAGGCTGAGGCAGGAGAATTGCTTGAACTCGGGAGGCGGAGGTTGAGATCACACCATTTGTACTCCAGCCTGGGCGACAAGAGCAAGACTCCATCTCACAGAAAAGGAAAAGGAGGGAGAGCACTGAGCAGAAGCCGCCGGGGTGGCATCAGCCGAGGCTGTGGTGGAGCCCCGCAGTCACGCCGTCCGCGGAGTTGGGAAGCCCCTCAACGTCCACACAGTAACCTAAGGAGCCCCAGGGGCTCACCGCAGCCAGACCACTGGAAACCAAGATGAGGAGCAAGTCCACGCCCTGGGTGGTTGGCGCCTCCCTCGACAGCCGCATGGGGTGCAGAGACACCACGGGGTGCAGAACTGCGGCCCTGGGGTGGCCACCGCCTTTCACAGCCACAGCTGGATGGTGGAGGAATCGGGGTGCCGGCTGCTGTCCTGGAACTGTGCTCCACCCCGTTTTCCTGTTGCCAGTGTGACTGGCACTCGCTTTTCCCTCTGCCTGGAACGAGGCTTCCTGAGACAGACAGGGCCCCGCCCCCATAGGCTTCTGGCCCTCACTCTAATCTCACCCTCTCAAGGAGCACCACCCTGCCCACCAAGGGACAGTCACACAGGCCTTGCCCCGGCCCTTCCTACTCGGCCTTCAAGGCTCAGTTCAAGTGTCGCCTCCTCCAGGAAGCCTCCCGGGTGCCCCTGTGACCTCTCGCAGCTCTGGCACTTTGCTGGGATGTGGCATGGGCACTGGGTCTTCCATGGCACTTGGCACCTGTAACAATCGGGTATATTTGTTACGTGTATTCTGTGTCCCCATGAGAGTGCCATTCCATGGAGGCAGGGGGTTACTGTGTGGTGGGTGCTGACTCCTAAGGACGCCCCAGAGCTGGTGTGCAGTCTGTGGCTGGCGGGTCAGCAGGGGTGTGAAGTCATTCCCTGCTTTCTGCTTTCCACACTTGACCTCCTCTGGGTCGCGCCTGAGGCTCCAGCTGGGATGGGTCAGGGAATTCCTGTAAACAGGAGGTGCCTAACAGCTGAGTGAGCGCTGAGTGCAGAGGGTGGTAGAATGGGGCCAGGAGGGCTCTGGGTAAGGCTGGAGTGGACAGCTGCCTGCACAGAGCGTCCGTGCCGGAAAACGGGACTGCGGAGGACGTGGGCAGCTCGTCTCCTAGACTCAGTTTCTCTGCAGTGCTGCGGTGCTGTGCTGCACTCCAGCCTGCTGCGGCTCCGATGCCCGTGGCCTCCAAACGCCGTGGCTGCAGCTCAGTCCTCATGGGCCTGGGGCTTGGAGGTGGGGCCCTCACGGATGGCATCCATGCCTTTATGAAAGGGCTTGAGGAAGCGGGCTCCCCCGTTCAGCCCTCTGCCAAGTGGAGACTTTGTCTCAGGTGCCATCTTGGGAGTAGAGAGCAGCCCTCTGAAGACACTGCCCCCGCAGCCTTCGCACTGTGAACCGTGATTCCTGCCACGGGTGAAGGCCAGCCTGAGGTGCTCGGTCCCGGCCACGGGAGCTACGTGGACCCGTTCCCCTCCATTCCTTGTTGCTGGGTCTTCTGGCTCTTCTGCAGTGGGACTGGCTGGAGCGGCTCTGCTGGGGGAGCGGGGTGCAGCTGGGGCTGAGAGTGTGGAGCTGTAGTGGCCTCGCTCCTCCTGCCTGGGTGGGGCCTGAGGGCCTGATCCCTGGAGGCCCTGACTCAGCCCTGCCTCAGCCCTGCCTGCTCCGCCAAGGGGGAGGGAGGCCAGGTTCCCTGCAGCGAGCTGGGGTCGGGGGAGCACAACCCATGATCAGGCCGGCCCCCTACACCGGAGAGCTCTGTCCCCGGAGGGACCAAAGGTCCCAGCAGGGAGGGGATGGGGACAGGATCGGGCCACAGGGAGGGGTCACGCCAGAACTATCTGTGCGACATGTGTGTCTGAATGATTTGGTCAGTGCTGTCAGTGTTTGCTCGTTGGGTATTTCTTTCAAGGCTGCGTTTGCTCACCTGTCCTCACGGTCACGGTGTAACTGCATGTGCAGGAAGCGTCTGCACCGAACTCAGTGTTCCTCTGGGTTGAAGCTCCCTGACTCTTCTTTGTATGCCTCAGAGGTCTTTCCTGCTGCTGATGCTCCGTTTCCACGCAGGCAACGTGGACTGAGCTCGTCTTTAGTGCTGGAAACAGACGCTCTGTGCCGCAAGGAAAAATCAGCACTGAGACAAAGGATCTTTCAGCAACGCAACTTTTACTTCCTGGGCTGCAGGAAGGGGACCCTCACTAGCCACTCTGCCATAAGAGTACAATGAGCAAAGGAAAGCACACAAATTTATCCTTATGCATTTGGGGTTGTCCTTGCTGCTGTGTCTGATCTCTGTTGGCTGGAGCCAGACCTCACAATCTAAACTAAAACCCGATTGGCCAATAACTTACAACTTTTCTAAACAGGTAAAAGCAATGGAGAGCTGGGACATGCGTGTGAGCACGTCCAGCACAGGTATCTTGGTTAAGGTACAAGGACATAGAATGTACCCTGCGCCTGTAAGCATGGCGTGTCTCACAGCTACGTAGGACAGGGCTTCACGAAGTTATTAGCACACTTATTCTTTAACAAGAAACGAAACTTTAAAAAGAAACTTTCTACTTCCCACATTTAGGCAGAGTTTTCAGGTGGGTGCGGGAAGCGAGCATGCCCTTGGCCCTTCTGGAGTGTCTTGCTGTCGCTTCTTGGCTGGCGTGTGGGGACTGGGGTGTAACCCAGCGTCACAGCCTGGCGGAGTCAACAGCAGAAACATACTTTCCCGCAGCTCTGGGGGCTGGAGTCTGAGGTCAGGGTTCTCAGGAATGGTTTCCGTCTCCCTGGCTGGCACGCGCCATCCTCACAGGGCCACCCCTCTGTGAGGGGTGTCTGTGTCCTCATCGCCGCTTCTATGAAGACACCGGTCAGACTGGATTAGGGCCACCCATGTGACCTCCTTTGTGTTAGTCACCCCTTCAAGGCCCTGTCTCCAAACATGGTCACATTCTGAGGTCCTGGGACTGAGGGCGTTGGACCTGAGTGATTCAAGGAACGCGCCACACTCTGAGATTGAATTATGAGTCCTTTACTATGCCGGTGACCGAGAGGTGGCAAACGCCCAAAATTCTCTTGGTACCTAAGAAAAAGTTAGGAGGCCTTTTACACCCTAGTTTGAAGGGAGGGAGACCCTATCTGAAGCAAATTTTTCACAAAAGCAGAGTAAGCAAAAAGTTAAAAGATAAACTGGCACAAGAGAAATGAAACAGTGCCAGCTGTGAGGGGTAAAGTTGTCATGGAAGACGTGCGACTTATAGATACGGGGGCTCTGCTGGTGCCGCTTAACCAGCCTCTTATCAGCAGGTGCATTCCCGGAGGTGCCCAGGGTCAGCCCGCCCCAGCTACATACTCCAGGTACATGCTCAATGGTGGGAAAACAGCTAAAATGAAGAAGCTCAGACGGCATCTGTCTGGCTCAGGAAGCTAACATAAAGCCTGAACAGCTTTGAGTCTGAGAAAGAGAGAGTCCGTTTTAGGTGGCAAAAAGCAGGTTCTCACAAGGGCTTTCACAGATGGGTTTGTGGTGGACAGAATTGCCCCAGACAGCTGTGCACGAAGTTCTTGGGTCACCGTGAAAGCTGGAGATGGGGGGAGGTGGCACGGAGGGTCAGTGTGACAGCCCCTCAGGCCCCCCACCGAGCCCCATGGTGGGCGGACCCTAGGCACAGGGTCCCCTGTGGGGGCAGGTGGCCTAAGGGGCCTCAGAGTAGTGCCTTTCACCCCTGTTTCCCCATTTCCCCAGCCTAGCTTGCCTGTCCACCAACGGTATGAGCTGTGGTCTCCGGGGATTGCGGGGATTCCAGTGGCAGGTGGGCGGGGTCTGTGTGAGGCCACTTGACTTGGCTCTTTAAACCAAAAGTGTTTTCCTGAATTCCTGGGTGAAGGGCCGCATGTTTCTTTTGCCCTACTCTCAGAAATGGCATTCACGGTTGAAGCCACAGATTTACGCCCGATGGCAGTCTTGGCTCTGTCTCCTGTTTGCTGTGTAGTATGCTCACATTTATTTTATCACAAACGATGCAGCATTTTACACCCTCTTAACCCCATGACTTCTGTATTTCTAAACAGTTGGCTTCTTTGTCTACACTTTTACGATTTGTAGCTTCGTTGCTTGACAGGAAAGTGAGAGTGGTGCAAATTTTGCATTTTAAGTATTTGCTGAGATTTACTTTGCATCTGAATGGCTGCGCAGACACCCCTGCTCCAGGCGCTGGCTGCCCAGGGCCCGCCTCGCCTCCTCGGCCCGCCCCTCGCGGGACTCATTTATTCCGGCCTTCAGAGCGGACCTAATCCCTCCCCCTGTACTGACAATGATTTCCTTTTTTTTTAGTGTTTCGCTGCTGTCTTGCTGAGCTCACGAATGCCGCTTACCGCCAGCCCTCCATCTCTATTTGCATATTTGAAGATTATGAAAGGATCCCTGACGCAATGGTGAATGCTTCCTGCTGTAAATTCAGTTTTGCGATATTCATGTGCCAGCCGCAGCTTTCTTGACTTTTACTGCAGTCTGTGCTTTCTTCATTTTAAACCTTTCTGTGGTATTTTGTTTTATGAAGTCTCTTATAAGTGGCAAGGTATTAGACTGTCTTTGTTTTTGGTCATCAGAAATCCTTTATATTTAAATAACTCTACCTGATAAGTTTGGAATGAGTGTGTCATATTTACCTCTCCTATCTCCCTTCTCCTCCTGCCCTCCCTTCCTTCTTCCCTCCCTCCATCCCTTCCTCCCTTCGCTCCCTCTCCCATCCTATCCCTCCCGTCCTTCTTCCCTCTCATCTCTCCCTTCCCTCCCTCCAATCTCTCCCTCCCTTCTTCCCTCTCATGCTTCCCTTCTCCCTCTCTCCCTTCCTTCTTGTCCCCCCTCCCCTTCCCTCTCTCCCTCCCTTCTTCTCTCCTATCCTTCCCTTTCTTTCCCTCCCTCCCATCCCTCCCTTCCTTCTTCCCTCTCCTTCCTCCCTCCATTCTCCTTTTCCCATCCCTCTCTTTCTTCATCCCTTCCCTCCCCCCCTTTTCCCTCTATCCCTCCCTTCCCCTTCTCTCCCCTCCCTCTCTCCCTCCCTCCCTTCTTTCCTCTATCCTTCCCTTCCCCTCCCCTCCTTCCCTCCCTTCTTCCTTCTTTCCCTCCCTTCCCTTCTCCTCCCTTCCCCTCCCCTCCTTCCCTCCCTTCTTCCCTCTATCTCTCTCTTCCTCTCTCCTCCCTCCCTTCCTTCTTCCCTGCGTCTTTTCTTGCTGGGTTTTGCTCTATTTTGCGTTTTGGAAAGCAGCCCATAAGCAACTGATGCTTGTGGTTTCTCTTGAGTAAACCTAGAAATTGGCCCTTTTAGTCTTAAAACTTGAGAAAGTTACATTTGTCTGATCTGAACTCCTTTCTCAGAAACCAACCGTCAACCCCACCCCCATCCCCAGAGAGTATCAAGGAGCTGAAACTCACCGGGTCACTGCATCTGGACAGTGAGAGGCCTGACCAGCACCCATCATGACTGTCTAAGGGAGACCTGCTTCCTGTTGACCACCTCCTCTTCTTCGTCCCCCTATTTCTGTTTTTCTACATGTAGTTACTTTTCTTCCCTGCTCTATAAACCCCTACATTTAGCCAGTTGAGGAGCCGGCTTTGAGACTGAGTTCCTGTCTCCTCAGCGGCAGCACCCGCATGAAGCCTTCCTTCTTCCCTGCAGCATTTGCTGTCTCAGTGATTGGCTTTCTGTGCAGCGAGTAACAGGACCAACATCAAACCTGTGGTTCTTCGGTCACATTCTTTCTGTCCACATCTTTTTTCTTTTATAAAAAAATCTGTAATGATTTAGAAGGCAGACACCATGTTTTTGAAACAGTCTTAAACTTATATTTGTCTAACATTCAAAGGTTAAGCCATGACTTTTGACTCTCTTTTATGGAAAACAGAGAACGGAATGCTACCCCTCCCTTTCCTAAGTGCAGTAACTTCCTCTGACCTCACAAACCTCATAAGCCTTTTTTTTTTTTTTGATGGAGTCTCACCCTGTCACCCAGGCTGGAGTGCAATGGCGTGATCTTGGCTCACTGCAACTTCCTGCCTCAGCCTCCTGAGTAGCTGGGATCACAGGTGCATGCCACCACACCTGGCTAGCGTTTTGCATCTTCAGTAGAGACCGGGTTTTGCCATGTTGGGCAGGCTGGTCTCAAACTCCTGACTTTGTGATCCACCTGCCTCGGCCTCCCAAAGTGCTGGGATTACAGGAATAAGCCACTGCGCCTGGCCCAAACCTCATACTTCTTACTTGAAATTGTAAATCTCTTAAAGGTTTCCAATGTGCTCCACTTTGTTGGCACTGTTATAACTGTATTTTAAATTTGTGTCAGCAGCAACCTTTCTCCCAAGAGTGGTAAATGCTTTGATTCTCTTATTTTTACTTGGCCCATTATTCCAGCCAAATGCTTTCCATGGTGATGTCCCCACTGTCCTGTTTGGTATTTTGGAGGATCTCATTCAAGCAGTTTTTACAAAAGAGGTGACAGATGCAGGCATCTGGAGCTTTTAGAAATGGCCAGAAAGTTCTCAGGTCCTGGGGTTTCCCCCCACAGATATGCCAGTGTCAGTTATCCCATGGTGTATGAGTCTGTCCTCATGCTGCTATAAAGAACTCCCAGATACTGTGGAATTTATAAAGGAAAGAGGTTTAATTGGCTCACAGTTTAGCACGACTGGGGAGGCCTCAGGAAACTTACAATGATGGTGGAGGGGGTAGCAAACATGTTCTTCTTCACATGGTGGCAGGAAGGAGAAGTGCTGAGCAAAGAAGGGAAAGCCCCGTATAAAACAATCAGAGCTTGTGAGAACTCACTCACTATCATGAGAACAGCATGAGGGTAACTCCCCACCCCCATGATTCAATTACCTCCCACCAGGTCCCTTCCATAACACCTGGGGATTATGGGAGCTACAATTCAAGATGAGATTTGGGTGGGGACACAGCCAAACCATATCACATGATCTGGGGGCATCTTTTATTTCAATGGGGAAATTTGAACATAATTTAATTTCAGCTTATTTGAAGATAATCTGTTTCCTTTTTTTCCTCTTGGGAGCTTTTCTGATGCCCTGTTTTTCCAGACGGACATGGTAGCACAATACCCTCTGGCATTATTGCTCTCTCTGCATTATTTTTTTGCTTGGCATTTTCAACTTCTCCACCTGGAAAGTTTTCTTCTATTATGTTTTTGGCTGCTGCTTCCACTCCCTTCTTCATTTTCTCCTCAGAAGCATCTGCTGTATGTGGTTTGACTTTGTAAAACCTTCACATCTGACCTGCCTCTGCTCTTGACTTCTGACTTCTATGTTTTAATTTCACTTGCAGTTTGGAAGTGTTTCTCTCATTTTTCTTTTGTACCATGATTTTGCTTTTCTGAAGCTACAAGTCTGCCATTTACACTGAAGATTTTACATCAGCTATTGTGTTTTTTGTCCATACAGGAGATTGTTGGTCTTGCCCTGGGCTCTGAGGGAGAAATCAAGTTTCAGCCTTGGGAGTATGATGAAAGGGCCTCCACAATAATGATCTTGTCCTGGTCAGCATTACGCAGCCTCCAGCCATGGCTTTAAATCCTGATAAAATCCAGCTTCCTGCTTCTGTGAAGGATAAAGCAGCAGAATCACCGGCTCTTCCACTTCCCTTAATGAATGTCAGGATTTCTCTTAGTTGGCTCCGTTTGCCATAAGGAAATGCCACAGGCGGGGCAGCTCCAACAGCAGGCATTTATTCCTCATAGCTCGGGATCCAGAGGCTGGTAGGGCTGGCGTCTGGGGAGGGCTCTGCCCTGGGCTGCGGGCAGCCGCCTTCCTGCTCTGTCCTCACAAGGTTTGTCCTTGAAGTGTGCAGGTGGGAGTGGGGGAAGAGAGAGCTCCCTCGTGTCACCTCTTCTAACGACATTCACCCTGTTGGATCACACTCCACCCTCACAATCTCATTTAACCTTAATTACTTCTTTAGAGGCACCAGCTCCAACAGTAGCCACAATAGGGGATAGGGGTTCAATATATACATGTTGAGGGCACCCAAACATTTGGCTCCAAACAGGAGCTGAGCAAGATGCTCCTCAGGGGAGAAGGAAGAGAGAGGAGCAAGCCACAGGCATCTGAGCCCCAGTGCTGTTCCTGGTGGACGGTGTTCAGGTTCTTGGCGTTCTGAACAAAGAGTTGGACAAAATGCACAAACAAAACAAGGAAGGAAGCAGAGATTTGCTGCAAATGAAAGTACACTCCACAGGGTGGGGAGCAGGCTGAACATAGGGGCTCCAGAGCCCCATTATAGAATTTTCTGTGGTTTAAATATCCTCTAGAGATTTCCCATTGGTTACTTGGAGCATACCCTATGTAAATGAGGTAGTGGCTTGCAATCAGTCTGATTGGCTGTGAGAAGCCACCAATCAGAGGCTGAAGTGATGTTACAAAGGTTACACCCTACGCAAGTGTCTGATTGATTGTGAAAAGCAACCCATCAGAGGCTAAAGTGAGGTTACAAAGTTACACTCCTACGCAAACATCTGATTGGTTGCAGAAAGCTACCAACCAGAGATACTTCCAGTTTTCCATCTGCCATGCAGAAAAGCAGGGGCATTTGCAAAGTGAGGTTTGCAAAGCCTCTAGTCCTTTTGTTACTTAGGTGTGGAAAGTTGGGGTTTTCCTTTTGACTTAGCTCTAGGAAGTTGGCGTGAATTGCCCTTAGGTTCCCTGCCTCCAGATCCTATTTTCCTGCCATAGTGCAGCTGAGCTAGTCTTCTGTTTGGGTCATGCCCTAAGACCCAACCAGCCATTGACCTTCTTCTGGGCAGGAGGACCCCGGGCTGGGGGGAGGTGGCACAGACATTGCATTCTCCCAAGGCAAATGCCCAGGTCATGAGGACGGCGTGCCTTGGATGGGCTGCAGGCCCCTATTCCTTTCTCTCCACTGCACCACATCAATGCCTCTATTCCAGTGATCTGGACCACTTTGAGTGAGGGTAGGCAATGCGTATGCAGTGTGTGGAGCAGAGGCCAGGTTGTTGCCAGTGTTTAATGCATATCAGCTATTTTTATTGTGAACTCAAACACACTTTTACTGGAGTATAACGCATGTCATAGGCACACCAATTGTTATGGGTAGAATGGTGTCCCCCCAAAAAATGTATGTTGCAGAAGGCTGGGCACAGTGGCTCACACCTGTAATCCCAGCACTTTGGGAGGCCAAGGTGGGAGGATTGCTTGAGGCTAAGAGTTTGAGACCAGCCTGGGGAGCATAGTAAGACCCCCATGTCTAAATAAAATAAAATGGCCAGTCATGGTGACATGCACATGTAGTCCCAGCTGCTCAGGAGGCTGAGATGGGAGGATCTCTTGAGCCCAGGAGGCCAAGGCTGAAGTGAGCTGTGATTGCACTATTGCATTGCAGCTTGGGTGACAGAGCAAGGCCTGTCTTGAACAAATAAATAAATAATCGAATATGTTGAAGCCCTAACCCCCCATAATTTTAGAATGCAAGCTTATTAGTATATAAAGTTGTTGCAGATGTTATCAGTTAAGATGAAGTCATATTGGGGTTGGGTGAAATTTCTGTATCAGGTGACTGCCCCATTGACTCTCCCTTCAGCAGCTGCAAGAGAATTCTAGTTGTTCCATATCCTTGTTAACATTTAGTATTTTCTGTCTCTTTATTTTATTTATTTATTTATTTATTTATTTATTTATTTTTTTTTTGTGAGACGGAGTTTCGCTCTTGTTACCCAGGCTGGAGTGCAATGGCGCGGTCTCGGCTCACCACAACCTCCGCCTCCTGGGTTCAGGCAATTCTCCTGCCTCAGCCTCCTGAGTAGCTGGGATTACAGGCACGCGCCACCATGCCCAGCTAATTTTTGTATTTTTTTTTTTTTAGTAGAGACGGCGTTTCACCATGTTGACCAGGATGGTCTCGATCTCTTGACCTCGTGATCCACCCGCCTCAGCCTCCCAAAGTGCTGGGATTACAGGCGTGAGCCACCGCGCCCGGCCTCTGTCTCTTTATTTTAGTCATGCTGGTGGGTGTGTAAGTGGATTACATCGTAGTTTTAATTTGCATTTTCCTGATGATTAATGCTGTCAAACACTTTTTTGTATACTTCTTGGCCATTTGAATTGCTTCTTTTGTGAATCACCTGTGCAAGTGTTTCCCCCTTTTTATGAGATATCAATCTTTTTCGTTGGTTTATATGAGTTCTTCATTTGTTTTGGTTAAGAGTTCTTTTTCAGATATCTGAATTGCAGTTCTCATAATTGTGTCTTTTGATGATATGAAGGTGTTTTTTTGCTGTTGTTTTGTCTCGTTTGTTGAGACAGGGTCTTGCTCTGTCACCCAGGCTGGAGTGCAGTGATGCAATCTTGGCTCACTGCAACCTTGACCTCCCAGCCTTCAGCAATCCTCACGCCTCAGCCTCCTGAGTATCTGGAACTACAGGTGTGCACCACCACACCTGGGTAATTGTTGTAATTTTTGTAGAGACAGGGTTTTGCCATGTTGCCCAGGCTGATCTCAAACTCCTGGGCTCAGGTGATCCACCCGCCTCAGCCTCCCACAGGTGCAGAGTTAATGATCTGTGTTCTGTTAAGAAATCTTTGCTTAAGCCGAGGTCATGAAGTTTTCTTGTGTTTTCCTCTAAAATCATGATTGTGCTCCCTTTTGCATTTAGATCTCCAGGCCATCTGAAATGTATTTTTGTATGTGGTGTGAGGCAGGGGTAAGGCTGCTTTTTTTTTCCATTTGGATATCCAGTGGACTCGCAATGGAAAAGATCAGACTCCTCCTTCCAGCCCCACATCTGGGCCTTTTCTTTGTCTCTGTGTCAAAGATGGTACAACGAGATGAACAGAGGCTAGGCTGCACAGCTGGGATGGGGTGGAGATTGTCATTATCTGTGTCTGCCCCATGAGCAAAAGCTGAGAACTGCGGTGTGCACTTCATCCACATTCTGGGCTCGTTTTAAAGACAGTAGGCCCAAATGAAGTAATTCCCACTCCCCACCTAGTTCTGGCTCAGGCTGCCCTTCTTCTTGATGGTCCCTTGCTTCAGCACAGGGTTTCCCCAGTGGCTCTCCAAGATGCACACAGGGTGACGTGCTGGCGTCACGAGAACTGCCCACGCAGAGCCCTCTCATGGAAGGCAGAGCAAGCCTTGCGGGTGGGCCCTGCAGGCTGTGTGGGGAAGGCCATTAGCACAGTGACTGTGACCAGCAGGCAGGATGGGTGGGTGGAAGCCCAGGAGGAAGGAGAAAGGAGCAGAGAGCGGCAAGACAGTGAGGAGCATGGTGGGAGGGGGAGAAGCTGAGCGTGGGGTCTGGGAAGGATGGGGGAGGAGCAGCATGGGAGGGGAGAAG
>NW_022437025.1:3481731-3484819 GCF_009761245.1 Sapajus apella
GTCTGGGAAGGATGGGGGAGGAGCAGCATGGGAGGGGAGAAGCTGAGCGTGGGGTCTGGGAAGGACAGAGGAGGAGCGGCATAGTGGGGAGAAGCTGATGTGGGTATGAGAAGGAAGACGTGTGCCTTGGAGGGGCCGCCCCCACCTGGGGGTTGCCACCCTTGGTATTTTTGCTCTTGTAGGGACAGTGCTGACACGTCTAACTGAAAGCTCTGCGCCCCAATTCCCCCGATGCTGGATCTGCCATGAGGAAAGCCCTCCCTTGCTGTGCCCGCTCAGCAAACATATTTTCTCTTCCTTATGATTTTCTTTCTCTCTCTTTTTTTTTAAAAGTCAGGGTCTCAGTCACCTAGGCCGGAGTGCAGTGGCACGGCCTTAGCTCACTGTAGCCTCTGCCTCCTGGGTTCAAGCAATCCTCCCTTTTCAGCCTCCTGAGTAGCTGTGACCACAGGCGAGCATAACCATGCCTGGTTAATTTTTGTTGTTTTTGAGAGAAGGGGTGTCTCCATGTTGCCCAGGATGGAAGGCTCCTAGCGTTTCTGATGGTGCCCTGGAAGTGGCCTCAGGGGCCTCCTGAGCACGCTCCGTGGACTGCCCTGTGCCGTCAGCTCAGGAAACAGAATCTCAGACGGGTGCTGCTCTCAGCAGCCTCCTGGCAGCTGGTGTAATTGGGACTGATCTTGTTAGAGGGAGACAACTAGCTCAGTTGACAGTTTTGTGTTCACAGCTTCATATATTTTGTGAGAAGATGCAAGGGAAATATGAGACGAGAAAGCAAAACAGCGCACCCGGGCTGCTCCAATGCCCGTGGCCTTCGGAGGCCTGTCTCAGCTGGAGGGAAGGGCTGGGCACCAAGGGAGGGGTGGCAAGGGGGTCACTCTTGCTTCCCAGCACCCGGAGCAGGGTGACAGTGAGGTGTGGTGTCTCTAGACGTGGACCACGCTGGCCTGCCGGCCGCCTCGCCCATGGCCACCAATGACCAACGTGGTCTTAGGGGAGGGAACTGTTGACTTTGAGCTCTGCAGGCGTCTCCAGGGTCAGGACAGGGCTTTTCCCTACAGAGAGGGGCCCGCAAGGCTAGAGGAATGCGTGTGGGGAGATGGGATGACGGTGCCCACGGGGCAGTGCAGCAGAGGTCCTCCCGGGACCAGCCTGCTCTCAGGGGGGCTGTCTGCTGCCTCCGGTGGAGGGTCTCAG
This sequence comes from Sapajus apella, assembly GCF_009761245.1. Classification (NCBI taxonomy): domain Eukaryota; kingdom Metazoa; phylum Chordata; class Mammalia; order Primates; family Cebidae; genus Sapajus; species Sapajus apella. The sequence goes on from NW_022437025.1 coordinate 3,482,929, forward strand.
CTCAGGGCCTGGAGGGCGCCATCTTAACCCAAGCCTGGGTGGCAGGCATGCTGGGGGCAGCTCAGTGGGAAGAGCAGTCCCGAGGGTCGTTTGCGAGGCAGAGGGGCTGGGGGTCTGGGTCTGGGTGTGGACTGGCGTCGTGAGTCTTGGTTGAGTCCCTTGGGAAAGGCGCTGTGTTCAGGAAGCTGTTTTCAGGATCAGAGTGTGGGGCACGTCTGAACCTGTGCCGGGTCCAGAACCCCAGGACCCCAGCGAAGGTCGGCATCAGTGCAGAAAGCATTTAGAACTTGTTTTCACATCGGACGTCACACATAATTGTCACCACAGCTCTTCAGGGTCCAGGTTCGAGACCCCATTTTAGGAACAGTGCAGCTAGGAGCAGAGAGATGAATGGACTCACCCGAGGCCACCCAAACAGGAACAGGGGCTGGGAAGGAACCGGCCCTTCCGGCCTCATGTCAAGGCCCCGCTTGGCTGCTGAGGGTGAGTGGGTCTGCAGGGGCACGGCCCTGAGCAGCCCCAGGGGAGCTGGCGGAGGACATGATCCTCATGGTGGAAATCACTACCTGTGAGGGTGGCGTGTGTGTGTGGCCTCTGGGACTCAGGTTCTCAGGGGTCCACCTAGCTGGGATGTGGTCTGACATCAAAGGCAGGGGCTCAGTGCAGCCTGATACAGGATCCAACAAGCTATGGGACAGAGGAACAGCCACGCACAGGGCCCCTGAGGAAAAGGCAGGCAGTGGGAAGCTGCGCCGGGCAGGACGAAGCTCTCCCCAGAGTCAGCACCACGGCCACCTCCGAGCCCGCTCCCCACAGGCAGGCTCCGCTGGCCTCCCAGCCTGTGTTCCAGCTGCTCACGTCCTTTCCCAAGTCTGAACACCCCCTCAGGTGAGCCTGTTTCCAGAGCTCGGGGCTACAGCAGGGGGCCTGGGCCTGGGAGGCGAGGCTGACGGTACCTGTCCAGCCCTGCCTCCAATTTACCCGCAGAGGGGCTGGCGTCTGCTGCTTCTCACCGCCTCGTTCCTGGACAGTTGACGGCCAGTGGCCTCAGAACCACTGCGCTTGCTGGTCCCTCCGCCTGGAATGCCCTTCATGCTTCATGTCCTCCTCCTCCCCTCCGATGCTGCCTCTAGAGAGGCCTTCCCCACTGCCTTGCAGAAGAGAGGCCCGTTTCTCCCTCCAGAACCCTCTTCTGCCTTACGTTCAGCACCCATCCCATGACGGACGGCCTCTCTTTGGATGTGATTCCTGTCCGTCTCACCCTGTTAGAATGCGTGCTCCTTTGCCTGATTTGTTCCCTGTAGTGTACCTAGCACCTCGGTCACCCCTGGTAACGGTGAGTGCTTGCTAAGAGTTTGTTAGTGAATGCGTATTTGCTGAATGAATGAATGATTGAATTTATGGGTGGCTGGATATGTGGGGAGAGACAGAAGGAGGGTTCAGGAAGTGGCCTGGATAGTTGGAAGGGGGGGACCGATGACAGATGAAGGGATGGGTAGGTGGATGGGGCAATCCCTATGCATGCTTGCCTGGGATGTTGGATGGATGGGTGGATGACGGGGTGGGTGGAGGGATGGTTTGGCAGGTGGATAGACGATAGATCGATGGGCAGATGGGCGGGTGGTTGGTTAAATGGATGGGTGATAGTTGGTTAGGTGACGTGTGAATAGGAGGATGAGCCAGACTGACAGGGTGGGGAGATGTGGGGAGGCGTGGGGGGGTGATGTGGGGAGGCATGGGGGGGAGATGTGGGGAGGCGTGGGGGGCCGGGGGAGATGTGGGGAGGCGTGGGGGGCCAGGGGAGATGTGGGGAGGCGTGGGGGGCGGGGGGAGATGTGGGGAGGCGTGGGGCGCCGGGGGAGATGTGGGGAGGCGTGGGGGGCCGGGGGAG
>NW_022437025.1:3484919-3491645 GCF_009761245.1 Sapajus apella
GGGGAGATGTAGGGTGGTGTTGGGGTAGTGGGGAGGCTCAGGGAGTGGTGGGGAGATGTGGGAGGTGTGGGGGAGCGAGGGGGATGTGGGGAGGTGTTGGGAAGTGGAGAGGCTCGGGGAGAGGTGGGGAGATGTGGGGAGGCGTGGAGGTGCGGGGGAGGCGTGGGGGGACGGGGGAGATGTGGGAGGTGTGAGGGGGCGGGGGAGTGTTGGGAGGCGTGGGGTGTGGGGAGGTGTGGGGGGACGTGGTGGGGCGGGGAGGTGTTGGGAGGCGTGGGGGGCCACGGAGGTGTTGGGAGGCGTGGGGGGACAGGGGAGATGTGGGAGGCGTGAGGGGGCGGGGGAGGCGTGGGGAGGCGTCGGGTCGTGGGGAGGCGTGGGGAGGCGTGGGTGGGTGGGGAGGTGTGGGGAGGTGTGCGGGGGCACAGCAGATATGAGGAGGCGTGGGGGTGTGTGGGGAAGCGTGGGGAGGTGCAGAGAGGCTTGCGGGGGGCGTGAGGGGGAGCGGGGAGGCTCTGGGAGTGGCGGGAGATGTGATTGTTCTGCTCTAAGTGGGGCTCGAAGTTGCCTCCTGACACTAACCTTAAGTGATGGGATTCCGACCGGCTCTGTCTGGAAGGTTCTGAGGCTCGTCTGGCTGTGTCTCCACATGCAGCTGTCACTGTGCCCCTCCCTCCCTCCCACGCTGCTGTCCTCACCTCACCTGGGTGGCAACGTGGCTGTGCTGTGGCAGAGCTGTTCCACTCCCACACCCCTGAGCTTCATGGGCTGCTGGGGTGGGGGGTGTCTGGGGCTGAACACCTCCTGCCTCCTGGGAGGATATCGGAGGCCAAGCACTTGGGGGGGTCCCTTCCCTGTGCCCCCTCCAGCTGGCAGAGCACAGCCCCTTGTCGGAAGGGCAGCCTTCACCTTGTGACTGCCTGGGAGCTGTATGGAGCGGGCAGGCGTGTGGTGCGTGCGTGTGAAACTGTCCTCATAAACGTCACAGAATTAACCAGGGAAGAAGGGAAGGGGAGACGTGAAAATGAACCCAGCGTGGCGCCCTCAGCCTCGTCCCCGGGTGGCCATGCTCCGACCAGGGGCCTCACGCCTGTCTGCTGCCTGCGGGCCCAGAGTCACGCAGCCCCCACCACGAGTCCACTGCCCCCTCGACGGCTCTGCAGATGACAGCCTGAGCGCTGGGAACTCAAGTTTCCCTCTGAGATGCCCCTTCAGGCCCTGCGTGCTGAGGAAGCTCCTGACGCCAGCTGGCCCATAGGACCCCGGAGGAGCTGAGTTGCCAAAGAATTGTCAAGTCCCCCATCTTGATATTTCAGTTCCTTACCCCGGTCAATCAGCCAACCCAGTTCTCCAGCCCCTCGCCCTCCATGATCCCCTTAAAAACCCTGGCCCAGAACTCTTCAGGGACGGGGATTTGAGGCTTCCTCCCACCTCCTCACTCGCTGCCCTGAGGTCCGTAAGCCCTTTCTCTGCTGCAAACCCTGCTGTCTCCACGTCAGGGGTGTGTTGCAGGCCGCGGCAAACACATCGGCAGGTCCTGTAACATGCTGTGTGCCTCTGCCATCAGATGGGCCTTGGGGCAGGACTGGAGCGCCGGTGAGAACCCTGTCTCCACCGCAGCCGCTGAGCTCACCGGGCAAGCATGTCTACCTGATGGGGTTATTTCAGAGGTGTTTTCTCACTTGGCCCTCCCAGCTACCTGCAAGGGAGGTACCAAAAAACCTCAATTATGTTTGGGGAAACTGAGGCTCAGCAAGGGGACATGACAGAGCAGCAGGCAGTGGGAGAAGCAGACTTGGCCCCAGCTCCCTCTGAGTCTGGGGTCCACTCCTGGGCTCTACTCAGCTCATGGAATCCCCAAACCAGCCATCTTACTGCTGGGGAAACCGAGCCTGAACGGAGGCTGCAGAGGCTGCGCACACAGCAGCAGGGCCCTCTGCTCGAGGCCCTGGCTCATCCCACAGACTGGCTTCGCTGCGGTGGAGTTATGGGTGTGGGAAGGGGCCTCGGGCCTGGGAGGGTGGGAGGAAGCGCCCCTGGGCAGCCTGCGGGTGAGACCCTTCTCCCGCTGCTAGCCTGCCCACCCAGCCACCCTCAGAATGTCACAACTCTGCACAGAAACTGGAAAAATAATTGGGTCATGGCAAAGAGTGAATGATTCCCTGGAGAAAGTTTAAAATGCATGAGCCCTCAGTGGCAGAGAGAAGCGATTATGCAGCTCAGAGGCAGCCTTGGAGTTGGAGCCCACACAGCGGGCTCCTTCCTGTGCCTTCCAGGGGTTCAAGGAGGAGCCGGACAGGACCCCCACCCCTGAAGGAGTCCCCACTTTGGTGGGACAGACAGAGATCCAGGCATGAGTGGTGGGAATGTGGGGAGGTCAGAGCTATGACCTCTCAGGTCTGGTGGGAGGAGGGGAAGCACCTGGGCCCAGCCTGGTGTGGGGAGGGAAGAGGAGGGTCAGGGAGTACCCACAAACCAGGTGACAAGACAGTGAGGGGTGTCTCAGGTGGAGGGGACCATGCAGGCTGAGGCTCGGGTTTGAATTTCCTAGCCCAGTGAGACTCCTTTGAGGGCCGCTGAAAGGGAGAGCGCCCCAGCTCATGCAGCGGGCATGGCAGGATTTAGGGCAGCACGGGGAGCCCCCTGACCACAGGTGGCCTGAAAGTTGAGATAGGAGAACTCCTACACATGCTTCAACACCCTGCTCAAGTATCCCAAATCCCTCCCGAAGGCTGAGGATATCGCATCTGAGAAATAGGCTTCCGAGGACGGGTCAGATATGGCCCAGGAGGCATCAGCCAGGCTCATGGGGCTTCTAGGAGCTGCTCCCCACCCCTCTGCCAGCTGGTCACCCGTCCAGCACTGGGCAGATGGGGTGCTGGAGGGCAGCAGGACCGAGTCATAGGAGGAGGTGTGAACGGGGCTTTGCTGCAGGCTGTGGGCTCCTGGGGGCTGAGGCACCTGGCAGTCAGGGGAAGAAATGAGGGGGTGCAGGGTGTGGGGAGGGAGCGCTCTCCTGGCCCAGGCCTCATCTGGAAATGGGAGGTGATTTTCCTAAACCCAGCGCAGCTCCTGGGTTTAGAGACTGGACGTTTCCTGATCAAGCTACGGCGAGTGTTCCTCGTGGGGTGGGATGAGAGGGGGCCTTATGGCTCCCGAGGACCTCAGGGCAGGGTGGGGTCCAGTGCCTTGGGAGGGTCCCAGTGTGGGAGGAGGAGGGGTGGGGGCATTTTAGGCGTGACAAGGGTAGAGGTGCCCCCATGAGTCTGGAGCCCGCAGCCCGGGGGTCTGGACTGCAGCATCCAGGCCTCAGTGGACCAGCGAGGCTTCACCGCCCCAGGGACCCCGGCAGAGCAGAAGGCAGGGGCTGCTGTGGGTCTCGATCCCACTTTTCTCTGGGCAGGCCTGGGGCAGCAGATGTGCGAGGAGCCAGAGGCGGGGAGTCGATTTTTGAGGCCTCGCCCTGCCTGCACCGGCACTCACCCACCCTGGCCTCCGGAACACTCCGTGGGGCCTTGCTGTGGCCCACTGAGGAGCCTACTCAGGGTGTCTGGGGGCCAAAGGCGGGGACTGAGGAGCTGGGTCTGGGGCCTTAGCAGATGCTGGTCCCCTGCCCTGCTTACACAGCCTGGCTGTCCAGGGGAGGATGGGGAGGTGGGACACGGGCCAGGGGTCTGTGTGGGCTGCTATGTGGCTGGGGGAGCCGGCACCTGAGGCAGGAGGGTGGCTGCTGGGGAGCCGGGTGAAGTGGGAAGGGGTTGCCCCACTGACCGGGGCACGGGTGGAGTGCGTCCGTCCTGAAGCCACACACGCCTGGTTGTGGCCTGACTTTGACTGATGCTGGTAATTGTCACTGAGAATCCAAGACAGAGCCTTGCTTAATTTTTATCACTCGCCAGGAATGCTGGTGTTTTCAGATGGGGAAGCTGAGGCCTATGGAAGAGAAATAGCTGACCGGGGCAGAACACCGCTGGCTGGTGACAGAGAGAGGGACGTACACCAGCTCTGTGCCTCGAAGACACGTCTCCTACGTGGCACCACCCACAGCAACCTCAGCCCCCTAGCCTTGCTTTAGCACCTGTCATAGGGCCAAGAACCCAGACTGGGCTGGTGACTGACGGGGCTGTGGCCACAGGCCCCTCCTCCCCCGCCGCGGCCCAGATGGATCAAACGAACACAGCTCATCCACGCGGGGGCATGTTGAAGCGGAGGATGGAACTCGAGAAAACATTTTTCTTTGTTTGACTATGAGGTCCTCAGAGGGTTCTGAGGTTTGGAGACATTTTCCTCCTGGAGAGTGCCCTCCTTCCTCCCAGGCATCTGACCCCCACTCCCTGCGGACCTCCTGAGAGCTACACCGGGCTCTCCTTCCTCGGCCTCCTCCCCTGCAGGGCAATGTCTCTACTGAGTCCTCGATCACCTCCAAATGCCTCTTCCCTGGAGCGTTCCAGTGGAGAAGCAGGGAGCAGCCTGGCCTCCCTCCTCTGTGCCCACTGCCTCTCCTGCCACTGGTCCTGCCTGGGCACCCCGCTTAGGGGTCTCCAGCCTGGTTGTAGTCGCCCCGTGGCTCTAAGGCTGCCTGCCTGGGGTGTTCAGGAATCGCAGAGATGGAAACAGACTTGCCTCAGCTCTCGCAATGCCAGGCCCTGATGCCACATGCTGAGGGTTAGACAGTGACTCCACAATTTCGTGTCCATCTGGAACCTCAGAATGTGACCTTATTTGGAAGTAGGTTCTTTGCAGGTAGAATTAGTTCAGATGAGATACTGGGGTGGGGTGGCCCCGAACCTGGTGACGTGTGTCCTCACAGGAAGAGGGAGATACGGACGTAAGCACAGAGAGGAGGAGGAGGCTGAGACAATGGGGGAGACGGTAGGGGGATGCAGCCACAAGCCAAGGATGCCTGGAAGCGCCGAAGCGGAAGAGGCAGGAAGGGTCCTCCTGCAGAGCCCTCAGAGGCGGCCCTGCCCACACCTCCATCTGGGATGTGGGCCTCCAGACTTTGACAGAGTGGACGCCCGTGGCTGAAGCCCTGTGTGGGCACCCCTATCTTGGCAGCCCCAGGTCAGGACTCCTTGACTGTGCGGTGTCACCTCACACCCTGCTGCTGGAGAGGCTTGGTTTGCTCCTGGAAGACGCGATTGTGAACCGCGGGCGCTTCGCTGTGGCGTCCATCGCTCCTCTCATGCTGGGGTCATGCTCTCTCTGTCCGGGTTCCATGGCCACAGAGCTGGACGCCAGTGCCGAGGATCTTCTCAGTGGGCAGAAGTGTGTCTGTACAGATAGCACCAGGTCCTTTCTGTTATCCTCCCTGGTCCTGCTCCCCTCCCTCCCTCCCTCTTTCCCGCTCTCCCTCCCTGCCTCCCTCCCTCCCTTCCTCTATGTCCAGAAGGACCCAGGCCTGGAGCAGGCATGCTCTGCTTTGTTACCAGGTCGTGAGGCAGACTTCAGACCTCCTCACTCCGTGTTCCGCTAGCCAGGAGTCTGGAGGGCGTGGCTTGGGGGGCGCTGTCAGTGGGTGCCCTCGGTGCCGCTGCCATTGAAAGCTCTTGGAGCAGGAGGCCTGCAGTGGTTGCTCAGCGGCAGGAGCTCAGCTGGGCTCCTGGATGGGGGGACTTGGATGGTGGCTGTCCCTGCAGAGAGATGGCCCAGGAGAGCGAGGTGGGCTGCCTGCTGCTCCGAATGGGCATGGATGTGGCGAAGCACTGTGCCCCGTCCACTTTCCAGTGTGGGCGCCGTAAGCACTGCCAAGCGCTTTTGCCCCAGGGGCTTCCAAGGGGCCTTGCCATTGTCGGTGCCCGACACCACCTCCCCCAGTCTGAGGCTGTGTCCTGGAGCCCACTGGCCCCTCTGAGGGTCTGGGACCAGCAGACACTCAGCATCCACAACTGCGAACACCTGGGCAGAGGTAGGCTGGGACCCAGGCCTTGCTTACTGGAAGCTTCCCCATCGGATCTCTCAGGATCCCCGTTTTCTCCCGTGCAAGTGAAGAAAACCAGCATCCGCCCACCACAGGGCCCACAGTTCAGGCTCCTGGCCCGGTGGCCAGTGATGCTTGGAGGCCGGGCTTTGTCTTCGGGTCATTTCGAGAGGGCTGTGGACACTCCCACTGGATCTTCTGTGTGGACCTTCCCGCAAACGCTTGAGCGGAGGTGCAGTGGCGCCAGCACCGACATTTCAAAGTCAGCAGGAATGTGGGCTTGGAGGGCCCCAAGGGCTGAGGATGCAGAGCCCAGGTCTCAAAGGCCGACCCCCACTGACATCCAGCCCAGCAATTCCTGCTGGAGTCTCAGGACACTTCGAGCTTCGCCTGGAGCTGTCTGCCGGCCCCTGGAAGAGGGTGATGGGGGATGCGGCTCCAGGGAGGCTGTCTCTGGGGTTCCCCTAGAAAGAGCTGTGAAAAGGGCAGCACCCCCGAGACCCCCGCCTTCCCAGTGGCTGAGGCCTGGATGCTGCCACCCAACCCGAGGTCCCTGCAGCGGGTGACCCTGGCCCCAGAGCTCGCTGGAGCACTAGAGGTGCCATCAGATCCTCAGGCCTGAGTGATTCCTGCCCTCCGGCCCCACCCCCGTGTCTCTTCCGGGCATTGCCCTCACCCCTGGCATGCCCCTGGTCCACTCAGCGTCTGCTTCCCGAGGACCAGCGCTGACCAGAAAGGGGCGTGGCCAAAGGGAGGGGTGTGGCTGATGGAGGGCATGGCTGAGGGAGGGGCGTGGCTGATGGAGG
>NW_022437025.1:3491655-3521985 GCF_009761245.1 Sapajus apella
ATGGAGGGCATGGCTGAGGGAGGGGCGTGGCTGATGGAGGGCATGGCTGAGGGAGGGCCATGGCTGCTTTGCCCACCAGGGGATCTCCCCTAAGTACTCACAGGACTCTCCAGGGGACCCCCTGTAGAACCGGGACCACCCCCCACCAGGCCTAGGACCCTCCAGGAATCTTTGCCTGCGGGACTGGGCCTGGCTAGTTCCCACAACTGAATTGAGGCGTGAAGCCACTGTCTCCTGGCTCCAGGGATCTCATGGACCTGGAATCCTGGGCGTTCACCCCGAAATCCCTGCTATGCCAGGGGCCCACCCTAAAGGTGAGTGAGAGGCCTCCAGGCGGGGCATGAGCTGGGCTGGGGCAGAAGCCATGTGCTGTGCCCGGAAAGGCCAGCTCTCTGCTTTGGGACTCAATATTACTGACCTCATTTTTTATGTATCCGGAGTGATCATTTCAAAGAACAGGCCATAAAACAGGACTCCGCAGATGTTTCTCCATAAATTAAACAGGTATGTTTTATCTCGGGCTGAAGCAAAACAAACTTGAGGCCTAGGGCCTCAAAGCAATCGTGGGGGGGGTGGGGGTGGGGGCGGAGAAGCGGGGAGCAAGGGAGGTGAAGGGCGGGGACAGCGGGAGACCACCGGGCCTCTCCCCTCACCACTCTGGGCCCATCCGTCCATCGGTGCAGTGACATCAGTCCTTGTAAAAGGCAGGGACAAACCAAATGGTTCCTCCCATCCTCAGTCAACACAGCTGACTGGTCACCAAAACATGTGGGTTTCTCCCCAACAGCAAGAGGTCCTGCAGCAGACAGCAGCTGGGGTCCTCTATTCAACTCCAGCCTGACGCTGTGCACCCAGGGTGAGCCTCAGAGCCCACAGTGAGGGCTCAGTCACATAGACGGCCCCCCTTCAGAGGCTGGTCCCACCTGGAGTGACGTCAGAGCCTACAGTGAGGGCTCAGTCACGTAGATGGCCCCCCTTTAGATGCTGATGACAAGTGCGGGTGTGGGCTGAGCTTCTGACTGGCTCTAAGTCAGTGTTCCCAGGACCGCCGCTTCCGGTTCAGTTTTCTACAACAGCTCACGGAACTCAGGGAAACTTTGTACATGTCCATGGTTTATTCCAAAAAACATTGTGTGGGATGGAGATGAAGAGATGTGGAGGGTGAAGCACTGGGGAGGGGCACCCCCTCCAGCCACCTCTGTGTGTTCAGCTTTCCGGGGCCTTCCAGAGCCCCGTCCTCTGGGTTTTGTGGAGGCCTTGTCGCTCAGTGTGATTGATTGCATCATTGGCCATTGGCAACCAACTCAACCTTCAGCCCCTCCCATCTCCCCTTCCTAAGGCCAAGGGGTGGGACTGAAAGTCCTAGTCCTCTAATCATGCCTGGTCTTTCTGGGTGACCCGCCTCATTCTGAAGCTGTCTAGGAGACCCCAGCCCCCAGTCAGCTCATGAGCACATAGAAGACACTTTCACCACTCCAAAGAGTCGGGGCTTTAGGAGTTGCGTGCTGGGAAACAGGGACAAGACCACATAAGTGTCACACAACCTCACAGTCCCCCCGACGGCCGCCTCTGTCCTGGCCACCTGGTCGGTGCCACCCCTGGACCTGCATCTCAGCTGGGACAGTCCCCCAGCCCCATCTACCCCAACACCACCTTCTCCATGAGCAGCTGGGTGTGGCTCTGAAATGCAAGCCTGATAATGGTCACCTCCTTGGAGTTTGTGCTCCAAGTCCCATCTCAAAGGAGGCCCATGCCACCCGCTGGACTCAACAGTGCTCCTGCCAGGGCCCCTTCCTCTTGTTCCTGCCCCTTGCTCCATTCCATACCTCCCCACAAAGAATGAGCGCCTTCTGATGTGCCGTGTGGCTCACTTGCTTGGTTCACAGTGTGGGCTGTCCCCAAGGGGCAGAGGCTTTTAACTGTGTTACTCCCTGGCGTGCCCTGCACGGAAGGACAACAGTGACAGCGTGGATCCGTCCAGCACTTGCTTGGCCAAGCCTGGGCAGGCACCGGTTGGTCTTCCAGAGGACCAGGGTGGTGACCACCATTACCATTCATGGAGGAATGTCAGGCGAGAGAGGTGAGGACATCACCCCAGGCCACACGGCTGAGGCCTGTTCAGGTCTGACTTCCAACCCAGGCGCCCACCCTGGCCTCGGGTCCTAACCACGCTGCACTCCTGCCTCTGCAGCTGGTGAGGTGGGGCCAGGGTTCGATCAGCATGCAAGCTCTTCCCAGTGAGCCTGGTTCTTTCCCAGACAGGAAAGGCTTGGATCTCATGGGTAGAAGAATCACAGACTGTTTGGTGAACACAAGCCTGCTGGGCACTCACTGTGTGCCAGGCGCAGTGTGAGGCAATGGAGCAGTTCCCAAGGAACGCCGAGTCTGGTCGGGAAGGCCAGCAGGAAGCAGGCAGCAGAGGCGTGGTGGGGAGGGGCTGGGATGGGCGAGGCACCTAAGGCAGGCGTCGGGGCCAGGAGGCTCTGGAGGAGCTGGTGTCTGCAGGGAGACCTGAAGGAGAGGCAGAGATGCCAGGCCAAGGTGGCGCGGGTGGGAGGCGGGGGCGGGGTGAGGCGTGAGGCTCAGTTGCAAGTCTTTGGTTGCAAGCAAAGAGACGCTGGCTGGATCCAATGGACTCAATTTTAAAGGGGTTTTCAGAGATTTCCACTTCTAACCAAAATGGTATAACAGGGAATAACAAAAAACAGCTAAAGCTCCAGGCAGAATACAAGAAACATGGCGTTCATGACATCCGCTGCAGCTCACCCAAGGAGCACAGTTGCTGAGAGGCAGGAAAGCGGTTCTGTGAGCCAGCACCTCCCCAGCTCATGGCCTGCAGAGAACGTCCAGGCTTCAGTGCAGGACGCCGTGGCCAGGCCAGCAAAGGACATGAAATGGACCCGTAACACATTCCCAATGAATCCAGGAACCAAAATAAGGGGGAAATTGGCAAGATGATAGTTGTAAATGCAATCATGAGTAATTAAGTATAAATGTTCTAAACACTCCAATTTAAAGGCCGAGTTGGTCAGATAAAGAAAAAGCAAGAACCAATAATGTGATAGGCATAAAAAATTTTAAATATGCAGACAAATAGGATAAACTTGGAAGAATGGGAAAAGACATACATGCAGCCAGTCATTAAAAGAAAGCTGGAGTGGTGATGTTAATACCTAAGTGAATTTCAGGGTGAGCATGCCAGCAGGGAGGAAGGGGGCACTCATGACACTGTGGGGGTCGGTTCATCCAGAGGACACAACATCCTGAAGAGTTACGCACCTTCTAGCAGACCTTCCAAATCAAAAGCACTACAGAGCAAAACAGAAATTTACAATTATAATTGGAGATTTCAACATGTGTCTTTCAAAAATTGACACAAACAGACATAAAATTGGCCAGGATATAGAAGACTAGAACGCCACCCTCCATCTTGACCTAAGTGGCGTTTATGGAAACCCTACCCTGACATCAGCAGAACACTTCTTTTCAAGCACACACAGAACATTTACCATGACAGGTCACACTCTGAGTCATAAAACAAGGCTTATTAATTTAAAAGGACTCGAACTGTTAGAAGTATCTTCTCTGACCACAGTGAAACTAACTTACAAATCAATACCAGCAGTGGAAAGACATCTGGAGAACCCCCAGATAAACCTCTAGTTGTAGTGGGCAGGAAAAAACCAAAGCAGATGCAAAGGTTCACCACTGGGAACAAGAGAAGGTTTACCACCACAGACTCTAAGTGCTTCCATGATGATAACGGAGTATTGTCAGTAACAATATTAGGCCAGTAAATTTGACAGCTTATATGAAATGGAAAAATTCCCCGAAAGACACAGACTACCAAAGCTCACTTTAGAAGGAACAGAGACCCTGAATAGCCATTTCCAAATATTTGGAAAACAACTAACACATTTCCATAGAACTCTTGAGTCAAAGACGAAATCAAAGGGAAAGTTAGAATGCCTTTCCAACTGAACAATGTATCAACATTTATGGGATGCAGCTGAAGCAGCATCTGGTGGGAGTTTCTACAGCATTCAAATGCTTGTATTAGGAAGGAAGGCAGGTCTCACATCAATGAACTCAACTCCCACCTTACAAAACCGGAAGGAAGAAGGGCAAATTGAACCCACTGTAATCAGAAGAAACGGAATCATAAAGATAAGAGTGGAAGTCAGTGAGATGGAAAACAGAAAACAGTAGACGGTTCTTTGGATTATCAACAAAATTCATAAACCTCTAGCTGTAGTGGTCAGGAAAAAAAGAAAGAAGACGCAGAGGTTCACCACTGGGAACAAGAGAGGGGATACCGCCGCAGACTCCGCAGGTGCTTCCGTGATAGTAAAAGAATATTGTCAGTAACCTTGGGCCAGTAAATTTGACAGTTTGGATGAAATGGACAAATTCTCTGAAAGACACAGACTACCAAAGCTCACTTCAGGAGAAACGGAGACCCTGAATAGCCATGCTGGTATTACAGACACTGCGTTCGCAGTTAAACACTTTTCCATATGGCAACTTCTGGGTCCAGGGCTGCGGTGGTGCACCACAGCAAACATCGAAGGAAGAAACAATGCCGGTTCCAGAGGCTCCAGAAAATTAAAGACGAACGCACACTTCCTCGAACGCACACTTCCCAGCTGTTCACTCACCAAGTCTCGGGTGGGTCTGCCGGGTGTCAGGCTGCACGAAGCCCCAGGGGGTGAGCAGATCGAAGGAAGGTGCATTGTTTGCTCTGAGCCTACAACCTGCGGGGCAGTCAGGATGCTCACACAGGGACCAGCTGCCTGGGACGTCCATGTTCAGTGCCAAATTGTGAGGATGTGAACTCTGGCCCCGTCCCGGCCTCTGCAATAGTTAGGGGGCATGTATTATTTTATCAGATTTTCACAACCACCTCAAGGTGCTGTGAATTTCTCCCCTGACTTTAAAGATGAAGAAGCAGGTCCAGAGAGGCACAGTGACTTGCATTTTGCCATGCAGCCAGAGAGTGGTGGAGCCAGGATTCCAGCCAGGCCTGTCTGACCCACAGCTCTGCTCCGGCTATGCGGTTGGTCCAGGGGGGCCTGGGGCTCCTGGGGAAGCCCACGGGAGGCCCCACCTTGGTCTAGGATGGGTGGCACAGGTGAGCCAGGGAAGGTGAGTGACTGAGTCAGAGGTAAGAGCATCTTGCCTGAAACATTTTCAGGATGTTTTCCATAGGTGATGCAGCTTTGCTAAGTGCAGAGGCGGGGGTAGGCTTTGGTAGCAAACGGAGTTTATCATGGGAGGTCGGAATGCAGGCCGAGGCCTCTGGGTGGTGTTTGGCAGGTCATGGGGAGCTCAGTGAGGTTCTAGAGCAGATGCTGGTATGGTTGGGACTGAAAGCCCAGGACTGTGGGGGGTGGGGGATGCAGGAGGGGCGGGAAGCAGGAGCTCAGCTCCTTCTGCAGGGTGCTGATGGTGCTCGGAAAGAGGCTGGAAGACAGAGGGAGACGAGTGGCTTTGAGGGCACCTGGGGGCTTGTAACTGATGGCACGGGGGCGGGGGAAGGAGGGCCCGGCAAGATGTGGCTGGGAACTTGAGCAGGAGGGATGGGAGGCAGAGGGAGAAAGTCAGGCCCCAGGAGCGCAGGCTGTGGAGGAGTGGGAGGGTCTGGGAGGGAAGAGAGGGGCTCAGGCGGGATCAGGAAACCTGAGGTTTGTGGCGGGGGCCCCAGGTTCAGGAACCCCGGCAGATTCAGCTCGGGAAGGAGGGCAGACAGGGAGAAGGCACAGACAGAAGACAGACAAGATGGGAAGAGTGGGGACCAGGGAGGGGCAGGGAGTCGCGAAGCCACGAAGCCACGGGGTCAAATCAGTTAGCCTGGGGCAGACGCCAGGGCGGCCAACGCTGAGAACGTCATGTGGAGGAAGGAGGGAAGAGCCCCTGGAAACAGCAGAGAGGGGCAGGGAGGGGGCAGCCTGGGACCGTGACGGTGACTCAGCTGCTGTTCCTGAGTCACCCACACGTGGCTTCCCCAGGGACAAAGCCGTCCATGGGGACGAGGAGGCTGGCCAAGGGTCCCCCCAGGAGCACGGGCTGCTTCAACCTGCCTGGCTCAGAGAAGACTCAGCTGCTCCACTCTCAGTCCCTTTCTTCTCTGATCTGTCGGGTTCTCCAGTGAAACCAAACCAGGCGTGTGTGTGTCCACATGTGTATGTGTGAGGGGGCTGAGCCTCCAGGCTGTAAAAAATCTGCATGTAACTTTGGACTCCTTGCAGACATAACCACTAACAGCCTCCAGTAGACCGCAGTCTCCCCATTACCAAGCACAACTGATGAACTTGTATTTTGTGTTATGCGTATTATATGCTGTGTTCTTACAACAAAGCTGGAGAAGCGAAAATGTTAAGAAAATCGTACGAAGCCAGGCTCAGTGGCTCACGCCTGTAATCCCAGCACTTTGGGAGGCTGAGGTGGGTGGACGGCTTGAGCTCAGGAGTTCAAGGCCAGCCTGGGCAACATGGTGAAACCCCAGCTCTAACAAAGATACAAAAATTAGCCTGCAGTCCCAGCTACTCAGGAGGCTCAGGTGGGAGGATTGTTTGAGCCTGGGAGGTGGAGGCTGCAGTGAGCCCAGATTGCACCACTGCACTCCAGCCTGGGCGGCAGAGTGAGGCCTTGTCTCAAAAAACAAAAGAAAACGATAAAAAAAACAACAAAAAACCAAGCCCACACACAGACACACACACACACATACACACACACGGGGGGGGGGGGAAGAGAGAGAGAATTAAGGAAGAGAAAATCCATTTCCTATTTCCTATTCATGAGTGGGAGTGGGTGGTGATGAAGGCCTCCCCCCCTCATCTGCACGGCACGGGAGGGCTGGTCCTGCTGTCTCAGGAGGGGCAGAGGCGGAGAAAATCCGAACGTAAGTGACCGGTGCAGTTCAAACCCGAGTTGTTGAAGGGTCAGTTGTATATTTGTGTGTACACACACACACACAAAGTTGTGTATATTTGTGTATGTTAAGAGATTTATTTCAAAGAATTGGCTGGTGCCGTTCCGGGGGATGAGAGCTGGGGCGGGGGGGGTTGGGCTGGGTCTCGAGGTGCAGTTTCTTCTTCCGCGGCGGCTTCTGACCGGTGCCCTCGTGCCGCGCCCCCGGTGTGCTGAGGCTTTGCCTTCTGGCCGGCAGGAAGACAGCACTGCAGAAGGCCTAACGCAGGCCCTGGCCTGGGGCGAGGGGCTCCACGGCGTTGGCCTGAGCTCGGGAAGTGCTCCTGTAAATCTTGCTGGGGCACCTTCCATTGTCTCCCACTCTCTGGAACTTTCTACAGCTCCTCTTCCTGGCGGCCCGGCCTCGCGCGATCTCCGTGCTTTTTATCCCGCTTTCCGGGAAGTCTCCTCCTCCTCCTCCTCCAATCTTTTCCTTTCTTGGGTTTTTAGAGCTCTGAAAATGCCCAGCAAGGGCGTGGTGCGTGGAACGGAGCGACGGCTCCCGCGTGCGCCGCGTGGGTCGGTTTCCGGGGCTCCCGCGTGCGCCGCGTGGGTCGGTTTCCGGGGCTCCCGCGTGCGCCGCGTGGGTCGGTTTCCGGGGCTCCCGCGTGCGCCGCGTGGGTCGGTGTCCGGGGCTCCCGCGTGCGCCGCGTGGGTCGGTTTCCGGGGCTCCTGCGTGCGCCGCGTGGGTCGGTTTCCGGGGCTCCCGCGTGCGCCGCGTGGGTCGGTTTCCGGGGCTCTCCAGTGCTCCGCTTCTCTCCAGGCCTGCCCTTTCCCACGGTCAGGATGCCGCGTGGCTGGGAAAGAGGAGTCCTTTCCCGGCAGCCCCACAGAAGCGCCATCGCCTCCCTCTTCCACCCTCCTCTGAAGGTTTCTTTGGTCTGCGTCCTTCGGGTTGGGGCTTCTCCGGCATTTGGTTAGTTCCAAAGCTGGCTGGACCCACTGCGGGTTCCAGGCCGACTTAAGGGAAGGACATCAGTGTGGGGGCGGGGGTGCTGCGTGTGTCTGCATGGGGCCAAGTGCTTTCCCCAGATAAAAGCCACCCCGTGCATGCAGGCGGGCAGGTGCCCTCTTCACTCACCCCTGCCTGCTGGAGGCCGCCGGAGCATTCCAGGCCGGGTTCCTCCCCATGGCGCAGCCAGGCCTGGCAGACCCTACTTCAGGCCCGGTGGCCTCCTCCTGGGACAGGTGCAGGGCAGTCCCTCTGCACCCCTTCAGCAGCTGGAAGCCCACTGGCTGTCTTGGCTGTCTGCTGGCTTAAGGGTGAAGGCTGAAATCCCCCACAAGCCTGAGGAGGCCCAGGGCACATGGTCCACCAGGTGACCTTTCTCTGCCAGGAGGCTTCTCTCCACCTCCTCCTCCCTGCTCCTATGGGAAATGCCCTCCTCCTCCTCCGCCTCCTCCATCTCCACCTCTGCCTCCTCCTCCAGGCTCTGCAAAGGCATGGGGGTCCTGTCCGGGTCCTGGGGCGGCCTGCCCATCCCCTTTCCCTCTCCCCCATAACCTGCTCCGCTGCCGGGCTGTGGGGCTGATTTGTGTATGGGGTGTGGGTTCCCCACTGCCCCGGGAGCCCCGTGCCTCTGCTGGGTTCCCTCCTGGGTCAATCACAGCAGCTGTGGACTGAGCAGGGCACTCTGCTGCCAGGCATCCTTGCCTTGTTTGACTCAGACAGACAGACACCTTGGAGGTGGGGGGACTGCTCTGGTCACGCCATTCCACAGAGGGACAGGCCGAGGCTCAGAGAGGTGCAGCCACCTGCTTCAGGTTGCACGGTTGGGCAGGGCTCACCGTGTGTGCCACCTCACTGCCTCTTTGCTGGGCATTTGTCATGGCGAGGTGAGGTCTTGGCACAGCATGGGCTGGGGTGGGGGCACATCCTGCCCCACCAGAGTGGGGAGGCCACTCGTGGACAAAGCTCAGCCCCTGGCCCAGAGCAGGATTGGGTGGATCTTGGGCAGGTGGGAGGGGGGAACCCCTCAGGGGAGACTCTGACAGTTTCTGGAGGACCCTCCGGGTGGCAGGTGCTGGGGAAGCTCGGCTGCCAGAGGAGACCTAGGAGCCGCCAGGAAGGGGTCGAATGGTGGCCTCCAAAGATATGTACACATCCCGGCCCCAGATCCTGCTAACACGACCTTACTTGGAAAAGCCATCTCCCCAGCTGCGATGAAGTGAAGGATCTTGAGGTAAGGCCATTGTGGACGGGCCCGAAATCCAGGGGCATGTTCCTTATCAGAAACAGGACAGCAGACACAGTCATGGGCGGAGGCTGTGTGGAGGAAGCGGCAGAGGCTGGAAGGGTGTGGCTGGAAGAGGCAAGGAGCCTCCCGAGGAGCCCCGGAGGCAGCACTGTGGCCTGGATGCCGTGATCTGGGACTTCGGTCTCCAGAGCTGGGGGAGAAAACATTCCTGTTGCTGGAGCTCCCAGTCTGTGGGCCTCTGTTAGAGCAGCCCCGGGACTGGCATTGAGGGGCAGCCCACGCGGGTGGGATGCCACAGGGTGTGATGCCCCAGGCTGGGCCAGGCTGAGCTGGTGGGTGTACTGGGCCCTGTGGAGTCCGACCAGATGCCTCTCTGTGCCGTTCTTTATGCTTCTCCGGGGCTGGTTTCCCAGGTGCTGCCTCCCACCCTCCAGAGGGTCCTGGCTGAAGCTTCCTCTGTCGCTGCAGTGCTGGTGCTGGGCCTGCGGGGGGTGCTGGGGTGGAGGTGGAAGGAGGGTGCAGGCTTCCCTAGGTCAGAACCCTTCCTTGAGGGTGGTTCAGAGTGAGGTCTTGAAGGGTCAGGGGCAGCAGCATTTCCTGAAGCCTCAGAGAGGCAAAATAGACAAGCTTTCCAGGGCTGGAAACTTCTGGAAGTTTCTGAGGCACCCCCACTGACAAGAGGTGAGTCAGGCCCTTTGGACTGTGAGCCAAAGCCTTTCTCTCCACAGAGAGTGAGGGGCTCCTGGGAACTCGATGCCCGCATTCTCTGAGGGTGCATCCTTCTCTGTGAGCCCCGGGGCCTGTGGCAGTGGTGGGTGTGGGTGGGAATGAATGAATGTGGTGGGCACGGGTGGGAGTGAATGATGGCTGCCGGTGAGAATGAATGAATCAATGGCAGGTGAGGGTGGGTGTGAATGAATGTGTGGTGGGTGCAGGCAGGAATGAATGAATGTGTGGTGGGCCAGGGTAGGAATGAATGAATGAATTTGTGGGGGGTTCAAGTGGGAATGAATGAGCGAATGTGTGGTGGGTTTGGGTGGGATGAATGAATGAATGATGGGTGAGGGCAGGAATGAATGAATGAATTTGTGGTGGGTGTGGGTATGAATGAATGAGTGTGTGATGGGTGCAGGTGGGAATGAATGAATGAATGTGTGATGGGTGCGGGTGGTCATGAATGAATGTGTGGTGGGCAGGAATGAATGAATGTGTGGTAGGCACGGGTGGGAATGAATGAATGTGTGGTGCGCACAGGTGGGAAGGAACGAATGAACGAATGTGTGGCAGGCAAGGGCAGGAATGAATAAATTTGTGATGGCTGCGGGTGAGAATGAGTGAATGAATGTGTGGTGGGGCGGGTGGAAGGATTGAATGTGGTGGGCACAGGCAGGAATGAATGAATTTGTGGCGGGGGTGCGTGGGAATGAATGAATGTGTGACTGGGTGGGTGGGAAGGAATGAATGTGGTGGGTGTGGTCGGGAATGAATGAATGTGTGATGGGCGGGGGTGGGAATGAATGAATTTGTGGTAGGGGTGGGTAGGAATGAGTGAATGAATGAATGTCCATGTGGGGTAGCCCTGCCCTGCCCACCTTGCCCTCACCAAGGGTCCTTGCCCTGCGCAGGGCCCTCACTTTCTGGTGTGTAAACCCGGCCAGCCTGGTCCTGAGAAGCCCTGGAAGTTGCCTCCGCAGCCCCTTGTCCCTGCCTGGCCTTCAAGCTCCCTGGTTTGCCGTCGGGGAGCCAGCACCAGCAGCCCACGCCCGCCTCTCCCCGCACATGAGAAGCGCGTCACCGCGTCCCTGTCCAGCTGGTTGCTGAGGACACGGCAGGCGCAGCCCCTCACTCGGGGTGGCTGAGGATGGCGCCGCCACGAGATGACTCACCCCGTCAAATGTGCGGCATTTGTCATTTTTCTCACCAGTTGCTATTTTTAAAACCCTGTCCTTTCGTTTCTGTAGTAATTTTGAGCCTCTTTTTAATAGAACTTCCAACTCTTCTGTGAATCTTACGCTCGTTGAGAATGATGGGGTTAAAATTGTGTGTTAAACCCAAAACTAAGTGCAGACCAACTTCCAGAGCAGACGGCAGGAGCAGGGCCTGGCGAGCTCCAGGTGGTCTGCCTGCCTGCCAGGGCCTCCTGCGCTGGGGATGGGTCACTTCCCCTGGCCAGGACAGACGACTGTGTGCACCGCCCTGGCCAGCACCCAGCGCCTGCCCCCATCCCTGCTCTCTCCGGAGCCCTGGCTGGGCCTGGGAGGAACAGGGCACAGCTGACTCAGGTATTTCACAGCCAGCGAGAGTGGGGCTCCGCAGAGTGCCTGGGACCCGGGTTCCACTGACATGGGAAGGGGGAATCGGAGTCTTGGAGGGAGGGAAGACTGCTCGTGCTCTGCCCTGGCACCTGGCACAGTCTGGGGCGCAGACGCCTCTGCCAGTGTGCGGGCTCTGAACCCCACGTTCACAGCCGCCCTTCTGGAATGCCAAGGCACTGCCTATCGGGTGCCTGGCTGGCTGGAGCCCATGGTGCCGGGACACTGGGTTTGGCGAGCCCCTCAGTGTGCCAGGTGCCAGCTCCTTCATTTCACGATGCTCACAGCAGTCCTGTGGCAGCGATATCATTTGCATGACACATCACATGATTTATTGGGGTGCCCTCAGGACAGAGGGTGGGGAGCGGGACTGGGTAGGGGAAGGGACTGAGCAAGGAGGTGGCCTCAGCTTGAGCACACGGTGATCTGTTCCCACAGGGGCTCCAGAGTGGGAGCTACGCTCTGGGGGGGGCCCCGCCCTGAGGCCAGGGGCCGCCTTCTGTGTCTCCACGTGCTGAGTCACTGGCAAGGTCCTCTCTGGTGGGAGGACGCCCCCCGCCCTGGGGCAGCAGCTCCCTGCCGTCAGACTCTCTCGGGAATGGAGTGGCTTCGAGCTGTCAGCCCTCACTCCCAGGACCTGGCAGCAGTGCCGCTGCCAGTGCTGGGGACCAGGTAGGGACCCCCAGTGTCTACACCATAATCTAGACAAAATGTTGATTCAAATTTGAAAAATACATTTTCCATGATAAAAATGCACATGCGTCGCTATGGGCTGTTTCTGTCCCGCAAGCTCAGATGTTGAAATCCCCGTCCCCAGGCTGATGATGCTAGGAGGGGGGAGGTGACTAGGTCATGAATGGGTTTAGTGCCCTAATGAGAGGCCAGGGAGAGACCCCTCACCCCCGCCACGTGCTGCCCAGTGAGAAGACGGCCGTCCGTGGTGAGGTGGCTTCACCAGGCACCAAATCTGCAGGCACCTTCGGCTTGGACTTCCAGCCCCCAGAACTGAGGGAAATAGATTCCTGTTGTCTATCAGCTCCCCAGGATATGGTCTTTTGTTACAGAATGCTGAAGGGGGTGAGACGTGTCCTGTAGAAAATGAAGACTCTGCAGAAAATTATAAGAAAGAAAAGTAAAATGGTGCAGCCCCTCCGCTTAGGAATGGTTGACTCCGGCAGATGTGCGCACAGGCTTTTACTCTCTCCATGTGTTTCATGCCCAGCTGCATGCTAGAAGCTCTTCTGCACTTGGCGATTTTTAGGCCCTTCTGCACTTGGCGATTTTTAGGCCCTTCTGCACATGGTGATTTTTAGGCCCTTCTGCACATGGTGATTTTTAGGCCTTTCTGTGTAGGGCGATTCTGAAGCATACTTGGGAGCATCATAAGATGACCTGAGGTAGAGTTTGGCAAATGGGACGACAGCCCCTACCTGTCACCGGGAGGCTTACTGGTCTTTTGATGCAGAAACAAGCCCGTGACTCACGTCGTTAAAGTAAGTTACAGCCATGCGCATGTGGAGGCTCATTGCTCAAGCACCTTGGCGGTTGCCGTGGCGTGGTGTGGCTCCATGTGAGCCTTTTTCTTTTTAAAAGGAAAAAGAAACGCTTCGTTTGGTAATTGCTCCTGGATGGGGGCCCAGCCTGCAACAGCTCCGAATGGAAGGCTCCGGTGCCAGGCACAGGGCCGAAGATCAGACGCCGAGAGAGGGGCTCTCTGAACTGCAAGGCCACAGGTGAGGCTGAAGCCAGTGGAATTTTAACCTACAACATGGATGGTTTCATTTCGTTTCACTGATTGATCAAAAGCATATTTTGTAGAACCAAGGAAGGAGCCAAGCCCAAGAACAGCAGGATGGGAAGCCCTAGGGGTGGAACTCCATCCGCCCTGCCCCACCCTGCACCAGTCTTGGCCTTCTAGAGTCTGAGGTCCCAGTAACTTCCCCAGTTTTGAATTCTCAGCTTCGATTCCTCCTTCAGGGTTTGGGGCTCCTGTTCAAATCAGTTTTTCAAAGTTGTTCCTGAGGACAGAATTGTCTGTCCATGGATTTGAGAAGGCCCCTCTGCGGCCTGCAGGAACGGGAAAAGTGGCCTGGTGCGAGCATGTTGCTTCCGGGAATTTGCTTCTCACTTGGTGTGGCAATGTTCCCTGAGGCCAGGGTGCTGCCACAGCGCCCGGCTCACAAAGTCAGCCCGACCCACGTGTGTGAGGCCCGGTCCTCTGAAATGAGCTTCTTTATGTTACTGGGAACCTGTTGGTTTGTCCCCAAGCCCCCCACAGCTCAGGGAGGCGCAGCACTTCCTCCTCCTCCTCACCTGCTCCCCACCCTGCCTCCTTCCTCCAGGGAGCAGCTGCTGCCCCGGTCCCCTGGAGCCTGCATCCTCACCCCTTCCCGCCACGCCCCGGCTCCCCCCTTCCCCACTTCATTCCTTGCGTCACAGATTTTGTCTTCTTCGGTGTCAGTTCTGCGTGTTTCTGTCCCCAGGCAGTTTGGATCCACGCGTGTTATTGCGCCGCCACCCTTCCATTCTCCAGCTCCCGCCGTCTTTCTCGTCGGCCTGACTTGCCCATGGCGGGCACACGGACAGCTGTAGAGATACCCTCGGGGCCGGCGGCTGGAGAAGTCATTTTCACGGGCACCGTCCCTCCCCGGCTTTGAGACCTGAGCGTGTTGGACTCGCGCTGCCGCATTTTTCCGAGGCCCCGGTGGCTGTGTTCCCTCTTGCTCATCCCCCCGCTGAGGTTTCACCCACACCCGGGGTGTGTGGATGGCCCTGGCCCAAGCAGCCGGGCCCCAGGCTGACGGTCTAAGCCCTTCCCGGTCTCCGCAGGGGTGGCCGGCCTGCGCGGCTCCTGGGAGACACATTTCTGGCTCGTCTCTGTCCCGGAGCTCCGTTTCTCGACACGCTGAGTGGATGGAGTCTCGGACAAAACGCCTGCTCTGTACCCGGTGTGGACAGGACCCTGGCCCGGGCAGCAGGCTGCCTTCCGAGGGCAGGGCCCACTCCAGCCCGCCTGTCCCCACACCCCGTGGGCTTTGAGCGGGAGGAGAAAGCAGTGTCCGCGCTTAGCGGGCAGACTCCAGCTTCTGGTGGAGACGAGCATTCTTCTATTTTGGGGAGAGAGGAGATGAAGCCCCTCCTTCCCTGCGTTCATCCTGGTGGCTGGCTCTTGTCTCCCTCTGCCTGAAACGCCGTCGCTGCGTGGGGAGTCACTTTGCAGGGGACACCCACACCTGTCCCAGCTTCCAGGGCTCTGTGAGCCTTGTTCTTTTATGAGCCCTGAGATGGGGAACCTTGGACCAGGCGCTGTTTGAAACCAACCGTCCCACGGCTGTGCTAATTTTTCCCACATGGGAGACTGCACCTCTCATATAAGATGTAAGTGTTTGAGGGGCAGAGGTGACCCTCACGTTTTCTCTGCAGCCCCGTCAAGTCTGAAATCGTGCTGGAGACAGAGGAGGTGCACATCTCAGAGTGCTGCTCTAGTTTCCGGCTGAAGTCTCCGAAGCTCCCGGGTTTGGAGTCGGCAGAGGAATCTGTGCCATGAGAAGTCGGCGAGTCTCCGCT
Source organism: Sapajus apella (assembly GCF_009761245.1). Taxonomy (NCBI): domain Eukaryota; kingdom Metazoa; phylum Chordata; class Mammalia; order Primates; family Cebidae; genus Sapajus; species Sapajus apella. Next base: position 3,506,702 of record NW_022437025.1, read on the forward strand.
GGCGTGGGCGGCGTGGCACGCCTGATCGCGTGTTCTTATGTCTTAGAATTCCACCGCACTGTCATGAAACAGTTCCGGGTTGAGGCAGAGCTCGCCGCCATCAGGTTGCAGTTTCCTTGTCGGCAGAATGGGTGTCACATACCCATGGTCATGGGCGTTTCTGGGGGATCTAGAGGACTGAGTCAGGTGCAGCTGGGATATTGAGTGCCCAGGGCCTGGCCCCTCAGGGGCTGGGGTTTGTTCATGTTCTTTCTATTTAGGTGGGAAGGCAGCGTGGACCTGCCTGGTTCCCAGCCCCCTGGGGCCAGGGGCACCTTCTCTCCTCCGTGTGGCTGCTCGGGGACGAGACCTCCTCCCCCTCTGCCCATTCTGCCTGTGACACTGCCCTCCAGGTTTGGTTTTAGTTCCGCAAATATGCGACTTCTGTCTCCTCCGGGCTTTTCCAAGTGCTGTTTGCCAGAGTGGCCCCTTACTCCAGCTGGTACTGGCGCCCACGTCTCCCCTGGGGCCTGCCCTGCTCTTCGCTCCTCCTCTGTGCCCTCCAAGGACACCCTCACCCCTGCTGCTCCCCCCTGCTCTAGGCACCCTCATTGCCACTTTCCAGGTTGCCTCCCCGCTCAGACCACGAGGCCTGAAAGCAGGGACAGCGTCTCTCACTTGCAGCACCGGTGGGTGACAGTGGATGCATTCTTAAAATTTTAGTGGATAACATGACATAAAACTCAGCATTTTACCGTTTTCCATGCGCAGTTCAGTGGCACTGTGCACATTCACACTGCTGTGCAGCCGTCAGTGCCGTCACCCATGGGGCTCTCCATCTTCTCAGACCAAGCCGTGTCCCCTTTAAATGCTAACCGCTGCCCTGCCCCAGCCCCTGGCACCCGCCCTTCTCTCTGGCTCTATGGATTCAACTCTAGGGACCTCACACGATAAGCTCCTACAGGGTTAGTCCTTTTGTGATTGGCTTATTTCACTGGGCACAGTGCCCTCCAGGTGCTCCCTGTCACGGTGTGTCGGCCTTTCCTTCCATGCTAAGGTTAAATACTGTAACAAATATATTTCACGTATAGCACATGTTTGCACATAGCTCCTCTGAGATGGGGACCCTTCCAGGGACAGGAAGCTCACTTCCTCGTGGGGCAGCCACTTCCTTACGGGGCAGGTCCGATGCCTAGACTGTAGCAGAGCTGGTCCTGGCTCTGCACGCTGGCATCCCTGCATGCAGACAGGGAGGGCCTGGCACCCACTGCTGTACAGCCAGCACCTCCTGCATGGCCTCAGACCCCGGGAGCTCTGGAAGTGGCATCCTTGTGCCTCCGAGGTGGATGGAAGACCTGGCTGGGCCCAGCCTCGCCTTCCGACCTGCCCTCCTGCCAGCCCACCCAACCCACATGCTCAGAAGGAGCTCTAGTCAGTGGCCCTGTGTGTGGTGCCGCCTGGCACATCGTGGAGGGGCCTGGAGCACGGGGGCTGCCTTTTCTGGCAGTGCCAGCAGCTTTATCCCTGTATCTAAAAGCAGAGGTGTGTGGTGTTTCCTGCTGCCCGCCTTTCCAGGTGGAGAAAGAAATGGGTCCTGGTTCCATGAAGGGGGGAAGCCATGTCCCTGCCCGGGGCCTCAGTTTCCCACCTGTACAACGTGGAGGGGCAGTGCATGGGCGGGGCAGGCAGAGGGGCCTCCCCGTGGTGCCAGCCTATGTGCACCATCTCTGGTCACAGCTGCTGTCATCGCTGGGCACTGCGCAGCTCCCAGAGCTTAGTGAGGCTAGAGGCGCTCATTGTCCTCCTTCCCCAGCAAATCGACAAACTCAAAAGTGAACACAGTAGTGCGTCTTTGCTCTTTTAAACCAAAGGACGAAGTCACTTCACCAGTCTCCTTTACACCCGTCAGTCCCTCACTGAACAGTTGCAGTGTCCTCTCTTTTAGTGGGTGCTCGCTAAAGTAAAAGTGAGTGTCCGCCCGCCTCTGTGGCCTCACCGCCATTTACCCACGTGGATGTTGAGGACTCAGGGAGCTCACAGTGGGGAGTGGGGGGCTTGAGCGGACTGGCTCTGCCTGATGCCCACGGTGGGGAGTGGGGGGCTTGAGCGGACTGGCTCTGCCTGATGCCCATGGCTTCCGGCCGGGCCTCGTTCTAGGTAGTAGGAGGAGCAGGACCCTCAGGGCACAGTGCTTTCCCTGCCCTTCCCCGTGGGGCTGGGGGCTTCGGAGGCAGCACCCTCCCTAGGGAATCCCAGGGGTTCAGGAGCATCCCCGAAGGGGCTCACGTGTCCTCCTTGGTTAACTACAGAGCTTGCCGTGGCTGCTGGGTTGAGCCCTGGGTCCAGGCTCCTGGCCTGAGCAGCTTTCCTCTGCCTACATTGCCCTTCGCTCTGCTGCACTGGTATCCCTGGAGAGGGCGACCTGGGGAAAAGAAAGGCTTGCACGTGAGTAAATTGGTGGCAGCCCCTCTCGGCAAACTTCAGCCTAATTGCTTTTGAAAAATGACTGTGTTATTATGTTGTGCAAGACATTAAATCATGTGGAAAATCCATTATGTATGCCCTGGTGTGCTGCTTGCCAGAAGGGCCCAGGTGAGTGAGGTGGGGGGGTGGGTGGGGTGGGGGTGGAGCCTGGGGTTCCGTTCAATGTTCAGTTCCTTCTGCTGTCCTCCCCCTCTGTGGCCCGAGGCAGGGACCTCTCCTCCCTGGGACCTGGCCCTGTGGCTGGAGGGAGGGAGGGAGGGGCCTGTCTGAATTCACGTGCTTCGCTACTGCACCTGGGGCTGCGGCTGTGCCCAGGGCTCTTGGGTGCAGGGGGAAGTGACCGCCAGGGAAGGCAAGCAGCTGGTGGGCAGAGGGAGGAAACAAAGGGAAGTGGAATGCTCCAAGCCCTCTCAAGGCTGAGATTGGCATCTTCCAGTATTGAAGATGCACTGACAGGCGGGTGAGTCCTACGGGGGGAAACAGATGTGGGACGCCAGGGGGAGGGGGCGTGGGCTGCTGGCATCAGGTTGCATTATGTGTGTGTGTGTGTGTGTGTGCATGTGTGTGCCTGTGTGTGCGGGTGTGTGCACCTGTGTGTGTGTGTGCATGTGTGTGCCTGTGTGTCTGCATGTGCGTGTGTGTGTGCCTTTGTGTGTGCCTGTGTGTCTGTATGTGCGTGTCTGTGTGTGTGTGCGTGTGCGTGTGTGCATGTGTATGTGCCTGTGCATGTGTGCGTGTGTGTGTCTGTGTGTGTGTGCATGTGTGTGCCTGTGTCTGCATGTGCGCGTGTGTGTGTGCCTGTGTGTGTGTGTGTGTGCCTGTGTCTGTATATGCACGTGTGTGTGCCTGTGCATGTGTGTATGTGCATGCCTGTGTGTGCCCGTGTGTGTGCGTGTGTGTGCCTGTGTGTGTGTATGTGTGCATGCGTGTGCTTGTGCGTGCATGTGCATGTGTGTGCACTCACTGTAGGTCATGGGGGTTGACCTGGGAGGGGAGCCTGGGCTCTGGGCCAGCTCTGTGACCTTCAGCCAACAGCTCCTCCTCCACTCTAAGCCTCAGTTTCCCCTCTGCACAGAGGCCTGGAGCATCACCCTCTCCCGTGCACTCCCCGCGTCTGTAGAACAACTTGCCGAGTGCTGGCCTGGGTCCCAGGGCCTGCCTGTCTTCTGCTTGTTGGTAAGAATCCTGGAAGAATTCTATGCAGAATTCCTCATTTCCTCCACCAGGCATCTGACAGGTACCACGTGGTCTAGATGGACGCTGGTTTCTTCTGCCCTCTGCCTCATCTCAGGTCCTGGCACTGCCACTTGTCCAGGGGCTCAGCCCAAAACCCCAAAATCTGCCTGGATACCTCCGGGTCTACAGGCGGACTTTGCTCTTGAAGGCACCTGGGTGTCACCTCCTAGGCCGTCAGCTTGGTCCCAGTCACCCTGGCTGCTCCCCAGACTGTTCCGTGGCCCTGGCCCTGGCCCTGGCACTCCCACTCTGCATGTGGTCCTGAAGGAAGGCAGATGCACCCACCCCCAGCTGACACTCACGGGACACACCTCATGCTCTGGATAAAACTCTGACTGGGTCCCATGCCAACTCGCGTCTCCCCCACCCAGGTCTGGCCAGGGGCTCCAGGCTTTACCAGGGAAATGAGCATCTGTGAGTCTGGGAGTGTGCCTGGCCCCAAGCCTCTGCCCAGGGCCTTTGCATCTGCCGTCCCTCCCTGATTCCACACCTCCTGCCCACCCTCCCGGCACAGCCGCCCTGTCTGCTGAGGCTGCTGAGCTGCTCACTTGCTCACTCATCTTCTGCCGGAGACCAGGGACCCCCCCGCCTCGCTGACTGTGGCGTCTGCGAATAAAAATGCTGTAATAAATCAAAACTACAATGAGATACCATCTCACATCAGTTAGAACGGCGATCATTAGAAAATCAGGGGACAACAGATGCTGGAGAGGACGTGAAGAAATAGGAATGCTTTTATACTGTTGGTGGGAGTGTCAATTAGTGCAGCCATTGTGGAAGACAGTGCTGCAATTCCTCAAGGATCTAGCACCAGAAATACCATTTGACCCAGCAATCCTATTACTGGGTATATACCCAAAGGATTATAAATCATTCTATTTTAAGGACACGTGCACACATATGTTCATTGCAGCACTGTTCACAATAGCAAAGACTTGGAACCAACCCAAATGCCCATCAATGATAGACTGGATAGAGAAAATCTGGCACATATACACCATGGAATACCATACAGCCAAAAAAAGGATGAGTTCATGTCCTTGCAAAGGACATGAATGAAACTGGAAACCATCATTCTCAGCAAACTGACACAAGAACAGAAAACCAAACACCGCATGTTCTTACTCATAAGTGGGTGTTGAACGATGAGAACACATGGACACGGAGGTGAACAGCACACACCAGGGCCTGTCGGGGAGTGGGGGAATTGGGGAGGGATAGCAGGGGGTGGGGGCCTAGGTGAGGGATAGCATTAGGAGAAACACCTAATGTAGTTGACGGGGTGATGGATGCAGCAAACCACCAGGGCATGTGTACACTTATATAACAGACCTGCACGTTCTGCACGTGTACCCAAGAACTTGAAGTATAATTAAAAAATTTCCTGCCACACAGCTGAAAATTTTGTTTATAAGAGCTATATAAATAAATACAATTGGTATACAGGTTAAAAAAAAAGAATGGAGTATGTGGTGGAATGAATGAGTCCCAGGCAGGAGTTCCTTCTACAATGAGCTAGTCTCTTCAGTTGCGGGTGGGGAAACTGAGGCCCAGAGTGGGGAGGAGCTGGAGGGAAGCTGAGTGGCTCTGCCTGTGTTACCCAGTCGTGTTACTCCTCATCTTCCCATGCGTGGGAACCGGCGTTATTCTCTTATTTTCCCAGGAGGAAACCGAGGCCCCTGGCTTGGCATCTGTCCTCGGCCACCTCTCTGGCAGCTCCGAGGCCTGCTCTTTGCTGCCCATACCTCTGAGCAGCTTGGCCACCGGCAGTTCCATACCAGTGGGAGGAGCAGACCTGGCCAGACCCAGCCTCCAGGGAAAAGGAAAGATTCCAACAGACCCCGGCAGGCGTTGGCAGGTTCTGCAGTCCCTCCTTGGTTGAGGCCCCTTTGTCCACACGCCAGTCCTGGCTCCTCACCGGTGTAGAGCCTGTCACGGCCAAGACTTTGTCTTCTGCACTTCTGGAACATCTGCTCCCCATCTGGTCATCTCTGTGGCTCCGGGCAGTTCTCTGGTGCCCGGGAGCTCTTCCCTGGCTAAGGTGCCCATGCACAGGCAGGGGATGCTGAAAGCTCGGCCCCTCCACAGGCTGGTCTGGGAAGAGAGGCCCTGCCCACGTGGCTGCCGCATCTGAGAAGGCCACGTGAGGGCAGGTGCACTGCCAGGCTCTGGAGCCCATTGCTGCCCAATTCCTTTGCCCCTGGAGACCCTGACTCCAGCCCACGAGAAGAGTGTGGGGCGTGGTGTATGGGCCTTCCCTCTGTCCCCTCCGGGACCGTCTGACCTGTGCCGATGCCGACCTGTTGAGTCTGTTACCCTGAAGCACCACAGCTCCTCAGGGCTGCGTAAGGGGCCAAGACGGTGGCGTAAATGAGGGCTGCTGAGGCTGTTTCTGGGGAGGATGGAGGCAGGGACAGTCCGGTACTGGACTGAGTGTAGCAGGGCTGGGGTGGCAGGGACTTGGGTTAGGTCTTGTCCTGGGGGGATCCCACTCCATAAGAGCCACCGGGGCAGGGCAGTTGTGAAGGCCGATGTGAAGGCAGCTGAGTGGGGCCTGACACTCGCAGGGGCTTTGGGACTCCCTGGTAGCCGAAGCAGGACTCAGGCTCTCTCAGGGTGGCTGCAGCACAGTCCCAGGAGTTCTGAATTGGAGTCGGGCAGATGGCAGAGTCCAAGAGGAAACAGGTCCCACCCGTGGGCTCCAGGGCCACCAGCTGCCTCGGCTGGCCAGGAGCCCCTGGCCACCTGTGGGCATTCCTGTTCTGAGGGGGCAGCTGGACCCTCGACCCAACCCTGCAGTTCTATGCTCAGGTCAGAGCTCTCCTTGGAGAGTGCACACTGGGCAAGCAAGAAGCAGCAGCATTCCTGCTTGTGGGTGCAGAACGCCCTTCTGCCTGGTGCGGTAACAGAGAGGTGGCCCGCTACCTTCCCTCTGCAGAGGCAGGGCTGCCTGATGTGCTGCACCACCGGCTCCTCTCAGAGTCCTGATCTGGCCACCCCAGACTGCAGGCTGAAATCCCTGTGGAGGGCTGAGAAAACCACCTCTGAAACTCTGGACAAGCCGGGAGACTCACCGCGGCCCCGAGGTAACTGGTGGCGTCTGGGTCAGGCAGCGTCCGCCTCTTCTCAGTCACCTCCCAGTTCTAGTTCTTATTTACATTGCCTAATTTCAGATACACTCAGTTTGTACCATTTACCATGTGTGCAGCGAGGGAAGGGAAGGAAGATGCGCATTCACAGCAGGCAGACTCATTCGCTTCAGCCTCTGCAGGGCACATGTGGGGAGGGCCTGGCTCTGGCTGCGACGTCTTAGTGCTCACCGACCCTGGCCTGTGGGTAAGGTGAGCACTGGGGGAGGCTCTGTGGCCAGTCAAGTTTGTCTTTGGAGGCAAAACTTCCCTTTCTGTCAGGGCCTGGGCTTTGGTGAGGCAAGAGCAGCATCCAGGGTTCAAACATAAGGAGGAAGCAATGCCACACTTGCACGACTGAGAGTGAGCACCTCCGTACGTTCTATGCCCTTGGTGCGTCTCTCTCCCCACCCTAGTCTCAGCTCTGTTTTCTGTACCCTTCCCCATCCATCCGTCTATTCATTTTTCTGTCCATCATCCATCTATCCCCTCATCATCTATCCATTAAACTACCCATCCATCCATCCATCCAATCTACACATTCATCCATCCATCTATCCATTTACTTAACCAGGCACTCATTCATTCATTCATCTACCCAACCACTTATCCATCCATCCATCCATCCACTCATCCAATCCACATATCCATCCATCTATCCACCCATTTATCTGGCCACTCACCCATCCATTCAACTATCTATCCATTCATCCCCTTATTCATCCATGCATCCATCCATCACTTACCTACCCACTCACCCATCCATTCATTCAACTATCCATCCATCCAATCCATCCATCCATCCAGTCCACATATCCATCCATGCATCCATGCATCTATCCGTCCATCCATTTATCTAGCCATTCACCCATCCATTCAACTATCCATCCATCCCTTTATCCATCCATGCATCCATCCATCACTTATCCACCCACTCACCCATCCACCCATTCCACTATCCATCCATTCAATTCACATATCCAATCCTCCATCTATCTATTTTCCATCCACTTATCTAGCCACTCCTACATTTATTCATCCACCCATCATCCATCCATCCATCCAACCATCCATTTATTCATCCATCCATTCACTTATCCATCTATCCATCCAGTTATCTATCTGTCCATCTATGTATCCATCCATCCATCCATCCATGTATCTATCTATCCATCCATCCATCCATTGTTCCATCCGCTTATCCATTCACTCACCCATCCATTCAACTATCCATCCATCCACTTGTCCTTCCAAATATCCATCTGTCTGTGAATCCATCCATCCATCCATCCATCTATCCATCCATCCATCTATCCACCCACCCATCCACTTATCCTTCCATGCATCTATCTGTCAATCCAACGAGTAAACACTTCATCAACACCTACCATAAGCCTGCTACAGGGCTTGTACTAGTGTGCACCAGGGCTGGGGCTAGAGTACTGCAAGAGAAGTGCCCACGACACAAAACGGAAGGAGCTGCACCCTCTCAGAGTTGTGCCAGTGCAGGGCTGTTGGAATTTTGGGGAGACAGGTGTCCCCATGTCCTGTAAGGTTCTCATCAGTAGTGAGCAGATCAGGTACCAAATGGCAGCTTAATGGAGGCGGCAGGATCCTGGTATCCCCCAAGCCGGGGAGTGCTTATTAAAGGTGGGCCAGAGGATGCAGCTGGAGTCTGGGGTCTGTCTGTAGGCTGGGGATGCTCCTCAACCAATCAATATCAATCAATCCATCACTGCCATATGTGTCCCTGTTACGAATCAGGCCCTATCTTAGGAGCTGGGATTTCCATGGTGAACAAGCCTGACTCAAACCCTTCCTCATCAGTGGGGAGATGAACAGTTAACAAGATGGGTGTGTGTTTTGTTAAATGATGGTATCGCTATATAAACAGGGGGAGCGACAGTGACAGGGGCCAGCTGTGGCTTTCAGTCAGGTGGGCAGGGACGGCTTCCCTGAGAAACTCAGGTGTGGGAAAGACTGGGGGAGGGGAGTGTCCTGGGCAGTGGGAGGACAGGGAGGAGGGTGAGCCTCGAGTTGTGTGGGGAAGGCAGGCAGGGCAGGGGCAGCAGGGGACGAGCCAGCGGAGCGGGGGCTGTCCATGGAGTGCTAAAGGGTCTGGGTTTGCTCTCAGGGAGGTTCGATCTAGTGTGTGACAGGGAGTTAGAGCAGAGATGTGACCTGATCTGACCCCAGGTCTAAATAAGTTAGTGGCGGATGCTCTGGGGAGAGGCTGGAGGCAGCAGGACAGGCAGAGCATTGTCCGGGGGAGAGATGAGCTTGTGATCCCGTGGGAAAGACATTCACGTGCAGATGAATTTTATCACCGGTTAACCATTCAAGAAGCAAATGTGTCTTTTCTGTTTTCACACATATCCGTGAGCTGCCGAGGTATCTGCCTAGAGAGGAACAGTACCCATCCTCAATCCAGGCCCGCCCGCACAGAAGAAACGGGCTGAGGCTAAGTGACCCACCCACCCATTCAGCAGAGTCAAGGCGGGTGCAGCATGGGCGTTCCACCTCCCGCAGGGGCTCTGCCCACCACGCTCGGCCCTGTCGGTTCGCGCTCTGTGGGGGTCTCATATGAAGCCCTGAGGTCTGGGGAGGCTGGAAGCGTTCAAAGAGTCTTGGGCAGAGCTGTGCTTGCCCCAAGAGGAGCCTATCTTCGGGGGTGTTTCAGTAGCCAGAAGTATAGGGGTCATTGCTGGGGCCTTGTTCACACCACCTGCTCCCTGCCACCTGTGTGGAAGACACTCTATGTCTTTATCCCAGAGGTCTGCAAGCTTTTTCTGCAAAGGGCTGGATAGTAAATACCTCAGGCATTGCTCTTTCACAGCAGTGCAAAAACAGCCATAGATAACATAAATGAATGGGTGTGGCTTCATTGCAATAAAACTTTATTTGTAAAAGCAGGTGGTGGGCCAGATGCAGGATCACCAGAGAACCCTATCACAGAAGGGCAAATCAAGGCTCTGCTAAAGTGTCCCAAAGTAGAACCCATGAGCCCCTGAGGACTGGCAGGAGCAGGAAGTCCGGGCTCCCCCAGCTCCCTCCAGGGCACTCTCAGGGCCAGTCCTGCACGCACTGCCCTCTGGGTGACAGTTTTGCTGCTGCAGGATTGTGACAGCCTGCTCTCTGCAGAAGCACGTGACCCGAGGAGGCTCAGTGGGGCACGGAGGTGGCCTGTGCACAGCTGTTGGGTGTCCCCGGTGCCTCCGAGATGCGAAGCTCAGTCCCAGCTGGTGGACGCAACCCAGAACGTGCACCAAGGCTGGCCTAGGAGTCCCAGCTCCCCACACTTGCGTGGGCTGCCTGGGTGGTGACCACCAAGGTGTTGGGAGAAATGCCCTGGGGCCCTCTTTCTTTCCTTTGTATGTTGTAAAATTGGGACTTACTGGTTATAAAGGCTTAAGCAATTAAAAACAGCGTGAAAGGGAAAGTCGCCCGGCTGCCATCCAGAAGTGACCGCATCTGCCGTCCGAGTCAGACGTTCAGATGTCTATCTGTTCAGAAACATCTTCCTTGGTGACGCTTTGGAACATTTCTCAGGTCATTGTTTCCTGTTCTTTCTTCGGAAGCACCGGCTGTGTGCTTGTGGGATGTGTGAGTGTCATGTGGTGGCCAGTGGCTCTGAGGGTTCGCACAGGGAGCCCCGGACCCAGCCCTCCCGGGCTGCCTGGTCGGCCCACCCCTCGGGCGGTGCTCTTGCCTTCCATGCTCTGCGGCCTCCGGTGTGGTGTCAGCTCCGAAATGCTCTCAGCGGCCTTCCCTTCCCCAGCCTCTGTCCCCCGCATTCCCCGGCTTCTGTCCATGCGCCCCGTCTTCTCCGTGAACCCCTGCTTGAAGAGCGACCATGCTGTCCAGTTTCTTCCAGACAAGGGCGCTGTGGCTGAACTTCTCCCACCTCAGAGACCCCTCTCCCGACATGGGCTCCTTTTCTGCCTTTTGTATGTGGTTCTGTCCTCCTCTGCCTCAGTATACCTTTTTTTTTTTTGAGACAGAGTCTCACTCTGTCACCCAGGCTGGAGTGCAGTGGTGTGATCTCGGCTTACTGCAACCTCTGCCTCCCTGGCTCAAGTGATTCTCCTGCTCAGCCCCCCAAGTAGCTAGGACTACAGGCATGAGCCACCACACCTGGCTAATTTTTGTATTTTTAGTAGAGACGGCGTTTCACCATGTTGGCCAGGCTGGTCTTGAACTCCCGATCTCAGTTCTGCCTGACTCGGCCTCCCAAAGTACTGGGATTACAGGCATGAGCCAGCACACCCAGCCCTTAGGGTACTTTTCTGAACCTCCTCCCCGACCGCCCTGCTCCCTGCTTGGGTAGGGCCGTGGGGGGCATAGGCACCTGTGAACGGTCAGCACCCCACCCAGCACTGGGCAACTGTGCTGCCGGGTTTGGGATTTGGAGGGCTGAAAATGCTGGTGTTTTTCTTCCCCGTGGTGGCTGTTTTCAGGGGGACATTTGGGGACAGGGTTGATGCCAAACACCGTTTTCTAACATATTCAGTCCCCTGTGAGTGGCCCTTGGTGGTCTTCACTTGGGTCCTTGCTGACCTGGGGCTGCTTGCCCCACCCTTGGCATCTTGGTGAGAAGGAGTCTCCGTTTGCTCCGGCGTGGGGTGCTATGCTGCTGGCACCCTCCTGTGTCTCTTGGAAACTCTTTGTATGACACAATGTCTTCTGGCTCCCAGGAAGGCTGGTACTCCCCACCCCCTGGCCCCGGCCAGAATCCTCAGGCTCCACCGCTCCCGTACATGGGGATAAAAACTCGGGTCTAGCAGAGCATGTGAGCAAGGGGCTTGCGTGTCTTGGGCCTGCACACGGCTTGGGCTCAGTAAGTTGTGCCAGTCATTGTCGGATCCGTTCAAGGAAAAACCTCACGCAGATTATAGCTGATTGAGGAGGGAACGCTTTTCAGCTGGGCAGCCCCCTGGTGCTGAAGAGGTTCTGAGAGACCCCAGGGCGGCCCCGCGGTTGGCTGGCATTGGCCCACGGAGATGGAGGTGAGGCCCAGAAACAGCAGCTTGGCTGCTGCAGGTGGACCTGCTCACCTCCAGTTAGGCACAGCTCACTACAGACAGAGAAACCTTTAGATCGAACTTAGGACCCAGAAGGAGGCAGCTTTCTGCTGAGCTGAATTTCACACATTTGTGAGTATTTGCTGCCGCTGAGCACCCATGCTCCTGACCCTGTGCAAGCGTTTTATGGTGTGAAAGAAAAGAAACTTTTTAGCTGAGGAATGTGGGTACTGTTAAACTATCAGGCCCAGAGAGACATTAAAACGTGACAGCGTCACGCCCCACTCCCCCTGGAGCTGGATTACAACCTCGTTAGATACAGCGAACGCCACGTTTCTCGTCAAAGAATCGGCATGGCAGGGTGCTGAGCGCTCTTATTCTTTAATTCTCTATTTTAAACTTTCACTTCCTGGCAGTTTCAGGAAACAAGCTTTTCCACCAGTTCTAATCGGTAGTTCACGTCTGTTCCCCGGTCCCCTGCTCTGTCCTGACTCATCCCGGTCACCTGCTCCAGCCACCTGCTTTGACCCCTGCTCACCTGCTCTGACCTGTTGGTAACCGTCCTCCCCGCCTCTCCGGCTCGTACCCCTGCTCCCTTTAAAATAACCGGTTGGAATTAGCCTAGACTGTGTGGTCTAACCCTAGCCAGCAGGGGAGCGACACGGCAGTGGGTGTGACCTCCATCAGGCATAAGTGCCCCCTCCCTCCTGGCCCAGGAGTGGCTCACCATTGCTCCCTCTGTGAGCAGCACCCTCCTATAGAAGTAAATCGCCTTGGCCGGGTGCGGTGGCTCACGCCTGTAATCCCAGCACTTTGGGAGGCTGAGGCGGGTGGATCACGAGGTCAAGAGATCGAGACCATCCTGGTCAACATAGTGAAACCCTGTCTCTACTAAAAATACAAAAAATTAGCTGGGCATGGTGGCGCATGCCTGTAATCCCAGCTACTCAGGAGGCTGAGGCAGGAGAATTGCCTGAACCCAGGAGGCGGAGGTTGCGGTGAGCCAAGATTGCGCCATTGCACTCCAGCCTGGGTAACGAGCGAAACTCCGACTCAACCAAATAAAAAAAAAAAAAAGAAGAAGTAAATCGCCTTGCTGAGGAAATGTATATTCTGGTGCTCCTTCTTTTGAGGCATCGAAATTCTACTTATAACAGCCTCTTTAATCTGCACTGTGTGGGCTCTGTGCTGACACTGATAGCCATAAAGTGCCTCCCGCTGGACCCCATAACTCACACTGTGGGGCCAACAGTGACAGCCAGTCACGGATCTGTGCTGTCTCTTAAACCAATGAGAACTTCTGTCAGAGGACTTTGTATCCGCCCACTCCCTGTCTGCTTTGCCCTTAAAACCTGCTTGTAACAAAGGTCGAGGGAGTACCCGCAATGCCCCAGCCACCATCCCTAACCTTGACTCAAATAAACCCTCTCTGTGCCTCAGTTTCTTTCTTTCGATCGACAATGGTCATTACCATAGAAGTCCTCATTCGACGTAGGGGCTGCCATAACCACCTCTCTGCCGAGGCCGTGAGCCCCGGGACAGCAGGCAGTGCCCGTCACAGCCCACAGGTCCCCATTCTTTGTAATCACCCATCCACACTTTCCATCACTTAGGAATTCACACTGCGGTATTCATGGGGCACCTGTGCGCTGCGTGCGCTCCAGGGTCTGGGACTGCGACGGCAGTGACGAGGATGAACCAGCCGTCCTCGGACTCAGCATCGCTGGAGGACCCTCAGGGCTTCCCTCATCCCTTCTGTGTGTTGGGCGCGCGCAGGCGTGTGTGTGCTGGCGGCCCCCACTGTGAGCTGTGGCAGGACACCTGCCGGGTGGGCCCCAGCCCCAGAGCGCTCTAGAACAATCATCTCAGACGTGAGCTGAGTAGGGCTGGCCAGGCCACACAGTGGTCTACAGATCAGCTTCCTCTTCATTCACTGCAATAAATGGAAAAAATGTGAAGCCACGGAGCCATTCATCGGCTCCCCACGCTGCCCAGAGGAAAGGAGAAACAAATCAAAAGGCAGGAAGGCTTGCAGGCCGGAAGAGAAACGGCACAGACACCCCGTGCGGCCACTCAGCTCCAGGCAGCCTAAGGCCGCGTCGCTTCACACTAAGAAATCCGCTGATGAACTTGAAACAGGAGGTTTGGCCCGGATGCACAGCGCTCTCCCTTCACGCAAATGAGGATGTCAGGTCTGCCTGTGCAGGGGTGCGGGCTGGCTCCCTCCCTCCCCTGGTCCCCTCTTCCCTCCCCGCTCAGGTGCTGGATGGTAACATCTGGTGTTTACTGAGCACCTCAGTGGAGACCTGTGCTAAGCTGCTACGGACTTTGCATGTTCTCAGTCCCCTCAGCAGCCCCCCGAGGATGGATGCAACTGTTATCGCTCCATTTCACAGATGAGCAAAGTGAGGGCCCAAGGGGCAGTAGCATATTCCAACTCCATGCCCAGGCGCTGGCCGGGGTCTGAGCCAGAAGGAGTCTGGCTCCCTCTCCCACCTCTCATGGGGGCTGCCTGGGGTGGGGGAAAGGCAGGGACTTCAGCCTCTGCCCTCAGATCCATGTTCAGGCAACCACCGACTCCCTTTCTCCGGGTTTTCAACAGGAATACACACCATGCTGGTGACAGACACAGCTCCTGAGACTTTGGTGAGAATAAGCTCGTTTCTCTCTCTAAGAGGAGGCGTCTCGTGGACAATGTGGGTCTCTGTGTCGCTGACCCTCCGTCTCGCTGCCAGAGGATGAGACTTTGGGGGGAAGCCCTGGGTTTCCCTGCCCCTAACCCAGGGATCTCTGAGATTTGTCCTGGGCTTCTTCAAGTGTTTTTCCAAAATTCTTAAAAATAACATTCTCTTAATTCAATTTAACTACCAAGTATGTGCGCCCGGGCCCTCTTGAGTGCGTCACGAATTCCCGAGTGGTGAGGAGGCGTTGGAGCTCGGAACAGGCAGCGGCTGGGTCCCACCAGATGGGGGCTGCCAACCTGAGCCAGAAAACCCCTCCACCACGTCTCTAGGGGGCTGCATCCTTGCACACCCCACTCCTGGAACAGCACCCCGCCTGGAACACCCCCTCACCCCGGCCTGGAACACCCCCTCACCCCACACCTGGATCATCCCCTCACCCCACGCCTGGAACAGCACCCCGCCTGGAACACCCCCTCAACCCTGCCAGGAACAGCACCCCGCCTGGAACACCCCCTCACCCCACACCTGGAACAGCACCCCGCCTGGAACACCCCCTCACCCCACACCTGGAACAGCACCCTGCCTGGAACACCCCCTCACCCCATGCCTGGAGCACCCCCTCAACCCTGCCTGGAACACCCCCTCACCCCATGCCTGGAACAGCACCCCGCCTGGAACACCCCCTCACCCCTGCCTGGAACACCTCCTCACCCCACACCTGGAACAGCACCCCGCCTGGAACACCCCCTCAC
>NW_022437025.1:3521995-3527643 GCF_009761245.1 Sapajus apella
CCTCACCCCACACCTGGAACAGCACCCCGCCTGGAACACCCCCTCACCCCCGCCTGGAACACCTCCTCACCCCACACCTGAAGCACCCCCTCACCCCACGCCTGGAGCACCCCCTCACCCCATGCCTGGAGCATCCCCTCACCCCACGCCTGGAGCACGCCCTCACCCCTGCCTGGAGCACCCCCTCACCCCTGCCTGGAACACCCCCTCACCCCATGCGTGGAGCACCCCCTCACCCCTGCCTGGAACACCCCCTCACCCCACACCTGGAACACCCCCTCACCCCTGCCTGGAGCATCCCCTCACCCCACACCTGGAGCACCCCCTCACCCCTGCCTGGAGCACCCCCTCACCCCTGCCTGGAACACCTCCTCACCCCACACGTGGAACACCCCCTCACCCCACGCCTGGAACACCCCTCACCCTGTGCTTGGTACACCCCTTGCCTGCAAGCGAATACTCAGCAACCCTCCTGGAGCATGGAGCTCTGAGCCGTGTCTTCCTCCACCGAGGAGCTGGCCGGGCGTCCTGGAAGCCTGGATGGAGCCTCTTCTGGCCTGGCCTGTCTCCGCCCTGCGGGGTCTGGCAGAGAGCCCCGGGAGCCCTGTCACTGGTCCCCACTCCTCTGCGTGCTTCCTCTCTGACCCTCCTGGTGCCTCCCCTCCCCTGTGCCTGGCAGCCCCTCCCACGGGTGCGGTGCTGGGGCCTTCACCGTGGGTGCCAGCCTTGCTTCAGTCGCCCTCGGCCTCTTTCCCCTCCCCGGGCTCTGAGGTCCGTGGACCCTTCTTTAGCGTTTTATTTCGCCTTGCAGCTGCATTTGCTTTCAGGAGGCTGCTCATCCCCGTTTCAAGACAAAGAGGATACAAACCCCGCAATCCAACCCACGGGCACCCTGGCCAGCTCGCAGCAGCCCCAGGAAACCCTGGGTCACCTGCCCGCCCGGGACCCTCTCCTGGCTGCCCAGCCTCACACCGCACACAGCACACTGGTCCACACCGCACACAGCACGCTGGTCCACACCGCACGCAGCACCCTGGTCTCCAGTGCCGGGTCTCCTTCCCTTCCCCTAAAGGCCGTTCCATTTTATCCTTCCTGCCCCAGGCTCCAGTGGAGACGCACACTTTCGCTTCGATGCCATGGGGGCCGCTAGACACAGGCGCCTACAGACCAGACATCTCCCCACCCGCCCACCCTCCAGCCTCAGGGACCTGGTCCCTCCTGTTGGGCCCTCCCTCTACCAACAGCCCCCAAGTCTCCCGGGACCTTCTGTCCCTGTCCTCACCTTCCCCCCTCTCCCTGGCCTCTCTGTCCTGGCCCACAACCCCGCTGTGTCCCCAGCCGGAAAGGGCTCTGGAGGCTGTGCTGCTGCCTGAAAAGGGGGGTCCCGATCCAGACCCCAAGCACAGGTTCCTGGATCTCACTCAGGAAAGAACTGAGGCAAGTCACAGAGCTCAGGGAAAGAGGTAAGTTTACTGGAAAGGACTTTGTTTCTGAGTAGGGCGTCCTCAGAACGCGGGAGGGGAAGGCCCCGTTCTCCGTTGGTGGTTCTTCGAAGCCCTGGGGAGCTCTCGCTGAGCTGGAATGTGCAGACGCGCCCATGAGACAGAGGGCAGTCAGTGCCCACGCCGCCCCCAGCCTCAGCCGCGCACTGCCCTTTCCTCTGCGTCCAGGGCCCTGCACTGTCAGGACATCTGGACATCCTGCAGGCTGGCCAGGAGCTGTCCTGTACGGCTGTGAATGTTCTGCAGTTACCACAGGTGGGCTGCTTAGGATGTGGCTGTTTTCAGACCACAAGCGCTGCCTTACGAGACTGCCTTGCGAGTGTCCAGTTCCTCGCTACAAGACGGAGTCATTCTGGTCACGTTTTATAAAAGCAGAACGCCAGTGCGCCGGGACCCTGCACCTCTCCCTGCTCCTCTGAACGCCCCCCAAGACTTGAGGGGGCCGCCCCTTTGCTGATCCCAGCCCTGCTGTCTGCCTCTGCCCCGACAGGCGCACTCTCTCCCGCCTGACTCGGTGGCGTGGCCTTCCCTGCTGGGACATGCGGCCACTCCCTCGCAGTCCACAGCCAGCTCGCTGGGCTCACCTCCTCCCTTTAACCACCCCCCACCATGGGCCCTTCCAAAAACTCCCAGGTCTCCAGCAGCTCCCCTGGCCATGAGGGTTGGGGACGCTTCTCTGGGGAGGATGCCCCGCGCTTTCTCACTGAGAGGGCTCTGTCTCGCTTTTCCCAGTGGTGCAGAGCCTGGTGTCGCCGGCAGCTGGGCACACGCCTGTCACGCAGGCATTTCAGGTCAGGCTGCTCCGCAGGGGTGAGTGGAGCTCTCCCCATGTGCAGTCTCTCACGCTGCACATTTTCCCTTCATTTTCGGTCCTTGGTCCAACTCTGATTTCTTTGGGGCTCCCCACGTCCAGTGGTCGGGGTCACATTTCTCTGGGCTGCAACTCACACCAGGTAGCTTATCCCAGATGACAGACAGGCAAGCTCCAGACAGAGCCTGGAGGGGAACCTCGGAACCACCCACCACCTCTGACCAACCAGGGGCTGGGCCTGGGGACCTGGGGATGCCCCGGAGACTCGGGACGTCTTGTGGGTCACAGAAGGAACGTGAATGCGATCTGCCTGCATGGAGGGGTGAGGTGTCATCCAGCATCACTGCCCTGAGGACGAGATTCCTGGCCACGGTCCAGCGGCCCCGTGGGGTTGCTTGCATTGGGGGCGGGTGTCTGCTCTCACACTCATGTCATCCCCTACAGCCTTCCCAGGAGATGGGGTCAGGATCCCCTGTTAGAGAGGCATGAGGTGCACACAGCTGTGCTGTGAGGGGCATGTTGGAAACAGATGCTCGATGCTGCAAAAAAACAGCAGAGACAGAGGATCTCTCAGCAAGCAATTTTTACTTCCTGTAGGAAGGGTGCCCTCATTAGCTGTCTTGCCACGAGAGTACAATGAACAAAGGAAAAGCAGACATTTATCCCTTACGCTTTTGGGGTTGTCCTTACCACTGTCTGATCTCCGTTGGTTGGAGCCGGACCTCACAATCTAAACTAAAACCCGATTGGCTAATAACTTAAAACGTTTCTAAACAGGTAAGGGGCACAGGCTGCGAGCTGGGACCTGCCTGTGAGCACGTCCAGCACAGATCTCTTGGTTAAACTTGGTTAAAGTACAAGGACATAGAATATACTATGTGCCTGCAAGCACGGCGTGTCTTAACAGCTACATAGGATAGAGCTTAGCAAAGAGTTATTGCACACTTATGATTTATTCTTTAACAAGGAAGGAAACTTTGAAGAGGAACGTTTACTTCCCACAGTCTGAACAGACAAATGGACAATCACCCACCCATCCCGAAAGGCAGAGCTCAGGCCACACCTGCAGCTGCCAGCCCAGGGAACCAAGCCCAGCCTCGGCACCCAGCCGGGAAGCCAGCTCCACGGCAGACTCGCAGGGAGTCCACTGCTCTCCCTCCACAGCCAGGAGGCTACACAGCAGCCCTGACAGCCCCAAATGGCCAGGGCTTGACTGTCAACTGACAGCTGCCCTCATTTTTGCCCCCATTTCCCAGTTAGGATCAATCAGAGAATGCCAAATACACCCCTAACTAATCCCAGGGGACACCCTGCTTCTGCGGAGCCGCCTCCAGCCCCCACCCCCAGGCTAACAGCCTCCACCAGAGCCGTCCTTTCCATCCTGAAGCTCCCCCACTCCTGGTGCCTGACTCTCTGCCACGTGCAAGTGATGCACCGACTCCCTTGAAACAGTGGCTCTGAGAAAGTCGCCCCTGCTCGTTCTCGTGGGAGGCCTCCTGTTCTTTCCACAGGCCGCAATTCCCACCTGCTTTCTGCTCCCGCGTTCCTGACTTCAGCCAGACGCAGCTGGGGATACACTGCCAACACCAGGTGAGTCGGGTCCAGCAGTTACGGTGAGTTACACCACCAGGTGAGTCGGGTCCAGCAGCCCGAGGTGCATCTCCCCGAAGCAGAGGTTGAGAAAAACAGGGGCCGTGCCGGCATCTCCTGCCCCTGCTGCATCCTTGGGCGGTGCCAGCTGCTGGCTTCACGGTCTGGGGCTTCCACTCCCATCTGCCCTCCAAATAGCGCAGAGGTGCTTGGTTTTGGTTATAGTCCTGCTGCTGAAGTGGGGTCTTCTGGAAGACTTCCCTGGGCCTCAGTTTCCCCATTGGCACTCAGAAACGGGTTGTGTTAAATCCCTTAAGTGGCCTCTCTGGGGTCCGAAGGAGCCATTCCCACTGTCAATCTCCTGTTCTCTTACCCCACTCCATGTTGTCCAGATGGGCCCTATATGGGGCTTTGGGGACCCCGTCCCATCTCCCTCCACCCCACCCCGCCTCCATGGGTCCCCTGAGCTGGGGTGGCCCCATCGAGGACTTGGTGGTCCTTTGTTTTGACTCTTCATTGCTTATTGTGCTGGCTCCTGTTGTGAACAGCCTTCCTGGCTCAGAGGAGCTCCTGGGGCGTGGGCAGGACCTTGCCCCCCCACCCTGGCACCTTCGGTGGACAGTGGGGGCCAGCACGTGCTGTGGACTGAAAGTAGCCCTGTGGGATAAGGGTGAACATGGTGACCTCCTAGCCTCATCTCTGAATGCTGGTGACCTCCTAGCCTCATCTCTGAATGCAGTCACACTGGGGCCTGGGACTTCAGCATGTGACATCGAGGGGTTCACAATCTAGTCCATGCACCCTGTGAGTGCCAGGGGCTTCGCATGTAGCCCCTCCAGCCTCCACAAAGCTGGTACCATCACCCCTCTCGGGGGTGGGAAGGCAGGGCCTGTGGGGCCTGATGCAGGCTAGTGCTGCAGGGACAGTTTGGTGCCAGTCTGTGACATTCTGAAGCTGACGGCCCTGTCCCGGCGCTCCCACACCCCCGACCTCCACCCTGGGACTGCTTGAAAGAAGCAGGACTGGACGAGCCTCTCTCAGCATGAGGAATGGCCAACTCCCTTCTGGGGACCTCTGGTCTCTGCTGCCTCCGCTCAGGGCCAGTGCCTGCTGCCTGCTGGCGAGGGTGGGCGGGAGCTCCAGGTTCTCACCTTCCCTGATGGCCCAGGGTAGTCAGATGGCTTCCTGGAGGGGCATGCCTCTCCTTGGCAAATACCTGTTGCAAGCTGATCTGTGGGGTGGTGATGGGGCCTGGATGGGGACCGGTCCAGACCGCCGCAAGTGTGCCAGGGGCTTTGTCGTCACCCACCTCCTGAGCCTCTGTGGGCAGCACACAGGCTCCAGAATATTCCAGCCACTGCCACGATGTCTCACTCCAACCCCAATGCCTCTGGTGGGGCTTGTTCTCTGTCTTCCAGAGGAGGAAACCCAGGCAGGTTTCAGTGCAACAGCGGCCCTGATGCCCCTGATAACACAACAGCCCTCGTGGACACAGAGGCCACATCCTACATCCTGACGCACTTGATCCCGGATCCTGGCACCCTTCACCCCCGATCCCGACATGCTTCATCCCGGATCCCAGCACGTTTCATCCCGGATCCCGACACGCCCTTCACCCCGGATCCCGGCGCCCTTCATCCCGGATCCCAGCACCCTTCATCACGGATCCCGGCATGCTTCATCCCGGATCCCGAAACGCTTCATCCCGGATCCCGGCGCCCTTCATCCCGGATCCCGGCGCCCTT
>NW_022437025.1:3527653-3531848 GCF_009761245.1 Sapajus apella
GATCCCGACACGCTTCATCCCGGATCCCGGCACCCTTCATCCCAGATCCCGATGCACCTCCCTAATCCCATGACTGGTGTCCTTATAAGAAGAGGACAGACACACAGAGAGACAGAGGATGTGGCCGTGTGACATTGGACGCAGAAGCTGGAGCAATGCAGCCACCAGACCTGGAGTGGCCGCAGCCACCAGAAGCTGGAGGAGGCCACAAGGAGCCTCCACGGAGCCTGCAGAGGGGTCGGCCCCGCAGATGCCTCCATCTGTGACTCTGGCTTCTGGAAGCAAAAATGAAGGGGCCGTGACTGCGAGAGAGCCCATCTGTGGCTTTCACCCCCCCTTTTGTGGCAGTGTGATATGGCAGCCTGCTGTGGACGGCACCAGGTCCCCACCCCCCACAAATTCAGACGGTGAAGCCCCCGACGCAATCATTTGGAGACAGGGTCTTTAGGCTGTGGCCTTCTAGGATGGAGCTGCACGGGACCTACTGCCTGTCACAGTAGGACATGGTGAGGACACCTGTGTCCACAGCCAGGACGCGTGCCCTCACCAGGAGCTGAGCCCTGTGGGGAACTCGCCCTCCGACCTCCAGCCTCCAGAACCGGGAGACAGTGTGTTCCCGCTCAAGCCACCCAGGCAGTGGCATTTCTCTGCAACAGCCCAGGCAGACTGACACCCAGTCCAGGAAGCCAGCATGCAGGAGAGCGGGGGCTCAGAGCTGACACTCACAGGTGCCCTGCAGGGCCTGACAAAGCCTAAGCTTCGGCTTCCCCACCTGAGAAATGGGAATCACCGTGGTGCCTGCTGGTGAGGCTGCTTCATGACGACAAGAATGAGTGTTTGTGAAGCATTCAGGACAGTCGCTGGGGCTTCAACGCGATGTGTATGCATTCAGCTGATAAAACAAATGAGCACACACGGAATCTGGAGGTCCCGGGCAGCCTGCCCTGGGAGGGGCACAGCAGGTGCATTTCAGCCTGGCCTTCCAGCCTCTTCTCTGCAGGGAGAGTCACGTGCCCAGAGCCAACGGGCTGCCCTCTGTTCCCAGCAGACACAGCATACCCTCTGGAAGATGAAAATCACGCCCTTGGCACTTGCTGCTCCCCCCGCCCTCCAGGAACATGGCTGGGTAAAATCCACTCCTTTGTGGGTGGAGATGCGCCCCGGTTTACAGAACAGGCTGGACGCTGGCCCTCTCCCTGGGAGCTGGCGGGGCCTCTCAGATGGACTGTCCACACTGTCTTCTTCTGGGGCCAGCTGGCAGCTCGGTGACCCCCTTGGCTCTGGAGACTGTGGGAGAGTCTGAGAGAGCTGTGGAATCTCAGCTCCGCCACATGGTACCTGTGCAGCCACCAGAGAGCCACTCAGCTTCTGCAGGCCCCGGCCTCCTCATCTGTGTAACGGGGACGGTAAGACTTCCTGTCTCCGGGGCTGCCAGGAGCAAGTGAGTGGCAGGTGGTGCTGAGCCCAGCACACCACATGGTGAACCCGGCCCAGGGAGCCTCTGCGGGGAGGCCTGGACCTTCCACGGCCACGAGACGCCCAGGCCTGGCTACCGCTGCAAAGGAATCTCCCTCTCCCCGAACCGGGGTCGGCCTCTCTGTCTTCAACCCTCTGTCTCTGTCTATTTCTCTTTATCTCCATGTCTCTGTTTCTGTCTTCCTGTCCCTGTCTCTCTGTCTCTGTTTCTGTCTCTGTCTCTGCCTGTCTCTCTGTCTCTGTCCCTCTGTCTTTCTCTCCCAGTCTCTGTTTCTATCTGTCTCTCTGCCTCTGTCTGTCTCTCTGTCTCTGTCCTTGTTTCTCTGTCTCTGTCTCCCTGCCTCTGTGTCTCTGTCTCTGTCTTTGTCTCCTTGTCTCTGTGTCTCCCTGTCTTTATGTCTCTGTCTGTGTCTGTCTCTGTTTCTGTCTCCCTGCCCCTGTATCTCTGTCTGTGTGTCTCTGTCTTTGTCTCTCTGTCTCTGTAACTGTCTGTCTCTGTCTCCGTCTCTGTCTCCCTGTCCCTGTCCCTGTGTCTCTGTCTCTGTCTTTCTGTCTCTGTCTCTGTTTCTGTCTCCCTGTCTCTGTTCCTCTGTCTCTGTCACCCTGACAGTAAGGCATAGAGTCAAGTCCGTCCACCCCACATGTTCCTGCCATGCCTGGTTACCTCCCGGGGCCCCTAGCACGGTGCCAGCACAGGACCCTCCCGGCATTTAAGCCTCAGTCCTGGCACCATCCCCCATCCCCCGACCCCACTGCACCCCTGTCCCCTTCCCCTGCACAGGGCAGTTCCTTTACTCTCAGACTGGGAGAGTGAGACAGCGTCCCACAGCGGGGAGGCTGGTCCCGGCCACCGAAGGCGGAAGCTGAAGGCAGCGCATGGCTGAGGTCGGAAGGCACTCACCACCCCCACTGCAAGTGAGGGTCAGCATTTAAGGGGTGCAGAGCTGGACGCATGCTGCAGAAAACCGAGGCAGATGGACACTCGTGAGTCTGGATGTGGCCCGAGATGGAGGTGTCTCAGGGAGACCAGAGCAAATGGAAGCCCAGGCCATCCTCACATGGGCCCTGCGGCACCCATAGGAGCCTGGGAGGGGCCCGGAGCTGTAGCAGGAAGGGCTCCTCTGGTTCAGGACCCAGCGGAGAAAAACCTCACCTCTGGCTGGTGGAAGAGGCCTCTAAGCCTCAGGGAGGGGAATGGGTCACTCACGAATACAAACAAGCCTGGAAGACGCAGACCCCTTGCAAGCTGAGGATGAGGGCCTCACCCACAATCCTGCACCCAGCTAGACCCGGGTCAGTGGAGGACACAGGGTCTGCGGAGGACACAGGGGCACGGAGGACACCTATGCACCAAAGCAGCGCCTTCAGCACACGTGTCCCAGGACTTAAAGACATGTGTACACCTATGCACCAAAGCAGCGCCTTCAGCACACGTGTCCCAGGACTTAAAGTCACGTGTACACCTATGCACCAAAGCAGCACCTTCAGCACACGTGTCCCAGGACTTAAAGGCACATGTATACCTATGCACCAAAGCTGCACCTTCAGCACACGTGTCCCAGGACTTAAAGGCACGTGTACACCTATGCACCAAAGCAGCGCCTTCAGCACGTGTCCCAGGATTTAAAATTTTTTAAGAAAGAAAGAAAGACAAAAGGCAGCATGTAAAACTAGCGATCATGGCAATTACGGTGCCTGAGTGCACAGCTCTGAGCTCTGCCTGGGTGCCTGAGCTCTGAGGTTTTAGAGAAAGAAGCGGGAGCTTCCTCTGAGGGTTGTGTGGGCAGAGGCCGGGACGCCCCCAGCCCCATGGTGAGATCCAGTTGCTGCAGGCTCAGGAAGCAGAGGAAGGAAACAATTTGGATCCAAATCAAAGTAAGTAAGTTCAAAAATAAAAGACTAAGGAAGTGGTGATTAGAGACCAGAGGTGAGGCTTTGAAAACATTTTGTAAAATGAACAATCCTCTTGAAAACACAATCAAGAGAGGAGAGCATGGAGCCAGCGAGGGCGCGAGAGGACCCGGCTCGGCGCACAGTGGTGGCCGAGCGCCTTTGCTTCACCTCATCCTCCTCCTTGCCATCCTCTGGAGAGGCGGCAGTGGGTGCCCTGCCAACAGCATGTGCCAACCCATGGAAAAGGTGAGGTTGCAATGGAGACTGCGAAACAGCAACTCAACCAGGAGGGAGGAGGCCAGGCCAGGGAGGAGGCCAGGGACAGCCCGCAACCCGGGGTTGCACGGGGAGCTTCTCAAACAGAACCATGCATGTTCTGAGAACCATGTTCTCAGACAGAACCATGCAGCAACAACGCACAGCCCGGGTCACGTCCATCAAGGTCCTCAGCAAGCTCAGGCTGGCCAGGGGGAGAAGATGGGCAGCGGTGATGGAGGTGGAGTGAGGAGGAGGTGCCCGCCACCTGAACATACGTGCGAGCCTGTCCTCAGTGGCACCTGCTTGCATGTCCCCAGCTGATAACCTGCAGTGGGCTGTGAGTAAAATCACTCAACCCAGACATGCAGAGAGCAGAGCCTCAGGGAGGTCAGGGCCAAAGCTGGGTCCCTGGCCTGCTCCACAGGCTGCGCCCCCAGCAGACACACAGAACCCCTCTCAGGAGGGCCCTGAGCTAAGGAAGACTCAGTGTTC
The DNA here is from genome assembly GCF_009761245.1 of Sapajus apella. NCBI lineage: Eukaryota > Metazoa > Chordata > Mammalia > Primates > Cebidae > Sapajus > Sapajus apella. Next base: position 3,531,773 of record NW_022437025.1, read on the forward strand.
AGGAGGGCTCCATGCTCAGGAGAACTTGGTGCTCAGGAAGACTCAGTGCTCAGGAGGACTCTGTACTTAGGAGGAC
>NW_022437025.1:3531858-3543316 GCF_009761245.1 Sapajus apella
TCAGTGCTCAGGAGGACTCTGTACTTAGGAGGACTCAGTGCTCAGGATGACTGAGTGCTCAGGATGACTCAGTGCTCAGGAGGACTCTGTGCTTATGAGGACTCAGTGAGGACTCAGTGCTCAGGAGGACTCGGTGCTCAGGAGTATTCAGTGCTTGGGAGGACTCAGTGCCCAGGACTCTGCTTAGGAGGACCCCATGCTCAGGGGACTTCCGGCTCAGGAAGACTCAGTGCTCAGGAGGACTCTGTGCTTATGAGGACTCAGTGTTCAGGAGGACTCGGTGCTCAGGAGTATTCAGTGTTTGGGAGGACTCAGTGCCCAGGAGGACTCTGCTTAGGAGGACCCCATGCTCAGGGGACTGAGTGCTCATGGGGACTTCCTGCTCAGGAAGACTCAGTGCTCAGGAGGATTCCTTGCTAAGGAGAACCTGGTGCTCAGGGGATTAAGTGTTTAGGAGGACTCGGCACTCAGGAAGACTCAGTGCTCGGGAAGACTCTGTACTTAGGAGGACTTAGTGCTCAGGAGGACTCTATGCTTAGGAGGACTCAATGCTAAGGAGGACTCAGTACTCAAGAGGATCCCCCTGCTCAGGAGGGCTTGGTGCTCAGGAGTACTTGGTGCTCAGGAGGACTCAGTGCTCAACAGGACTCAGTGCTCAGGAGTACTTGGTGCTCAGGAGTACTCGGTGCTCAGGAGGACTCAGTGCTCAGGGGGACTTGGTGCCTGGTTTAATTCTGTTGTTGTCATCCTGAAATTGTTAATAATTTTAGGTGAGGGCCATACATTTGCATTTTTTTCTGGGCCCGACAATGGCATGGTCTGATGTGTGTCTTCTGCATTCACAGCTGAATGTAGGCCCGGAGGCTTTCTGAACTGGACTCAGAGTGACAAGGGCCTGACTCCCTGGCATGGTCTTATTCTTATCATAGACGCCCCTGCTCATAGTCACTCCTGGGCAGGGCACATTACATCCTTGAGTAGGAGACCCTCACTGGCAGTTTTCCCAGGTCCTGCGGTGCTGGAGGCATTTGGGAGGTTGCTGAGGCCTAGCCCCGGCTCTGGCTCAGGGAGACGCTGTACAAGAGCAGCCCCTCTCCAGACAGATAGCCCTGGATGCTGCCAGGCCAGGCTCGCCTCATTGGCATGCCAGGGCCTCGCTGGCTTGCTGCATACTCTGTGCCCAGGGATCCAATTTCCATATCATTACTGAGAAGTCCAGCCTTCCCGTGAGCATGAGTTATTACTCAGGAATAAAAGCCCAAGTGAAGAAAAATGACAAAATCTGCTGTCTGCCAAATGCGTCTGCTGGAGGGATAGAGGATGAAAAACAGCTACCGAGGCTGGGCTTCACGCGCACTGCTTTGAGAGCACATGAAACCCGCTCTACAAACTATCAGCAGGCTCAGCAACCCTGTACATTTAGAACAAAATAGAAAAAAATCTGTGATTAATTTTAACAGCCTTGCTCTCAGAGGCAGGGCTGAGTCTGTGGAGGAACTTATAGGTCCAGACAATCTTAGGTCTCCAGACTCCCAGGCAGACAGTTTGTGTGCTCATCCATCTGTCACCCACATACACATCTATCCATCCATCCATCCACGACTGTCCATTCACCATGCACCTATGCATCCATCCATCCATCCACCCACCCATCCATCCATCCACCCACTCATATCCAGTCATCCACCCATCCAGCCATCCACCCATCCATTAACTACCCATCCACTCATCCATCCATCCATCCATTTTCATCCATCCACCCGCTCACCCACCCATCCATTCACCCACCCATCCACTCATCCATCCATCTATCCATTCATCCATCCATCCATCCCACCATCCATTCATCTATCCACCCACCCATTCACCCACCAATCCACCCATTCATCTATCCATCCATCCTCATCCATCCATCCACCCACCGACCCACCCCCATCTATTCACCCACTCATCCACTCATCCATCCATCCAACCATGCAACCTTTTACCCACTCAATCCCTCCCTCCATCCCTCCCCTCCCCTCCCCTCCCCTCCCTTCCCTTCTCTTCCTCCCCTTCTCTCACCACCCATCTATCCATGGGCCATTTCCTATGTGCACATTTCCAAATGCACAACCTGCAGCCTGTGCTGGGCCCTTGGCACACAGATGGGACAGATCCCATGCTGGCTCCCAGGAGCTTGCCACATTGTTGGGGGGATTGAGAGTGATTTCTGATAGGGCAGGGCAGCCCTGGAGCTGCAGGAGCACACAGGAGTACTACATGGTAGTGAGGTTTTCTTGGGATGGTGGTGCCCAAGCTGAGTCCTGCTGGAATTGGAGCTGAGCCTAGGAAATGGAGGTGGAGATTCTGGGCAGGGTGGTCTTGTCAACAGAGAAAACTGGAAAACCCCAGGATCAAAGGTTCAGAGGCCTGCCCTGGGCAGCCGAGCACAGGGAGCCCTGAGCAGCCTCTGTTTCTCGAGCAGACAACAACTTGGAAAGAGGCAGAGGCCAAGCTGGCAGAGCATACAGCCACCGAGTAGAGCCCTGTGAGCCACCAGGGAGGGGCATGCAGACTTCCTCCCATCGGGGTTTAAGCCTCTGAAGAGTTTAGAGTGGCCAGAGAGCAGTTTTAGAAGATTGTACCAGGGATCTGATAATGCAGGACCAGGGCTGGCAGATTTTTTCTGTAAAGAAGCAGAGAATCAATATTTTTGGTTTTGTGACACATTTTGTGTATTTTGTGAGTCTGTTGCAACTACTCACCTCTGCTGTTGTAGTAAAAGCAGTTGTGGATGGTTGAATGACTGGGCGTGGCTGGGTCCCAATAAAACATGGCTGGGTCCCAATAAAACTTTATTTAGAAAAACAAGCCATGGGCCGGATTTGACTGATGACCATTGTCTGCCTGGCCCTGTCACAGAATAAAGCAAAATGCATTGGACTGTGCAGCCATTGGGGAATCTTCCCTGCAGGGAAAACACAGCACAGCCCACAGCTCCAGCATGTACAGGACTTGTGTGCAAGGCTGTTTACAGAAACATTTGTGGTGTCCCCAAGGGAGGCCCCTGAGAATTCCTTGAGTGGGAGAATGCAGGGGGTATTCTGTGGGCGGGTGGGAGGCCTCCTGGATGAACCTGCACACATCCTGGAATGGCACTCAGGGTCTTGCCTGGCCCTGGCAAGCCTCCTCCCCGAAGTCTTTCTGGTCCACAGGGAAAGGAGGTCATGGCTGGAGGGAATTCCACTGCTCAAGTTGGGCCAGTGAGGGCTCAGACCTTGCAGAGTTGCTCCTGGGCCCAAGGGTCCAAGGAGGAGGGGGATTGAGTGGGTCCCCAACCCACAATGCCAACATCTGGTAATGCACAGGACAGGAAGTCAAGTCGGGAGATGGGCAGGCCAGCGTGCAGGGCCCAGGGGTCCACAACAGCAGATCCCCATGGCTGGACTCCTGCCGATACCACACTGTTCGCTGTGCCCAGGGGTTCATGGCAGCAGGGTCCCCACAGCTGCACTCCTGCTCATACCACACCATTCACCATGTGACTTGGCAGCACCTCTGATCAAGGGCTGGGGTCTAACCCCATGCCCCTTGACCCTGGCTGGCCTCATGTGTTGCCTTGGCTGGTGGAACGGGCTGGAAGTGACAGTGACAGCAGCTCCAAGCCTCAGCCTCAAGAAGCCTTGTGTGCTGTTTGTCCTTGTCAGGACCCCTGCTGTCGCCATGTGGGCCTGGCAGGGCTGGCCTGCTGGGGACAGGACAGCATGAGCAGAGTTGAGCCACCTGTCATCCTTGCAGAAGTCCCTGAGATGTGAGAAAGCTCAAGTGGAACCAGTAAAAACCGCTCTCTCAATCTGCCTGTGCTGGCAGACACATGAGCAGCCCAGTGAAGAACCTCCCGGCTGAGCCCAGCCTACACTGCTGAACCTCAGAATCTTGAGCTAAATGAATGGTTGATGTAACCGCTCTCTCAATCTGCCTGTGCTGGCAGACACATGAGCAGCCCAGTGAAGAACCTCCCGGCTGAGCCCAGCCTACACTGCTGAACCTCAGAATCTTGAGCTAAATGAATGGTTGATGTTTTAAGCTTTGTTTTACAGCAATAGCCGACAGAGAGAGAATGGGAATCTTAAAGGCACTGTCTGAATTATCAGGCCACCAATAATAACAGGAAGGAAGGAAGGAAGGAAGGAAGGAAGGAGGGAGGGAGGGAGGGAGGGAGGGAGGGAGTGGGAGAGGGAGGGAGTGGGAGAGGGAGGGAGAGGATGGAGCTGGGAGGAGCTGAGGTGACAGGAGAAGGATCCCTGATGGGAGAGGAAGGAGAAGAGAGGGGAGTGGAGAAGCCCGGGAGGAGAGGAGGAGGAAACTCTTTACGAATGAGGGTTTTCCTTGACTTTAATTTCCTGAAGTCTGATTTCTGTTGATGTCATGTGCTCAGTTTAAACACATGCGCGCACACACACACACACACACACACACACTCACTCACTCATACACAAACACACATAGCCCCCACACAAACATACAAACACCCCCACACACATACCCTCTAAATTTGCACTTTTTTGAGTCCACCACTAAGACTGACCTGAGGACCTGAGGGCGGCAGAGGTCTCACTTGGACCTAAAGCCTCCTGAAGCAAAGGCTGCTGAGAGTCACATCTTCATGTGGGTAAAGACTCTGTGGTCCCTGAGGGCCAGGACAAGGACCTGGGCTCTGCCTATCCATCCTAGTCCCATCCACAGGTGTCTGGCTTCAGGTAAGGGGCCGAGTCGTGCACGCATGGAAAACGGAATGACACTAGAGAAGCAGCCGACCTCACTGACTCTTGATAAGAATCACATGAGCCAATATGTGGAAATACTTTGCAAAGCACAAAGTTCTACTACACCTGTAAGGTGGGGGCTATCCAATAATGATAATCATGACCCCAATAACTTAAAAAATAATATCGGCTGCCCACTAAGGAGGCTTGCTGTTTTGAATCGGGTGTGGCTTTCATCTGCGCCTCCTTGGTCTGCTGTGGGTGGCCCGGTCCAGGCTGCCCTTCCCTGCACCTGGGACAGTCTCCCTCAGCGCTCTTCTGGCTGGTCACTCCCCTGCCAAACCTCTTCCATGGCTCCCCATTGCCCTTGGGCTACAGGCCAAAGCTGTTGCCCAACATGCGAGGTCTTGTACGTTCTGTCCCTCGTGCCCCCCTAACCCCTGCTGCAAGTTGTTTCTTGCTAGTCCTGTGTGCCCACAGCCTGGGGCCCAGGTGGGGTTGGGGGATTTCAAGCCTTCAGGCCCTTGCTTCAGCTGAGCTCTTAGCCTGGAACGCCCATATCCCCAAAGCCCAGCAGACAAAAACAAACTTCTTCAGACCTTGGCCCTGGGGCACTTTCTCTTTTGGGGTCGTCCGTGCACCTGGTGCCCAGGTGGAGATGACCTTGACCCCTCGCTGTGCCTCACCTTGCCTTACAGGGAGTCCACCAGAGCCCTCACTCTGTGGCCCCCATCCTGGCCTGCCTGACCCCACGCCGGGCTGCGAGGCACCAGGGGTGGGCCTGTGTGAGGACAGTGGCTACTGACGGCAGAGCATGTCTGTGCACTGTCCCTGCCGAGAACCTTCTGTGGGTCACCAGCTCTGTCCACACAGCAGCCCCACACAGCAGGCATCACTGCTGGCTCAGGTCCACAGGGACCAAGGCTTGGGGGGCCCAGCGGCACGAGGGGGCCTGGGGTGGAGCACCTCCTGGCCAAGTGGGAGCCCTTGACACGCCCCCTGTGGGAGGCACTCGGGGGTCTTTGAACGGCACCTGTGGAGCGAGTGAAGGGGAGGCAGTGAGAGGACTCTGCTCTGGGGCTCGGAGACCCCGGATGCTCTGAGCCGAGAACTCGCATCCTTGAACTTCAGCGTCGCCCTGGGAGGCGCATGGTGGGCTCTGCAGCTGCCCGCACAGCTGCCCCCCCGATGGCAGCTCCATCTATTTAAAATGGGGGCCACTTTATTGCCCAACCTCCTGGCAGCTGCTGCAGCTGTGGGACCGAAATTGCCTAGTCATTCCCAAATTGGCTGCCATCCCAAACCCGGGCTGGGCCACGCCACCGGCCGCCGGGCCGCCTCGCAGGAAACAGCATCACTGAGGTGCGGCTTTGTCCCAGCGAATCCTGTCTGTCTCCGTGGACTGAATTCAGAAGCCAAACTGTGGAGCCCTGGCCCCCTGGCAAAACTTTCCATCTGCAAAGCAGAGTTGCTGGCAACCAGGGAGGTGGCCCACGCCAGCGGCGCGGGGTGGGGGGCGATCCAAAAGATTCTCCCTGGTCAGGTGCTGAGCTGGTGTGAGTACGTGTGCATGACTGTGTCCGGCCACGCGGTGTGTCAGTCCCTGCCACGGCTGGCCTGCCTGCTGCAGACAGCGACACCTTGGACGTGACAGTCGGTGAGGGTATTTGACGTGGACGGGGCCGCGCGTGCCGTGATCAATATTGTCCTTGCAATTACTGTGACTTTAAGACTCTCAGCTGCGGGACACTTACTGCCGATTTTGTTGGAGTGAAAAGTGAATTTTAGTCGGTTTGAGTCTTATATGTGATTTAGAGAAATTCCCCATTTTAGACAAATAGTTTAAGAAAATGACTAAGCATCACTTTATATAACAACCATTAAGATAATTTGACACTCTGTTTTGATTCAGGGTACAATATTCTCTGAGAAAAGAGACATTCTCTGCTTTCTTAAGTATTTCCAAAAGACCGAGTTAAGTCTCTTCCCCGGTAAAAATGAAAGGCCTGGTTTTCCATCTAAGTATTCAAATTTAGCTGAAGCAGGAACCAGAGTTTCCAATTATTCAGCAGCCTCTTCAAAGCCGATTTTATATAAGGGAAATGACTGCCGTTTACTAAGTGTTTCGTTTCTAGTGGGCACTGCCAGCCTCTAAGACGTAGGCTGCCACGACCCCACAGGAGGCAGGGAAGAAGCTTGTCCCGTCACCCACCTATGAAGCAACACCCCCGTGCCCGAGCCTGCTGCTCTCCCTTAGAGGCTGGCGTGTTGCCACCAGGCTGTGCAGCCCCTGTGAAGTTGGGGGAGGCTAGGAACCCTGGTGGGCTCCTGGAGGCAGTGGCAGGAAAGCAAAGGTGTGGAGGTGAGGGGGGCTCTGGGCAGGCCAGACTTCCCCTCCTCATCCTGTAGTCTCAGGTCTTTAAGCGCCCGGCCCCGACCCCCTTACTCACCTTCCAAAGGCTCCTTGCTGTCCCCCGGAGGGGGGCACCTTGGCTGTGCGCCCGGAGCATGCAGGGACTGCCCCAGCCCATCTCTCCAGCAACATCCCACCCACATGGGCAGGGGGCTCCGGGGACCAGGATCCTCGGGTCATTCTGCGCTTCCACCTGCTGGTCCTGCCGGGACCGTGTCCGGAAGTGGCAGGCCTGGGGAGCCCTCACCACTCCTGCGCTCCCTGCAGAGAACACGGCTGCCTCCCCTTCCTCCTGCTGTGTCTGGGAGGTGCTCTCCCTGTGCTCACTCCGCCCGGATTGCTTCACTTTATTCCAGTGATTCCTGAGGCTAGACTGGGGCCTCCTGGGGGGTGACTGCTCCCCTGTACCTCTGGTGCACAGCCCAGGGCAGGGGCTCGCTGGGTGGCTATAGAACTGGCCTGGGGTGACATTTATTAGGCCCCTGGTGAGCCCCAGAGCCACACACCCTGGTCCAGGCTCCCCCTGGAAGAGCTGATTCTTTCCCCATCAGCTTGGCCTTGGCAGCCATGTTGGAGTCAGTGGACAGAGGTGATGGGCCTGTTTCTGGCCTCTCAGGTGCGCTGTCTCTCCCTGCGCCACGCCGCCCCCATGCCGCCTCGCTGCTGTCGCTGTGTGCTCGGCTGGGAAGTTGGCGTCCTCCTCCTTGGTTCTTCTTTCTCAAGATTCCCTCGGCTCTCCTGGGCCCATGCATTTCCACATGTATCCAACAATCATCCTGCTCCCATCGACCTGCAATGAAGGCAGCTGGGATTCTGCTGGGGACGCTGGGGAAGGCCCAGACCAGCGTGGGGGCATCGCCAGGCCACTTCTCTGCTTCACAAAGTCCTCCTTCTAGGGTTCCGTCAATCACTCATTCCTCCACTCAGCCATCACTTTTCACTGTGGGGCTTTGGTGCCCAGCCCTGCCACTGCCCTCCAGGAGCCCAACTCTGTGTGGGGGGTGGAGGCAGTGAGGGTGAGGGTGTGTCAAGGTCCTGGCAGTGTCTCCACCTTGCTGAGTGGGGGCCAGAGCCAAGGGAGAGCTTCCCGGGGGTGCGGCCAGCAGGGGAACAGTGGGATAGGGTGGGCTGTGTGGGTTCACTCAGCCAGGGCATCTTCAGGCCACGGGACCTGGGCATGCAGGAGGAGCCTCTCCTTCTGCCTCACTTCTCTAAATCTATAAATGATGAATACTCCTTGAAGATCAAACAGCCAACATTCCTCTAAATATTTACACAGGGTTTATATGACTAATACATCAAAACAGGAATTCAACAGATTACATTTCCCCAGATATTTACACATCGATTATAATCAAAGTCTTCTAAACATTCAATTAAAATCATGGAAGTAATCTATCTGTCTCCTTATTGCTTTAAACACTTCAAAAAGCATAACTCATGGTTTTGGATTTCAAGCCTAAGAATACGGCTGCACAGTGGTGTGTTAATATTCATTTCATTCCGTATCTGTTCTTCTGTTCCTCCTTCCCCTTCTCCTGCCCACCTCCCCCTCTGCCTCCCTGTCCTCCTGTCTGCTGGATCCACCACTCCAGGGTTACATTCTGGTGTCACAGTAGTACCTGCCTTCACTGACACCTCCTCTGGCCCTGCAGGGTGTCTATGGAGTCAGGGGAACATGACATTGGCCTGGAGTGTCCCTGAACCTGCAGCCCCGCATAGCAGAGCTTCCTGTCATTGTGCAAGCTCACGGTATATGCAGATAGACCCTTTGGGCTCCCGTCTTCCTCTGCTTTGCACCCTGGTGTTTTCTTTGGGATGTGTGTCTGTCTGAGTCAGTGTGGGCTGCTGTAAGAAACCACAGGCGAGGGGCTTACATAATAGATCTTCATTTCTCACCGTTCTGGGGGCTGGGAAGTCCAAGAGCAAGGGGTGGCAGATCTGGTGTCTGGTAAGGGATCCCTTCCTGGTTTGCAGATGGCGTCTTCTGGCTGTGTCTTCACGTGGTGGAGAGAGGCCATCTCCCTGGAGTCCCTTCTCATAAGGGGCCACAGTGGGGTCCCACCCTCAGGACCTCAACTGACCCTAATCACCTCCCAAAGGCCTCACCTCTCAATACATGTCATATGGTTTGGCGGTGTCCCCACCCAAATCCCACCTTCAACTGCAGTTCCCGTGATCCCCATGTGTGATGGGGGAGACCCTGTGGGAGATAGTTGAATTTTGGGGGTGGTTACCTCCATGCTGCTATTCTGGTGATAGGGAGTGAGTTCACAGGAGATCTGATGGTTTTATAAGGGGCGTTCCCCGCCTTTGCCCAGCAGGTCTCCTTGCTGTTGCCATGTGAAGAAGGATGTGTTTGCTTTCCCTTCTGCCATGAGTGTAAGTTTCCTGAGGCCTCCACTGCCATGCGGAAGTATGAGTCAATTCAACCTCTTCCTATTGCTGTTGTTTTATAAATTACCCGGTCTCAGGTATGTCTTTACTGGCAGTGTGAGAATGAACTAATACAGCATCCCACAGGAGACAGGGTTTTGATGTATGGATCTGGGGGACGCAAACCTTCAGGCCACAGCAGTGCTCTGTGGTTCTCCTCCCTGGGGCTCCCTGGCCCAGGCTTCAGTATGTGGATGGGTGATGAGCACTGGTGGGTGTCCTGTCTTGGGTGCTGAAGGTCGAGCCTGTGAACACACTCTGCCTTTTGGAATGCGGGCTTGGGCGGGCCACGGTGGAGGCACCGTGGTCTCTGTGGCGTGGGCGGGATGTGAGGGCAGGCTCTGGAGCAGGCCCTGCTGTCCTGCACTTAACACAGATACTGCTGTCTCAGTCTCCTGCAAACACTCTTCTCTTAGATAGAAAAGCAAATATATCCATCCGCTTATATATCCAACCTGTATAAGCAGACAGAAGCTTAGTTCAACAAATGAACTGCCCATGTACATTCAATATATTCGATTTCCCCTGCTTATTAAAATGGAACATGTTGTATGAGACCCTTGACCGTCACTATCTCTTAGGCTAAATACACAATGGAATGAAGAGAGCCCTGGATGCAGCAGCTTGAAGACGCCGGATGCTTGCTCCTCCCACGTCACGTCCTGAACCGATTGTTCTAGGTGTTCATGGCCACACAGGGACCCGGGTCTCCCCATGTTGCTCCCACACCGAGACCACCACCGCCCGGCAGGTGTGGGTCAGCCTGCGGGGAGTGGGGAGGAGTGAGAAGGCAGCAAGGCCGCTCTCTGCAGCCCCATCCAAGCCTGGGCGTGGCATGGGCCGGAACAGGCTCCTGGAGTGCCTACGCGGCTGGGCCTGGCATGGGCCTGGCAGGGCAGCCTTGGCCTGATTCCCTCCCTGGGGAGGAAGTCTGAAGCCTGCACTGCGAGCCGTGGCACGCCGTGTGTTAACTGTCCTCGTGCGAGGAGCCTGTGGACCCAGAGCCCTTCTGAAACGCAACCGATTTAATTAATCAGTGTTGTAATTATCATCGTTTTTGTGCTGAGAAGATCACAACTTGGCAGGAGGGAGAGCCTTCAGGCAGGATGCTGTGCCCTTCTGGAACAACCCCTGGTGTCTGGGAACGCATCCTTGCTTTCTGGCAAAACAGGACGTTCTAGGGCTTTCTGGATATTTCCTCCCTAGGATGTGGACTCAGCGGCCTCCAAGGACCCTTGGCATCTTCCACTGCAGAGGAGACTCCAGGCACATGAAAAAGTGATCCGTGGCTCATCGTAGAGATAGGATTGGAGAAACATTGTCTTTCTCTAAATAACATGCGTTTTCACGATTTCCCCAATTGCACATATAATGCTGCTGCCATTCTTTTCCCCAGTGCTGTGCCTTTTACGTGGATGTGGGCAAGGCCGTGGTCTCGGGGTCTGTGGCACCAGAGGGCTGTGAGGAGGTGGAGGCTGGAGGTGGCAGCTGCCCTGATGTGCAAGGAGCCGGGTCCGGCCGGCTCCCGTGTCTGCACACATTCCTTCATCCTGACCCGTCCTGACCCCGTGTCCCTGGAGAGTGGCCTCTGCCCTGGTCACAGTCCCTGTCCTGTTCTTATGGTTCCAGGGCACCCTGACTGAGTCCGTGTTGACCTCTGTGGACCCAGCCATGCCTGGAGCCACAGAGAAGAGACCCATGTCTTCCAGGGACTTGCTCAGAGCAGGCTGCTGGGACAAAAAGCATTTCCTGCCTCCTTTTCTCCCTCCCTCCCTCCCTCCTTTTCTCCCTCCCTCCTTCCCTCCTTTTCTCCCTCCCTCCTTTTCTCCCTCCTTCCCTCCCTTTATCCCTCTCCCTCCCT
>NW_022437025.1:3543326-3543530 GCF_009761245.1 Sapajus apella
TCCCTCCTTTTCTCCCTCCTTCCCTCCCTTTATCCCTCTCCCTCCCTCCCTTCCTTTCTCCCTCCCTCCCTCTCTCCCTTTCTCCCTCCCTCCCTCCCTTCTTTTCTTCCTCCCTCCCTACTTTCCTTTGTCCCTCCCTCCCTTCCTTCCTCCCTTCCTCCCTCCCTCCCTTTCTCCCTCCCTCCTTCTCTCCCTCCCTTCCTC
>NW_022437025.1:3543540-3544273 GCF_009761245.1 Sapajus apella
CTCCCTCCCTCCCTTTCTCCCTCCCTCCTTCTCTCCCTCCCTTCCTCCCTCCCTTTCTTTCTCCCTCCCTCCCTTCCTTCCCTCCCTCCCTCCCCTCTTTCTTTCTCCCTCCCTCTCTTCTTGCCTTCCTTCCTTTCTCCTTCCCTCCCTTCTTCCCCTTCTCCCTTTCTTCTCTTCTCTTCTTCCTTCCTTCCTTAATTTATTAACCAAAAACTTCCCTACTGAGCACCTACTGTGTGCAGTGTAGCAAGCTAGCCTGTCTGTCGGAGCTGAGCCTAAGGCAGGGGTGACCCCTGCTGAGAGCTGCGCTGCCCTCAGGGTAGGGCAGGGCTCCCATCACACAGGAGGCTCTGCGGCTGGGAGGCGTGGGCTCTGCTGCTGACTTGCCCGAGTCCTCGGCACAGGCTCACACCTGATGACAAGCTCTGGTGGCTGAGGCAGCCTAACAAGGGCCGGCTCCTGCCCGCCTGAGCAGAGATGAGCCAGAAGCCCCACTCCGTTTTGCTGTTAGTGACAGCAGGCCTGCAACCAGCGCAGTGTTCTGCCATTGCCCACCTCACAGCGCTACATGAGGACGCGGCAGCCGCCTGGGGTTCACTGTGGGCTGACAACAGGGCAAGCGAAGAGCAACGGAGTGAAGGACAGGCTCCGCAGAAACTAGCAGCCCAGAGAGAGGAGGAGGAGTGAGGAGGAGTGAGGAGAGAGGAGTGAGGAGGTGAGGAGTGAGGAGTGA
>NW_022437025.1:3544673-3560497 GCF_009761245.1 Sapajus apella
TGAGGAGGTGAGGAGTGAGGAGTGAGGAGGTGAGGTGTGAGGAAGTGAGAAGTGAGGAGTCAGGAGGTGAGGAGGTGAGGTGTGAGGAGGTGAGAAGTGAGGATACTGGCAGGGGCTGACTGCAGCCTTGTCTGAGGGATCCTGGCACCCACTCCTCTCCATAATTCCTTCCCTGAAACCCTCCGGCTGGGCACACAGCATAGGGCCCCCAGCAGCTTTCCAGTTCTGTCCCTGGCCTGGTTCTGGGATGGCAGGACCTGATCTTTGCGGCCTGGGAATTCCAGAGCCTGGGCCACATAGTGCCCTGAAAGGCCTTCTCCCAGGAAGGGCGGGTACATGGGCCAGCCAGGTCCTGATGAGCCCCGGGATCCCTGTGGCCTAGCCCAGCCTCGCCTGGGGTCAGCTGCGAGCGTCGGGACTGGCCAGGAGTCCTGGGGTCCATGGGATGGAGTAGAAATGGCCCTGGACAGAGCGGATGAGATGTGGTGTTTGGAGGTGTTGAGTGAGTGTGGGCTCAGAGCGCCTGGGGCCGGGGGCTTCAGAACCCATCCTCCTCCAGACAGTATCTCCGTGTGGTCCATTTCCTGTGTTAGAACCCCATAGATTCATTTATTTCACCAACCCCCGTCCCCCGCCAAACATCTGCTGTTTAACAAGGTGGTGAGGAAGGTGAGGAGGTGAGGAGGAAGAAGGAAAGCCCTGGGCTGGATTTCTTGGACACTGCCTCATCTTGGTTCATTGCACAGGTGAGGCCAGACTCAGGCCTGATCCAGCTCCCCAGATCCTAGCCCCGGGCACCCTCAGCTCAGCCCCCTCTTCCCACAGGCTTGGGACTCACTCTGTAGGACCTGGGGAACCTCTGGGGACCTTGTTGGGGGGCCTTCTGCCTGCAGCCACAGCGTTCTTGTGGGGGCAGCCGACCGGATCCAAGCCTGGAGCACTGAAATGAGATTCAGAAGAAAGCTTCATTGCCTCCTGCCCTGAGCCGGTGGCGATGAATAATTTAGACAAAGACACATCCCTTTCACAGTGGCTCCCCTGAGCCCTTTTTTATCAAAATCAGGCCTTTGAAAAATGTTTTTGGAGAACAGAAGGTTGCCGTGAGCCACCAGGTTCGGGCGGAGGCACCATGCGTGACAGAGACAGTTGCTCAGTCTCCGTGCCCAGAGCCAGCGGCCTCAGCGGCTGAGAGTAAGTCACCTCCCCTTCTCCTTATCAGCAAGGGTCTCCTGCAGGTCCTGGTGGGCTGCTTGCTCAGTAGACTTATATGCAGTTGGCTCCAGGTTTGGGGGTCCTGGTCCTGCCCTGCAGCAGAACCCTTCATTCTGGGATTTGGGGAGCTGTCATTACACGCTCTCTTGCTTGGAGATGGGCTGGTGGTGGATGTCCACACTTGTGACCGTGCCGGTGCCCCGGGCCTCTTGGAGGACAGCTGTGGGTGCCCAGAGCACAATGGGCATGCAGGGCTCAAGGCCTGGGTTCCCTGGCTGGGGACGTGGGTGTTGTTGGGGGTTGGGGACATGGGTACCATTGGAGGTCTGGAGGTGTGGGCACCTTTTGGGGTTCAGGGAATGGGTGCCTTTGGGGGTCTGGGGGCGTAGGTGTTTTGGGGGGTCTCGGGTATAGGTATTTTTGGGGGTTGAGGGCATGCGTGTTGTTGAGGTTCTGGGGGTATAGGTGTTGGGGTTCTTGGGTTGTAGGTATTGGGGGTCTGGGGCTGTAAGTATTGTCAGGGGTCTGGGAGTGTAGGTGTTAGGGGTCTGGGGGTGTGGATGTTGTCAGGGGTCTGGGGGTGTGGGTGTTGTTGGGGGTCTGGGGGCGTGAGTGTTGTTGGGGGTTGGGGTCATGGCTGCCATTGTAGGTCTGGAGGTATGGGCACCTTTTGGGGTTTGGGGCATGGGTGCCTTTAGGGGTCTGGGGGCATAGGTGTTTTTGGGGGCCTCGAGATGTAAGTATTTTTGGGGGTTAGGGGCCTGGGTGTGGCTGGGGGTTGAGGGCATGGGTGTTTTTGGGGTTCTGGGGGTGTAGGTGTTGGGGTTCTAGGGTTGTAGGTATTGGGGTCTGGGGCTGTGGGTGTTTTCAGGGGTCTGGAGGTGTAGGTATTGTCAGGGGTCTAGGGGTGTAGGTGTTAGGGGTCTGGGGGTTTGAATATTGTCAGGGGTCTGGGAGTGTGGGTGTTGTTGAGGATTGAGGGCATGGGTGTTGGTGGTTGGGGGCTGTAGGTGACAGGGGTCGGGTTGTGGGTGTTGTCAGGGGTCTGGTGGTGTGGGTGTTGTTGGAGGTTGAGGGCATGGGTATTGTTGGGGGTCTGGGGGTGTAGGTGTCAGGGTTCTGGGGTGTAGGTGTCGGGGGTCTGGGGGTGTGGGTGTTGGGGGCCTGAGGGTGTGGGTAGTGTTGGAGGTCTGGGAGTGTGGGTGCTAGGGATCTTTAGGTGTGGGTGTTGTTGGGGGTCTGGTGGTGTGTTTTGGGGGTCAGGGGGTAGGTGTTGTTGGGGATCTGGGGTGTAGGTACTGGGGGTCTTGGGGTGTGGGTGTTGTCTGGGGTCTCGGGATGTAGGTGTTGTTGGAGTCTGGGGGTGTGGATATTATCTGGGGTCTGGGAGTATAGGTGTTGTTGAGGGGTTTTGGGTGTAGGTGTTGGGGGTCTGAGGGTATGGGTGTTGTTGGGGGTCTGGGGGTTTGGGTGTTGTCAGGGGTTTGGGGGTGTTGGTGTTGTTGGGGGTCTGTGGGTATGGGTTTTGTCAAGGGTCTGAGGGTATGGGTGTTGTCTGGGGTCTAGAGGTGTAGGTGTTGTTGGGGTCTGGGGGTGTGGGTGTTGTTTGGGGTCTGGAGGTATAGGTGTTGTCGGGGGTCTTTGGTGTAGGTGTTGTAGGTCTGGGGGCGTAGGTGCTTGGGGTCTGGAGCTGTGGTGATGACAGGGGTCTGGGGGTGTGGGTGTTGTCAGGGGTCTTAGGGTGTGGGTGTTGTCGGGGGTCTGGTGGTATGAGTGTTGGGGGTCTTGGGGTGTGGATATTGTCCAGAGTATGGGGGTGTGGGTGTTGTTTAGGGTCTGGGGGTGTAGGTGTCAGGGTCTGTGGGTGTAGGTGTTGTCAGGGGTCTGGGGGTGTGGGTGTTGCTGGGGGTCTGGGGGTGTGGGTGTTGTTGGGGGTCCGGGGTGTAGGTGTCAGGGGTCTGGGGGTGTGGGTGTTGTCAGGAGTTTGAGGGTCTAGGTGTTAGGAGTCTGGGTGTGTAGGTGTTGTCAGGGGCCTGGGGGTGTGGGTGTTGGGAGTTTTTGGGTGTAGGTGTTGGTAGTCTTTGGGTATAGGTGTTGTCAGGGGTCTGGGGGTGAAAGTGTTGGGGGTTTGCTGCTGTGGGTGTTGTCAGGGGTCTGAGGGTGTGGGTGTTTCGGGGGTCTTTGGGTGTAGGTGTTGTCAGGGGTCTAGTGGTGTAGGTGTTGTTGGAGGTCTGGGAGTGTAGGTTTGGGGTCTGGGCCATGGGCGTTTTCCAGGGTCTGAGGGTGTGGGTGTTATCAGGGGTCTGGGGGTATGGATGTTGCCAGGAGTTGGGGGTGTGGCTGCTGTTGGCCATGTGCCCCATTTATTGCTGCTGATGGAGGCGGCTGTGCCCAGGAGGCTGGGTGGTCAGGACATTTTGCACACCAGAGACACCTCCGTGTTGTTTTCCAGCCTCTTGCTGCTGACAGCGGCGGTCTGTCTGGGGTCTCGGGATGTCCTCTGTCTCTGAGGTTTTCTGCCTGCTCAGCCCAGCACTGGCTCCCTATTTATTTGGCCAGCGGACCCGTCCTTCCACCCTCTGTCAGCACTCTCTTGTTCAGGGCTCTCCCCTAGTGTGTGGCTTCATGATGCCCACAGGCCTCCCTGTGCAGCTCGCTGGCTCCTGGGGGCCTCCTCTGCTTGGATGTGTCTGCCTGGCTGGTCCCGCTGTCGGCTGTGACAAGCCCGGGAAGCCCATCTGTGGACCTGGGCTTCTCAGAAGCGACATTCTTCATGGAGGGGACTAACAGTGGCTCGCTGTTTGTAGCACACAGAAACCATTTCCTCCTGTATCTGCTGCTGTAATTTGCTTTGTAATTTCTGTGAGGGCTGATGTTCCCGTGTCCCCTTCTGGCACACACCCCTCCTTGTGAGGTGGGCTCCTGTTCACCCTGCCTTGGCCTCATTAGTCCTCTGTCCTTGGCTGGCTTGGCCTCTCACCTGGGTATGGGAGATGGGTCAGGCCTGTGCCATGATTGGTCAGGCCCAGGTCTGGGCAGAAGCAGCCACCTCCATCCTGGCCTGGCCACCTGCACTGGCTCCCAAGTGGCCCTGTGGGAGAGGACTCTGGCCAGAGCAGGGCCTGTGGTTTCTCTCTCCATTTCTCACCTATGCATGCCTTTTTCCAATTTTTAGTCTTTTTGTTTTTTTGAAAGAGTGTCTTGTTCTGTCACCCAGGCTGGAATGCAGTGGTGAAATCTTGGCTCACTGCAGCCTCCGCCTCCTGGGTTCAGGTGATTCTCCTGTTTCAGCCTCCAAGTAGCTGGGGCTACAGGCACCCACCACCACACCCAGCTAATTTTTGTGTTTTTAGTAGAGACAGGTTTTCACCATATTGACCAGGATGGTCTCAAACTCCTGACCTCAAGTGACCTGCCTACCTCAGCCTCCCAAAGTGCTAGGATTATAGGCATGAGCCACCATGCCTGGCTCAAGTTTTTAGTCTTAAGAAACTACTTTTTGGAACAGTTTTAGGTTACATCGAAATGCAGAAGAGAGTCCAGAGAGTCTCCACACGCCCCACCCAGTTCCCCGTTATTGGCCTGTGCTGTTCCCACGGTGTGTATGTCACAGCTAAGAACCGATGCACATGTGTCATTGTGAACTAAAGCCCAGCTGGGTTCCGATCTCCTCCGTGTTCACTTGGTACCTTCCTCGGGTGGAGGATCCCGCTGGGACCCCACGTCTCGATGCGTTTCCACTTCCATCTGCTCACAGGACAGTGCTCTCTCCCTCCTTCTCACCGTCTCCTCTTCTGCACTTAAGGAGTGAGGAGTTAGGTTCCCTCTCCCTGGGGTGGACTTCAAAGAAATGTTAAAAGCACCTGTATGGCTCAAGCCTGTAATCCCAGCACTTTGGGAGGCCGAGGCGGGTGGATCACGAGGTCAAGAGATCGAGACCATCCTGGTCAACATGGTGAAACCCCGTCTCTACTAAAAATACAAAAACATTAGCTGGGCATGGTGGCGTGTGCCTGTAATCCCAGCTACTCAGGAGGCTGAGGCAGGAGAATTGCCTGAACCCAGGAGGCGGAGGTTGCGGTGAGCCGAGATCACGCCATTGCACTCCAGCCTGGGTAACAAGAGCGAAACTCCGTCCCAAAAAAAAAAAAAAAAAGCACTTGTACCATTTTGCTCACTGGCTTGGCCGCATTTGTCATCATAGGTTGAACGGTGGCCACCCAAAGGTGCGCCGGTGCCTGGAGTTATGCAGGGGCCTTATCTGGAGAAAGGGTCCCTGCAAGTGTGATTCAGGATCTTGAGACGAGGAGGCAATTCTGAATTATTCTAGTGGGACCTGCACCCAGTGACGTATCAGGGGAAATTTTTTAAGAGAAAATATGAAGGGTATTTGAGACAGACAGAGAAGGAGCCACCCGAGCATGTGCAGGCAAAGGCAGGAATGGGGTGACACGCCCTGGCTGAGGAAGGGCTATGGCCACTGGGAGCTGGAAGAGGTCAAGTGGAGCCTCCCCTAGAGCTTCACAAGGAGCACAGCCCTGCCAGCATCTTCATTTTGGCCTTTGGGCCTCCAAAGACCAAAATCAGCCTTTTGAACGATGCTTGCAGATAGCAATGTTATAAATAAACTTTTGGTGCCACAGAAGAAAGAGCGCTCAAATATAAATTTTCCCAGCAAGGCAATTTACTTCTATAGCAGAGTGCATCTCGTGGATGGCGCAATGGCGAGAGCACACCTGAACGGGGGAGGGGACGGGGTTCTTGTCCCCGATGCAGGGAGCCCCTACTGCTGTGTCGTTCCCTTATTGGCCAGAGTTGGACCACACGGTCGAAGTTAATTCTGACCGGCTATTTTAAAGAGAGCAGGGGTACAAGCCAGAGTGGCAGGATGAGTAGTTGCAGTGGCAAAGACGGTTGCGGAACAGGTGACTAAAGGTGACTCAGGTCAGAGCAAGTGACCAGGGGTGATTCAGGATGAAGCAGGTGACCAGGGAAACAGATGTGAACTACTGATTAGAACTGGTGGAAATGTTGTTTACTGAAACTAGGGGCAGGGAGGTGAAGAGAATGAGGAAGTTCAACTTTAAAATGGAGGACAAAGAACTGAACGTACTGACGTGCTGACTCATTGAAGGGAAACTTAGAACTCACTGTACTGAACAGTTTCCCCTCTTGAATCTTACAGTTCTTTCTCTTCAGACTTCCCTGGTATGTCTTGGCTTAGTTGTTTTGCTTGATTCTCTAAAAGAAGCTTTTTTGAATAAGGTGGAGGAGAGTTAAGGGAGGTGCTAATAAGTGCTGTTTCTGTGGTTCTTCGCGCCAGCCACAGAGGCATGGTGTGGTTCTTCGCGCCAGCCACAGAGGCATGGTGTGGTTCTTCGCGCCAGCCACAGAGGCATGGTGTGGTGTGGCACCAACAAGAATGAGTCCACCTGTGATGTCTGTGAGAGAAGTAAGAATTGAGGCTGTGATTCCTTTTTATTTACCAAACCATTTTTTAAGCTGCCCTGTGAAGGGGTCATTTACCCCTGAGTTTTTGGATAGACAGTGAGGCCTTGTAATGACTTAGACCTGACTCGTTGGATGGAGCAGGTAGACCTTGCAGTGCCTTTGGTATACTTCCGTTGGGGCAGTATTGTTTTGGGTGAAGGTACAACATTGAGTTTTAACAATGATGCAAATTCCTCCTCTTCTTGCTAATATTTTATCTAAGGCTATCGCATTTTTTTAAGCCGTCTGGCTAGTAGTCTAATTGCTCGGCCATTCCTTTAACAGCATCTCTAGTAAGTTCATGAACTGCTGTTGATTGTAATAAATGTGATTTATCCAATCTGTGTTTTTATTACTTGTAACCCACCAGAATATTGACTCAAATTCTGCAGCTACTTGACTTCGGGCTTTACATTTATCTGGCGCTCCTCGTGGGACTCCGATTGCATCTAAATAGACGTGAGAGTCGGAAGACTCGTAAGGGGCTTCTCCTGCTTTATGATGTTGTATTTTTCCGTCCCCTGGTTGGTGAAATGCCAGGGTGAAAGGGATAGCCAACTGGCCTAGAGCTCAGGTGCTGCTCCAGTTACCCGGCAGAGTGTCTAGTAAAGGCCCACGACGCCACCACACGTCTGCTCGGGGACAGTCTGGTAAAGGCCCACCACGACGCCACCACGTGTCTGCTCAGGGACGGCCCGGTAAAGGCCCATGACGCCACCACGTGCCTGCTCGGGGACAGTCTGGTAAAGGCCCACCACGACGCCACCACACGTCTGCTCAGGGACGGCCCGGTAAAGGCCCATGATGCCACCACGTGTCTGCTCGGGGATGGACAAAGGCTGACTGATTGGTGAGCTCCTGAAATGTCATAAGCTCACTGCATCCCTTCAGGCCTCCGAGGAAAGCTACATTTCCTCCTTGTCGTGAGACACATGAAGTGGACTTAGTGTCGGTGACAGAAGCTGGATGACCCTCGGGGCTGACCCGCAGGGTGTTAAATTTTGGGATACAGCAGAGAGAGCTTGGCTCAACTTGCTGTCCCAGGCTGTGGAATTCTGGAAAAGTGCAACCATAGAGCCCATGCCTGGTCGACTGGAGGACGTCCTAGTGGAAAGGGGACACCTGGGCCTCTGGCCTGCCGTGTACAAGCATAACAACTTTTGTTTAACGTGTGGACAGAATATTTGATCCACTCCAACCAGGCATCTGCATCTTGATGTCCTGTCTCAATGGCTAACGTTGGTTTTAGGTCTTTGGCGTTACAATAGCTACCTTAGTCTTGTCATTAGATGGAGGAGGAACAACAGTTTCATTGTGAGGTTCTGGAAGAAGGCTTAGGGGAGAGTGCAGGTGGTGGGGGAGCAGTGAGGCGTATTTCAAAGGATCTGACAGGGTCTGCTCCTGAAACTTCCTCTATCATAAGACCAGCTTAAAGAAGGGACGGGCTTTCGGAAGGGTGAGAGTTTGCGGGTCTGGGAGAGTTACCTGCACTGCCCTGGATCGCACTGGTTTAGCTGACAGTTAGGGGGAGCTTATTTTTTCTTCTTGGAAAATGAATGTATGGCTTTAGGAAGTTACAGCTCCTGCCCGGGGCAGCCCATCCTGCTCTTTAGTGGCCACAGAATGTTGGACCAGCTACAGCATAAAAGTGCTATCTCGGGAGGGCAAGATCCCTAGTCCATACTGGGGTCTTCATGAAAATCTTCTCAGACTAAATGATCCCGACCGTTAATGTCCTGTCTGAGGAGAGCCAGGAAGGACAGAGGTACCTTTCTGAAGTGGAGGGCTGTCTTTGAGTTGACGAGTCTCCACAGGGTATAGCAAGGCAAGCATTAAATGTAATAGTTTGAGGTGAAATTGACTTGGCTACATTAATAATGAGGTGGGCAGCCATAGAACGAGGAAAGGAGAGGGAGCAATGGAACAGATGAAAGAGAGTTAGATTTTTCTTAGCCTTAGATTGGTAGGGCTTCCCCTGGGACTATGGCCCATGACTCCGGAGGGGTGGCACGCTCCTGACTGGGGTGTGACGGGTCCCTTCTTTTTCTGTTGTCTGGACTGCGGTTTCAGTAGTTGGAGCACTAGGTAAGGTCCTTCCAAGGCCGGTTTGAGCTTTTCCTCCTTCCAGCTTTTGACGAGGAAGTGATCCCCAGGCCGATGTTGATGTGCTGGGAACTCCAGGGGTGGTGCCTATGCTAAAAGACTCTTAGAGGGAAGAGAAAATGGAAGATAAACCAAGTAGAGAATTCCTGAGAAACGCATCTTTCATTTTGAGCTTGGGAATGTCAGCGTGGAGTGCAAATGGGGGGATCTCTACAACCTTTCGTAAGGGGTTACGCCCATAGCTCCCCGAGGAGCACTTCAGATTCTCAACAGGGCAATGGGAAGGCAACTAGTCCATGGCAACCGAGTCTCTAAGACTAATTTGGTTAGGTGGCTTTTTAGAGTTTGGTTCATTCTTTCCGCTCTTCCTGATGAAGGCGGGTGCTGGGGAGGATGATATTCCCATGTTACATCCAGGACCTGGGCTAATTTTTTAATGACGTGTGCAGTGAAATGAGTCCCATTATCTGAATTAATGTTTTTTGTTAATCTAAACCTGGCTATAATATTTTCAACTAATGCCTTGACTACATTATTAGCAGCTGTACTTGAAAAGGGAATAGCTTTTACCCAGTGAGTAAGGTGACTAATAAATACTTTAGACGACAAATGGGAGGCAACTCTGTGTAGTCAATTTGGATGCTTTGGAATGGCCTTGAGCCTGGACTCCTTCCCGCAAGGGAAAGGAGTGTGTTTATTAGTTTTCTTGCATACTAAGCAACTATCTGTAACTCATTTGGCCAGGGCATAAATTCCTATATACCCATAAACTCTGAGAACTGAATCACACCTGGCCCCCAGTCTGTCCCTTGATGTGGCTGGGACAAGAGTCCCCTCATAAGGGGTTTGGATAACATTTCTCTCCGGTCTGACAATATCCGTTTTCCTTCTGAATTCTCTTTAGCACCTGCGTTTATTAGTTTTTCATTTTCAGTAGAAGAGAAAATGGGGATTGCGGTAGGGGCAGGAAGGTAGGGGGTTAAATGGAATATAGGCGTTTTAGAGGAAACAGCAGCGTGTTCAGCTATCTGATCTGCCAGGCTATTTCCTGGACTTTCAAAAGAAAGGCTTTTCTGGTGTCCGGGAACATGGACAATGGCTATTTCTTCCGGCAACTGAAGGCTATTCAATACTTGGGTGATTAGGTCCTTGTGAACAAGGCCTTGACCTTTACTATTAATGAGACCTCGTTCAGTCCAAATTTTTCCCAATGTATGAGCCACTCCAAAGGCGTACTTGGAATCGGTGTAGATGGTTCCTTCTGGTTCTGCAAGTACTTTAAGGCTTGGCCGAGTGCAAACAGCTCACATGTTTGGGCAGACCAATTATTGGGCAATTTTCCTGACTTTATTTCTTCAAGAGTTTTTCCATCATTACTGAATACCCATTGTGACTTTTTCCTTCAATCACCAGGGAGGAGCCGTCTATAAATAAGTGTCCTCCCATCCTGAAGGGAATTTCTCCTAGGTCTGGGCAGGCCTTTGTGTGACAATCAATTAAATCTAAACCTGTGTGTCTCTCTTTAGATTTGGATCCCCTGTTAGGACACCTGCTGGGTTAAGTGAATTATCAGTGGTTAATGTTAAATTATATATATATTTAAAACAGAATGGCCTCGTACCTTAAGACTCTTGAGTCAGCAAGCTGCCTGTCTGCCTTGTGACCTAGGATAGCTCTGACCTGGTGATGTGTGCTCACAGTCAGGTTTCCTCCAAAAGTTATTTTTCTGCTTCTGTTAGTAGAGCCGTTGCTGCTACAGATTGAATGCACGTGGGCCATCTGTGGGTTACTAAGGATTTTTTTAATAGGATTGCTACGGATTGCCAGTGGCCTCTGTGCTTTTGGGTAAGTACTTCTAAGGCTATGCTCTTGTCTACACTGGCAAAAAGATGGAATGGCTGCTTTAATGAGGGTAAAGCTTGGACAGGGAAGTTCCTTATAGATGCTTTAACCTTTCCACCTGTTGGGTTTCTGTAATTGCCAAATGAGGGGTTTGCGTGGGCTTCCGGTCTAAGGGTTTTGCTTTTAGGGCATGAGAGTCTATCCATAGATGACAGCGTCCATATAACCCTAAAATTTTCTAAGCTCTCGTTTAGTCTCTGGCAGGGGCAAGGATATGATGCCTTCAATTCGGTCAAGCTCTGTTTTCCGTTTCCGTTTGCCAATTAAATGACTTGTTCTAATATTTGCCTAAATAAATTTGGAGATTGTAAACCCGTGGGGTAAGACTGTCCATCGGTACTGCTGTTTACGAACTGGAGTGATAGTTTTCTCACTCAAAGGCAAATAGGTCCCGGCTGTCCTCTGCTAACGGACAAGCCCAGAAGGCCTCTTTTAACTCCATTACTGTAAACCCCTGGTGACTGCGGGAGATCCCACTGATAATGGAATGAGGATTGGGAACAACAGGGCGTGAAGTTCGGACTATTTGATTGATAGCTCTGAGGTCTTGCACTGACCGGTATGACCTGTCTGGCTTCTTCACAGGCAGTACTGGAATGTCTTAGGGAGACATGCAGGGGTGAAGAAGCCCATCACAGAGAAGACCTCAATTATAGGTTTTTAATTTACCCTGGCTTCTAAAGGAATAGGGTGTGGCTTTCTCTTTACTACTTCCCTAGGGGTTTTTAATTTAACCCGAAGTAGAAGAATCTGTAACTTTCCTCGATTCCTGTCTCTTGACCATACCTCAGGATGCTTGTTCTTTGTTCTTTGTCTGCAGTGGTGAGCAAGTTTAGGGAAGGGAGGAATTCTCTGTTTGATGTGGAGGCCTAAGCCGAATTTTAGCATTAAATCTCTTCCTAATAGATTTGTTCCTGTTTCCAGAATTAACTGAAATTTGATACCAGCTGATCGGTTTTTATATTTCACTTCTGTCTCCTGTAAGAGTTTTTTAAACCTTCTCCTTCTACCCCTCAGATAAAAAGTTCTTCTTGTGAACAGTTTACACGAGGTGGAAGATATCGAACTGAGGAGCGAGCTGCTTCTGAGTTGATTAAGAAGGTAATAAGCTCAAGCTCAGGTCCCGCTTCTAAATTTATCAAGGGCTTCTGGTGGGACTTAAGAAAAAAAGATAGAGCCCTGACTTCTCCAGTCTGCTTCAAAAGTTGCAAGTAGGATGACTTTTTTTTTCTTTTCTCATCTGGGACATTGTCTTTTAAAACGACCTAATTTTCCACATTGGAAACATTTGTTTTGTCCTGTTTCCCCCTACCGTTCAGTCTCCTGGCTTTACTGTCTCGGGCCCTGCATATTGCCCGGGGAGTGAGGGTCTAGGTTCCTTACAGGCTCTGCCCCCCTGGGGACTTTGTTGTATGGTGGACAGCAGGAGTTTTGCTTCTGTTTTTGTTTTCTGCCTTTGCTTTCCTTCATTTCTTTTTACATATGCCTTTTGGGCTTTTCTTACGTCTGTCTTTCCAGTTCTCCATCTTTTGTAATTTCTGGTTACTATTTGGTCAACCATTAGTTACAAAATGAAGCTTTAACATTCCTCATTTGAGGGTGTCTTCTAACCCTAGGCCTGCTTGTTTCCTCATTTGCTCTTTGAGTCTTTCTGGCATTTTACTGGTCTTTTCATTATCTTTCTAATATTTTAACATTAGGCCTGGGGAGCATCAAGGAAATATTACTGTTGCTAGCTTTATCCTTTGTAACCCTTACTTTACTTAGGGTATTTCTCATCTTGATGCTTTTGGGTCAAGTTCCATTTCCCTGCTGGAGATTTCTCACCTTCACTGCTACTGGAGGTTTGTGTGAGGCTCAATCCCCCTAGTGGAGATTTCTTACCTCTTTTTAACCTCCAGGATACCCCGACCAAGGACCACTTCACCACCCGCCCCGCTTTTCTTGCCTTGGCCCCGACCAAGAATATTTTACTGCCCACGCGGCCTTTCTTACCTTGGTCCCAATCACCAAGGAAATACTTTGCTGGCTCCCACAGCATTCCTTACTTTGGTCTGTGCACAGAGTTACCTGGTCACCACGGTAAGTGATCATCTTTTTCCCCAAGTTGTTGGTCAGTTTCTTCCTGCGTTGCTGAGAGTCTGGGTTTATTGGTCACACCAGGTGGGTCTGAATTTCTTACCCTGAGGCCACCGCGATGAGGCAGCAGGGCACGCCTCTTCATGGGAGAGGTCTAGACCCTCCCCAGAGGAGAATAGGACTTCCAGGCTGTCCCCCAGATCTGTTAGAAATAAACTTTTGGTGCTGCCAAAGTAATAGCACACGAATATAAATGTTCTCAGCAAGGCAATTGACTTCTGTCGCTGGGCGTGTCTCACAGATGGAGCAATGGTGAGAGCACACCTGAACAAGGCAGGAGAAGAGGCTCTTATCCCCGATGCAGGGAGCCCCTACTGCTGTGCCATTCCGCTATTGGCTAGGGTGGGACTGCAGTCTAAGCTGATTCTGACTGGCTATTTTAAAGAGAGCAGGGGTACAAACCACAGTGGTGGGTGAGCAGTTTCAGCAGGGAAGATGGTTCTGGAACAGGTGACTAAAGGTGACTTAAGTCAGGGCAGGTGACCAGGGGTGACTCAGGACCGAGCAGATGACCAGGGGAACAGATGTGAACTGCTGATTAGAACTGGTGGGAAGGCTGTTTACTGAAACTAGGAGCAGGGAGATGAAGAGAATGAGGAAGTTAAAAACAGAGAGCAAAGAACTCAACATACTGACATACTGTCTCTTTGAGGGGTCTTAGAACTCACCGTATTTAACAACAGGAGGTTGCCACGAGCCGTGGAGAATAAATGTCTGGTGTTTTAAGTCCTCGCGCCAGTTGGTTACAGGAATTCTATCTCATCGACCTGGCCCACAGGGCTGGCAGCCCCTCTTCCTGGGAGTGGGGGCCAGCTGGGGCTCCCCCATGATCAGTGCTGGGGCTCTCTGCTGTCAGCGTCCCTGCTAAGGGAGAGCCACAGCCCCCACGCCAGCCTTTCCACAGCCATCCCACCTGGACGTACATCTACACACCCTCACGTTCTAACCTAAATTTCCAGAACACCAAAATCAGCCTCAGGCTCACAAATATAGGCAGAATTGGAAAAGAAAAAAAAAAATACTTAAATACAGTAAGTAAGTTTCCAGAACAAGCCATTGTAAGGCAGGAGGGTGGGGTCTGGAGGCAGGGAGCCTGGGGCTGATTCATGCTGGCTTCCAGGAACTGAATGGGGGGGGGGCGCCCCTCTCCACACCCAGGTTGGGAGGTGGGGGGGGCAGGGGGTATTGGGGCTGCTCCCTTTGCAGGCGTCACAGATGAAGGGTAGAGGGGGCCTCTGATGGGTCCACTCTGGCCCCCAGGACTGGTCGTGGGCCACCCGTTTGTCTGCATGGGGTGTGGCCAAGTTAGAGAGTGTTTGGACCCCAGGGGGTTCTGAGGTCAGTGCTCTTGAGCCTCTTGCTGGAGGTGGCCCCTCTCTGTGCAGTTTACTTCTGTTTCCGTGAATCTGTGCTTTCTTCACTCTTCTGCTGCTTCATTTGTGCATTTTATCCAATTCTTTGTTCAAAACATCAAGGACCTGGGCAACTTGTGGTCAAGACCCTCCACCGGTAGCAAGGGGCCAGCAAAGATGCCGAGGCTGTGCCTGTCCTGGGTGAGTCCTGGTTTTAGGGTCTCTCAGAGCGCCCCAGCGGGGATGACAGGATGAGGCTGGCGGGATTGTAAGCAGGGGAACATTTGTTACTGGACATGACGGGTGCAGAAGCTGTGGTCCCAGCAGCACAGGGGTGGACTCTGGAGCTGGGAGGTCGGGTTTGAATCTGCCCTACTGGGCAGTGACGGGGGAAGTGACTAGATGCTGGGCTTCCGTGCCTGAGTTTCCTCGCTGCAAAGTCAGAACCAACCTCAGAGGATGCTGCTGAGGATCCGTGAAGGAGAGGGTTCCTGAGACCATAGGCGCGTGTCCTGGCACGACTCCCGGCCCGCATGGCACTCCCCTCACATGGTGATTCTCCGCCAGCACCTCTGAACCCCAGCCGGCTGCAGGATTATTCCAGAAGGCCCAACCTTTGCCCTGCTGCAGCTCAGAGCCTACTGGGGCGAGACAGACACCCAGACACCGAAGGGGAAAGTGTGAGGATGCAGGTGGGGCAGGAGGGGATATGGGGGATGGGGGCCTATGGTGGGGGTGTGGCCCAGAGTCCGGGTGCTGAACACTGTGTTCCTGTGACTTCCCACTTCCCTGCCCCAATCCCCACAATCCCCTCCCCTTTGTAAACCGACCCCACACCTGCCTCCCATTCTCCCTGGAATCCCCAGTCAGGGTACCTCCCCGCAACTCTGCTGGACGGTGAAGGCCACGGGGCCCCACGCTGGGCCTGGAGGTCATCCTGTGGCCCTCCCAGCCACGGAGTTGGGGTCATCCTTTTTCTCACAGCTGTCTGGAGGGAAAGCCCCCCAGAGGCCAGAGGCCAGAGGCCTGAGGTTTCTGTGTGCCCCTACTCTTCATGTTCACCTCGCCTGCCCTTATCTTCTGTCTGCTGCCCTCACTCCTCCACCTGCCGGCCGCCCCACCCCTCCCACTGCCTGGCTGCCATGCTCCCCGACAGCACCAGTGGTGCCTTGAGCTCCGGACGCATTGTCCACTTACACACCTGACAGCCTGCTTGGACGCTGAGGAAGCCTCTATAAGTTGACGTTTGGGGTCCAACGTTTCTTCCCCGGGACCCACTCACGCCCCTTGCCTCACTATCTTGATATGGGATGGGGTTGTGCCCTCAGATGCTTGTCCCCAAACCTCTCACAGCATCGGGATCATCCGGGGTTTCCCCTCACCCACTGCCTGGCTGTCAGCCCTCCGCCCGTGCTCTCCAGGGCCCGGCACCATGCGTGGACCCTGCTGTCCGCCTCCCCCACAGCAATTGCTGCAGGATGAAGGGAACGTGAGCCCAGCCACCTGCAGGATTATTCCACTGGCAGGATTATTCCAGCTGCAGGGTTAGTCCAGCTGCAGGATTATTCCAGCTGCAGGGTTATTCCAGCTGCAGGATTATTCCAGCTGCAGGGTTATTCCAGCTGC
>NW_022437025.1:3560507-3576422 GCF_009761245.1 Sapajus apella
TTAGTCCAGCTGCAGGATTATTCCAGCTGCAGGATTATTCCAGCTGCCGGGTTAGTCCACCTGCCTGCTGGTTGGCCAGAGGTGCCCCTGCTCTGGGCCAGGGGTGGAGGGAGCAGGAGCGTGAACCCCTGGCTGCCCCCATCAGCGAGGACAGTCCAATGGCCAGCCTTCACTGCCTCCAGAGCTCCCCTGGGGACTGGCTGGAATCCCCCCTCCTGGGGCTCCTTCCCTTCCTGGGCCGGCTTCTGCTCCCCCTAGGATTAAAGCTACATAGATTCTCACCCCAGGCAGACACCCACTTTGGGGGCCCCTCCATTCCAGGCTCCCCCTGCCCTCCCCTCCACCGTGGCTGCGGATCTGAGGCCCCAGGGGCCTGTCTGTGCTGGCCATTTTCTTTGTCCCGTGTTACTGAGCATGGTAGTGCTGGCAGGCACCCTGAGGCTCACAGCATCCTCCTGGCCACCGTGCCTCTGAGGACTCAGCTCAGCACCCAGGGCAAGCCCTGTCCTGTCTGCCAGCTGGGAGGGAAAGCCCAGCAGAGGCCTGAGAGCAATCTCGGTTCCTAACCTGCAGGGACCACAGCTGTTTCCTGAAGACAGCACTCCTCCCACCAAAGCCAGACCCTCCCGGTCGCCGGCCCAGAGCCGCAGAAGGCGGCTGCACACTCTTTAGCGGGTTATTTGGAGGAACGGTTTGGGGGCTGCTCTCACCTCCAGCCTTTGGCTCCCAGAGGAGTGTCACAAAAGTGGGAAAATGGTACCGTGATTAACCATTCACCTAAAGCCTGTGACAGCCCCGATGCTGGTCTCCCCAGCCCTGCTGTTCCTCCATCAGGCCAGCCATGCCCAGGAATGGGGTGAGTGGCTGGGCCCACGAAACCCAGGGACAGGAGCACCGTGCTACACTTCTTTCCTAGTAAACTGAGCTTCTTGGTCAGGAGTAACAGGATGCGATACCTCAGAGTGAATAGGTTTTTGCAGGACCACAGAGGGTGGTGCTGACAACTGAATGGGATCTGGGGCAGGCAATTTGCATCCCAAACATGCATCTCCTCCCTGAGGGCGTTGGTGGCTGAGGAGAAGACTCCAGCCTCTCTGCGGGTGCAGGGTGATGGCTCCGGCTTCCTCAAAGCCTCTCCACTGGCCCCTCCATCACGAGAGGGGGCTACCGGAGGCCACATACCCATAGGACAGCCTGGGACAGTGCCTCATGGAGGTCAACAGTGGCCTGGCTGTCGACAGGTTGGATATACATGAGTGAGGGCAGTCAGGCCGGGCTTGGTGGGGGAGGTGTCCGTGCTGTTGCGACCAAGTGTAGCCGCCGCTACCTCCCTGACTCTTCATATGTGACCTTTCACGCACACGCCCTCGTACGCACTAAGGCAGCTGGAGAGCGAGGCTGACAGGGACCCACACAAGAAGGCGTCTCGTCCAGCTCTTCCCCGAGACCCCCACTCCCGGGTGCAGCCGCACACCTCTTCCCAGCCTTCCCTTTAAACACACTCTTTCGAGCTGTGGAACAGCCATTCACCGTGTCCATGGGTTCATGTGACCTGGATCCCGGGACATCTTTCCTGCCTAAGAGACAGCGGGTACCTTGACCTCAGTGGGACAGACTTGGAAAGGCTGCAGTGGAGCTGAAGTCGTCACTTTGCACCCTGCAGAGAGAGCCAGGTCCCAGCCAGTGATGCCCTCTGGATTTTACCTGCTGGTATTTTGATCTGAGACACTGAAAGCCAAAGCAGACAAAAAAGGCCAGGGCGGAGACCAGGGGCTCAGCGGGGGCTTTCATTAACAGCAGAATTGATACATGGATCTATGAGCGTGACCCAACAACACACACACACATGCATGCATGCATGCCCGCGCACACACACACACATACACACGCAGAGGCACACACTTATGCACACACACACACACACGCACACATGCATGCACACACACGAGCACACGCACACACGCATGCAGACATGCATGCACGAACACACATGCACACACACACAGGCACACACATGCACGCACGCACACATGCACACGCATGCATGCGCACACACATGCAGACAGACACATGCAAAAACGCATGTGCATGCACACACATGTATGCACACATGCATGCACACACACACAAGCACACACACGCACGAGCGCACAGGCACACACACATGCACACAGGCACACACACACATATGCACTCACACACACATGCACACAGGCACACACACACGCAGACACACCCGCACACAGGCACACACACGCACACAGGCACACACACACATGCACACATATCCACGCACACACACATGCACATGCACACACACACGCAGACACACCCACACACATGAGCACACACACACGCACAGGTGTGTGCACACAGACTCCAACAGAGACAAACCTCCAGCCCATTTAAACAAGAAGCAATGAACTCTAAGCCAGCAAACAGAAAGGAAACACAAAAATAGACCTGAAGAGGTTGTAAGTAAATAATCTAGACATTCGATAAAAAGGATATTTTCTTGGAAAATCTGAATGATCAAGACCATGTCAAGACAGCAAGAAGAAATCCTGGACATGTAAGGAAGATCCTGAAAAATGCCCACCATTGCATCTCCCCACAGCTTTCGGCTCTGATGGTTTTTTTCAGAGAATTTTTTTAAACCTCTGACGAACTGATGATACTAGAGCTCTACAGATTTCTTCTGGAGGAGAGAGAAACATGGAAACCCCCTAATTAATTTTTATGAATCTAGGTTCATGTCAAAATCTGTAAAACATGACGTGCACAGACACACAGACTACACAAGCAGCACCTCATGAAGACAGGTGCAGAATCGGATCAAAATACCAGCAGATAAAATCCAGCAGCACTTCACAGGAAAAGATGAATCTTCTGTAACCAAGGAAAGCTTATTCTAGAAATTCAAAGGCTGTACATTCAGAAACACAATAAATAGCATAAAAGAGTAGAATAAGGAAAATAAATACAGTTTTATTAGAGTCATACATTTATATATTTATTCCCAAATATTTATCAAGCACTTATTAAATGCCAGATGCTGCTAGATGCTAAAGGATTAATACAGCATATTAATTAATTAAACCCAATTTCTTTAATTTGGAAACAAATTTTTGCACACTAGAAAGAGAAAGCTATCGCTTTAATCTGACAAAGAACATGTGTCTGAAACAGTTGCCAAATAAAATATAAGCCGGAAGCATTGCACCTGTTCCCTCGAAGGTCAGTAACAGGGTGGAGCTGATGTCACAGTGATTGATCCACATGCCTTTGGGCTGGTCAGGGTAATCTGACATGAAATCCAAACGCAAGGCCCGGGAGTTGTAGAGAGGAATATTATCCATGCCTTACTTGACACGGCTATGCCCCAGGAAAGCCGATATGGTTCAACCACAGCGAGATGTTCTGGAAGCACGGAGCACATGGAGACGGCAGGATGGGCGCCGTGGATGCCGGGGGCGGGGCATGGGCTTAGGCCTTAACAGCAGCCGGCGGATGAGAGGAATCAGGCCTGGAGCCCCACTTACTAGAACAGCCACGCGAAAGAACAAGGGGCACTCTAGAGGCACCAGCGTGGTTGCTGGATGGAGACTGGACTCTTTCCCAGAGGACCCCACGGGACCTGGTCCACGCAGCGGTGGGATCTTCACCATGCAGCCAGGCGGGCAGGAGGTACAGAGTGTGACTTCTTAGTGCATTCTGGGCCACATCTGGCTTTGTTCTGTGACCGCTAAGCATGCCTGGCAGGGCAGTTGAGGACCCAGAGCCCATCTGGAGGTGGGGCAGGGTGGGCGGGCGTCTGGTGGGAGTTGGGGGAGGTGTCGAGGTGGAGAAAGGGGTTTGGCGCTACTTCCAGCCAACTGTGCTGAGCGGGGTGTAGGCCCTGGGTGGGCTGAGCTCTGGATTTTTTCAGAGGCCAGACATTTGGCTGGTTGGTAAAATGTCCTAGTTTTTAAATGTTGATGACGAAGTGACATTTAAAACTAACACTCTACGGGAGTTGAGGAGGACACGGGACAGGCTAACGCTGGTGGTTCTGTACCGCTTGGGCGCAGTGAGCTCACCTCTCCACTTGGTCTCGGGGTTGGCTGTCGCGCTGCGGTCATGTGAGTCATCCAGAGTGCTCCCTGATTTGTCTCTCCTGCATGTCTTGAGTGACAGAAGCATCTGGTGCTCATGTAGCTGACTGCATGGGGCGCCGCTTCCCGCTCTGTTTTACCCCAGGAATCTGCAGGGGGGTCAGGGCAGTCCTGGGACACGGGGCTGAAGAGGCCTGAAGCCTGACTCTCTCCTGGGTGTAAGCGGCTGTGGTGGGCGATGGGAGGGGGAGGCAGATGTGACCAGCTCCACCTGCATCCCTAATGTCCTAAGGGAGGAGGTGCGGGCCACAGGGAGCATCCATGGGTGACGGAGCACCCATGGGTGAGGGAGCACCCACCACTGAGGGAGCACCCATGGAGATGTGTGAGCTGCCCTCTGAACCCAGAGCAGATGCCATGGGGAGGCGGGGCCCGTGCAATCCCGTGCAGTGAGCAGGAGGTGGCCAGGGGACGGGCAGTGGCAGTGGGGGTGGTGGGGGTCTGGGGGGTGGGAGAGGAAGCTGGTGCAGGTGGGTGCAGCCATCCTGAAATGACCAGACACGCACCCCCTCCAGGCTCTGTGGCCACAGTCAGACCTCCCTGACGGTCCCTGTCCATGCGCTGCCCCTTCTGGCTGTGTGACCAGAGGCCACTCACGACCAGCCCTCATGCCCCACAGTAAGGAGCCAGCCATGTCCGTCAAATTGCACCCAAAGAACAGGAATCGAGGCCACCTGGGTGACAAGCACAGCTTTAAGGAATATGGAAAGTTGTGAAAAATGATCCTGATAGTCTGTGACGCCGTAATTCAAAACATCACACATGAAATAGGAGCATCAGAAGCTTCCACGATTGGTAGAAGAACACCAGAAACACCTGCCGTGGCCTGAGTGTGTCCCTGGAGCCTCACTTGGTACAAATCAAAACCACGCTGATGGACAGGTGATGCCATGGGGAAGTCCCTCACAGTGGGTGCTCTGTTTGCTTTGAAATGGTTAACTTTAGGAAGTTATTTTTGTTATTAATTTTGAGATGAAGTTTCCCTCTTGTTGCCCAGGCTGGAGTGCAGTGGCTCGATCTCCGCTCACCACAACCTCCGCCTCCTGGGTTCAAGCGATCCTCCTGCCTCAGCCTCCTGCCTCAGCTGGGATTATAGGCGCCTGCCACCATGCCTGGGTAATTTTGTATTTTCAGTAGAGATGGGGTTTCTCCATGTTGGTCAGGCTGGTCTCAAACTCCCAACTTCAGGTGATCCGCCCACCTCAGCCTCCCAAAGTGCCGGGATGACAGGCGTGAGCCACCGCTCCTGGTGGGGCTATTTTGAATCTCCGTGCCTGACAAGCCTCCGGGGCGTCGTGTGAGAACCTGCGGGTGTCCCTGGGCTGCTTGGAGAGGTGTGTGGCAAGTTCAGGGGGCGGGCAGCCTCTGCCGTGTGTGATTCGGGAAGCCCACGTTGTCTCCCGTCCCATGCAGAAGCAGGTGGAGGAGAGGGCATTGTCCAGGGAGGGGCCTTTGGGAGCCGAGGTGCAGGGAGGCGGCTCATGCCCTTCTCAGTACAGGTGTGTGGGCTGCCCAGCTTCCACCTCAAAGGCATGGGAGTTCGGATTTGTGTTCGTGGTGGCGGCCTGTGAGCCTTGCCCGGGCTGTGGGCAGCAGGGGAGCCAGGCTGGCCTCCTGGAGATTGTCGGCCCGGCTGTGGGGACAGGCGAGCAGCCTCAGGAGCTCGGTCTGTGGCATACGCAGGCAGCATGTGGCCAGGCTGGGCCCTTGCCCCAGGGTGGTGGCTCTCCGTCCTGAGCCAGAGCCCCGATGACCTTCCTGCTGCACAGTGGGGACCGGGCCGTGGCCATGACCTTGACCTACGCGCTGCCGTCACCCACCTGTCTGTAGGCTGTTTCCTGGGGAAGGAGTCACAGCTTTTTTCTGTAATTCAAAAGGATCCTGGGGCCCCCAGGGACTACTGAGGTCCTCGTGTGCTCCAGGTGAGGGGACTCAGCCGGTTCCCATTGCTCCCAGCAGGGAGGCACGGACCAAGGCCAGACCTGGAGCCCAGGTGTGTGGTGGCCCCATAACCAGTGATCCCTGCCTTCCCTGTGATGAGGCTGGGGAGGCATTCGGGAGCTTGCAGGCCACAGCAGAGGGGTGGGGTCTGTGGAAGAAACACTGAGGGGCAGCCAGGCACGGGAGGGGGCGAGGTGGCCATGGGAGGCCCGGGAGGTGAGGGGATGAGGTTGTGGGGCTGCCGGGGAGGAGCGCTGGGGCAGAAGGGACAGCTCCGAAGAGCTGGGGTGCTGGCTGGCCACTGGTGCCCAGGAATCTCAGTGTGGCAGGAGCATGTGAGCGAGGCAGAAAGGAAGGGGTCTCCACCTGGCCCAACCTGGAGTCTGAGAGCTGCCGGTAATGGGATTGAACCAGACTTCGGGCAGCAGGGAAGGGGGCCTGGCCGGACAGCCACAGCAGGTCTCCTCAGGACACAGTGGCTGGGGTGTGGGTGGGGTGGCAGAGGTGGTGACAGCAGATGGGACACCAAGCACAGTTGGAGGCAGAGCCGGCAGGACGTGTGGAAGCGTCGTCGGAGTTGGGTGTGAGATAGTGGCATCAGGGACGGCTTCGGGAGGTGGCACTCCTGGCCACTGCCACGCACAGGATCCCTGCTTCAGAAGCCAGGCAGGGCACGGGTGAGGTTGGTCAGTGACATGGACAGGAGGGCACACATGTGTCCTATTGGGTGGCAGCTTAAGAGCCAGAGTGGTGAAGCCTCCATCAGCCTGCGTCCTCGAGGGGCTCTGAATAGTGGGGTGCGCACTAGTCTCTGGGATTTGGCTTCGGGCCGCCGCAGTCTGACCCGGCTGGCCCTGACTGATGCGGGCTCTGAGGTGTCGAGGTCTGGGCAGGGGCCTGCGGACACTAAAGCGGGTGAGCCTCCCGCAGTGGGCAGGCTGGCGTTGTGGGGTCAGGAGTTTTGCTGGGGACATGTTGGCAGCAGAGATGGGATTTTCGGGGGACGTGGGGCTAAGCTTTCCCTGCTAGAGTCCTCTGCATGCAGACACTGTGTGGAGCCGTGGCATTTCCCATCGGCCGACACTGCTCAGTACTCACCCTGCACAGGGCCTTCTGGAGTCGAACCTGCATGAACTTTGGGTCCTTGGGGCAGTGTCAGGGAGGCTCTGTCCTCGCCCCATTTTACCGACGATGGAACTGAGGCACAGCGAAGCCAGGCCAGTGCCCAAGGCCCCTGGCTCGTCCCATGAAGAGTGGGGTTGAAACCCGGGGGTCTGGCTCCACGGACCTTACACACGACCACTCCACACCCATCCCAAGACCAGCGCAGAGGGAGGTGGCCCCAGGGCCCTGGCGTGGGAGCTGCGGTGTCTTCCAGAAGGGCCACCCAGCTGAAGGCTGACCCAGCACTGGGAGGCACAGGGGGGTGCAGAATTCCAGGCCCACTGCTACCCAGCGGCCCAGGGCTCCTGCTCACCGGCTGCGCCCAGTTTCCTGCAGGCCAGGCTCGGAGACCTTGGCTGAGTCTTTGGATGCCCAGGGCCCAGGGCAGGGTCGACGCTTCAGTGGAGACTGTTAAATGGTCATAGGAACTTTCCAACTCTGCTATCGGGGAACGGAGCTACCAAAGATGCGGAGGGGAGCCAGGCCCTGCCGGACGCAGCCCGGGCTCCTTCCTGCAGAGTGGCTTACACTAGGCTGATTATGCCTCGCAGTAATAAAGGAACAGGCGTTTCCAGACCACTTAAAAAATAATGTGAATAGCCAGGTGACATGAACATTTCCATGCTGCCTCCCATGTAGGGAACCGGCCTGCCTGGTCTCTAGGGCAGTGAGCCCTGCTCACGTCAGCGTCAGCATCACCCCAGGACAGGGGATTCTCGGGCACCCACAGCCACATCCCCGGGGTCGGCATAGTGGGCGAGGCAGGGGGTGAGCCACGACTGGCCACTTTGTTTCTGCATGGCCTTGTCCCTAAAATGATGCTCTCCTTCTTATAAAACGCTTTGACGGCTGAGTGAGCAACAGAGTGTCCAGCACGCCACGGCCGCTCGGCAAATGCCATCGGAAGGCTTAGGCTCACTTGTGGTCAGCTGTGAGTTTCAGCCCCACTCCCAGTGGGACGAGCCAGGGGCCTTGGGCACTGCCCTGGCTTCCCTGTGCCTCAGTTCCACCGTCGGTAAAATGAGGCGAGGACAGAGCCTCCCCGATACTGCCCTGAGGACCCAAATGTGACTCTGCCCTGGGCTGTGGGAGGGGATGTCCATCTGTCTAAACTAATGCTGTGTCATTTTTGCCCCTCTGGTTGCATGGAAGAGTCCCCGCAGGCCCCTGCTCACAGCCCTTACAGTGAGGTTAGATGTCTTACCTCCAGCTACCTGGCAGGCTTCGCAGGATGACTCACTGTGGTATTAATTTGAGATTCTTTTTTTTTTTTTTTGAGACAGAGTTTCGCTCTTGTTACCCAGGCTGGAGTGCAATGGCGCAATCTCGGCTCACCGCAACCTCCGTCTCCTGGGTTGAAACAATTCTCCTGTTTCAGCCTCCTGAGTAGCTGGGACTATAGGCTGCGCCACCATGCCCAGCTAATTTTTTGTATTTTTAGTAGAGACGAGGTTTCACCATGTTGACCAGGATGGTCTCGATCTCTTGACCTCGTGATCCACCCGCCTCAGCCTCCCAAAGTGCTGGGATTACAGTAATTTGAGATTCTTAATTTGCATCGGGGTTGAGCTAATAATGTGTGAGTGTTCAGTTGCCGTTTGTGTTTTTCTTCTTCTGTGCAACCCTGTTTCTGCCTTTATGTGCTTTTCTATTGTGTGACTGTTATTTCTTATTGGTTTGTGAATGATCTTTACATGTTGTGGATCGCAGTCCCTTGTTGAGTTATGTGTGTGGCACTGAGTCTATGACTGTCTTTTCACTTTCTCTCTGGTGTCTTGTTCTTTTTTGCCATAATCTCTTAAATCTCTTTTGCATCAAAATATCAGTTTCACTTCATTTCCTTACAGATATTTCACCGTGTGTTTTTTTTAAATAAGGAGGATTCATGCTGGATTATAACAAACAGAAGTTACTACCTTCACAGAGCTAAATCGATCAGTCCTTTTACAATGGTCGGTGGGTTTTGTGGTTTTCTATGAAATCCCTACCCAATCTGAGGTTATAAAAATAATTTTCCTTTTTTTTTTTTTAAAGTTTTGTCTTTCATGTTTAAAACACTGAATTACCTGGAGGTTTCCAGGTCTGGGCAGCATGAGTTTTTGTGTCTGTTGTGAAGAAGGCAAGCGCTTCGCTCTCACGCACACCATGACCATTTCCCCAGCATCGTCTGTGAAGGGAGACCGGCCTTCCTCCTGCTGCAGCCGTGCACCCCCACCTCCACTGGGGTCATTTCTTTCCGTGGCTGGATCTCTTTCTGTGCACTCTGTTATTTTCCACTGGTGATCTTGCCCATCCCTGATCAAAACCACCGACTTTAAGCATATTATTACTTTACAGAACAGCTTGTGATCTAAAAGGGCAATCCTTCTAACTTGTTCCTTGTTCACTGACTGATTCATTTAACAAATATTTACCGAGAATCTGCCAAGCGCCTGGCTTGGCCCTAGGCTCTGTGCAGTCCATTCGTGAGTAAAACAAATAAAAATTCCTGCTCTTGCTGAGGAAGAGACAGGCAAAAAATCATAATAAATAAGTAAATTAAATAGTATGTTAACATTCATTAGTTACACAGAAAAATAAGCAGAGAGGGTGAGTTGGATGGGGAGAAGTTAGCAATTTTGAAATTTGACAATTTTTTACAATAATGTATAATTTTTTATTTTTAAATATGATTTACATACAATAAAATGCACTCCTTTTAAGTCTATCATTTGGTGAGTTTTGGTAAGTTTATGCACCTGCACAGCCGCCCCACGGTCAAGATAGGCAGCATTTCCGCCACCCCGCAAGCCTCTGCGTCCCTTCCCCGTCCATCCTCCGCCAGCCTCAGGCACATGCTCTGTGTCACCCAGGTTAGAATTGTCCCTCTGGGATTTTCTCTACTCGGACCCATGCAGTATGCATGCTTTGACACCTGGCTCCTTTGACTAGCGTGCTTTTAGGATCCATCTGGGTCTGTGTACCCCGCTTTCACTGCCGAATAGGACTCCATTGTATGGAGAGACCACGTTGGTTTGCTTATTCCACCTGTTGATAGATGTTTGAACTATGCCCAGTTTGGGACTATTGCAAATAAAAAGCATTTGTGCACAAGTGTTTGCATAGACATGTTCTGGATTATATAGTGTATTAGTCCATTCTCACTCTGCTATAAAGAGCTGCCTAAGACAGGTAATTTATGAAGAAAAGAGGTGTAATTGACTCACAGTTCTGCAGGCTGTATAGGAGGCATGGCTAGGGAGGCCTCAGGAAACTTACAATCACGGCGAAAGGGCAAAGTGGAAGCTGGCACGGCTTGGCATGGCAAGAGGAGAGAAAGAGAGAGATGGGGGAAGTGCTACACACTTTTAAACAATCAGCTCTCCTGCAAACTCCCTAGCACCAGAACAACAAGGGGGAAACCCACCCCCATGATCCAACCGCCTCCTGCCACGTCCCTCCCCCAATATTAGGGATTACAATTCAAAATGAGATTCGGGTGGGGACGCAGAGCAAAGCATATCATGTCGTAAGAAATCGTGAGCCTGTTTTCCAAGGAGATTGGCCTGTTTCACGTTCCTGCAGTCAATGCTGGGGAGTTCTAGGTGCCCCACACCCTGCTGCATGCTGGGTGTCATCTGTCTGTTTAGCTTTCGCCGTCCGGAGGATGTGCAGATGTGTCTCAATGTGGTCCTCCTTCATTCCTCTTTCATATTCCTGGATCACCCATGCTGCTCAGCATCCTTCCAAGAGTTTATTGGCCATTTCATCTTCTCTTTTATGAAGTTTTTGTTCCAATCTCTTGCTCGTTTTAAAGTTTTTTGCTTTCTTATGATTGAATTGTGTTTATTACTGGGCTGACTTTCTTCACACCTCCCGAAAGCGAGTCCTTTGTCAGACACACGTACTGGAAATGTTTTTCATAGTCCCTAGCTTGTCTTTTCACTTTCTTAGTGGTATTTTTCAAAGATCAGAAATTTTATTGTTTTGCTAAAGCCCAATTCAGCTTTGTCTTTTATGGTTTGTGTTTTATATGTTTGATTCCATAAATTTTTGCTTAACCAAGATGTCACAAGCTTTTCACCTGTGTAATTTCCTAGAAGTTATATAGGTTTAAATCTTACACTTAGGTCTAATGATCTATTTCACGTTAATTTTGTTTTAATAATCTATTTAATGTTAATTTTGTATATGGTGTAGTTTAAACATTAAAGTTTGCTTTTTTCTTTTCAATATGGATGTTAAATGCATTTCAGCACTTTTTTTTTTTTTTTTTTTGAGACGGAGTCTTGCTCTGTTGCCCAGACTGGAGTGCAGTGGGGTGATTTTGGCTCACTGCCAACTCCGCCCTTCAGGTTCAAGTGATTCTCCTGCCTCAGCCTCCCGAATGGCTGGGATTACAGGTGCCCACCACCACACCCGGCTAATTTTTTTATTTTTTAGTAGAGATGGGGTTTTGCCATCTTGGCCAGGCTGGTCTCAAACTCCTGACCTCGTGATCTACCAGTCTCGGCCTCCCAAAGTGCTGGGATTATAGACATGAGCCTCCATGCCCGGCCTTTCAGCACTTTTTAAGAAGAGACTATCTTTTCCTTATTGAATCGCCTTGGTTCGTTTCTTGAAAATCAGTTGACCATACATCTGTGGAATTCCCTCTGGACTGTATGCTGATTCATTAAACCACATGTTTATCATCACACCAACACCATAACATCTTGTTTACTGTAACTTTACAATGTATTGAAATCAGGTAGAGTGAGTCTCTCAAATATGTTCTTCTTGGTAAACATGGTTTTAACCGTTTGCCGTCATTTGCACTTCAACATCACTTTTTTTTTTTGAGACGGAGTTTTGCTCTCGTTACGCAGGCTGGAGTGCAATGGCGTGATCTCGGCTCACCGCAGCCTCCGCCTCCTGGGTTCAGGCAATTCTCCTGCCTCAGCTTCCTGAGTAGCTGGGATTACAGGCACGCGCCACCATGCCCAGCTGATTTTTTGTATTTTTAGTAGAGACGGGGTTTCACCATGTTGACCAGGATGGTCTCGATCTCTTGACCTTGTGATCCACCTGCCTCGGCCTCCCAAAGTGCTGGGATTACAGGCGTGAGCCACCGCGCCTGGCCTCAACATCACTTTTATAATCAACTTGTCAACTTCTATTTTTAAAAAGCTGCCTGGGATTACCTTAAATTGATGGATTAATTCTGAGGACATCTTAATAACAATGGACCTTCTCACCTGTAAAGTCAATAAATCTCTCCATTTATTTAGGTCTTTAATTTACCTCAGAAATGCTTGGTAGTTTTCAACCTAGAAAGCTTGTGCATCTTTTACTGGATTTATCCTTAAGTATTTTACTTTTTCACTTTATAGTACTTTTGAAAGTATTCCATGGTGAATGGTATTTTAAAACTTCAGTTTCTGATTTGAAGTTGCCGGCATATAGAACTTTGAGAGAGCTTTCATATGCTGTGACTTCTAAACTCAGGTGCTGGTTCTGACGCTTTACCCATGTATTTGCTTTATTGCGCTGTGTAGGACCTTCATCCTGGAAGGTGGAATCCGTGCTTTGGAGAGGCATTTCTTCTCTCACCGTGAAGCACGACACGCTCTGCAGGGCTGTTTTTCATGGATGTCTCCTATTAGATGGAGGAGCTGCTCTGTATTGCTAGTTTCGTGAGAGCATTTTTAATGAGTGGATGTTGACGTTTGTTATATGCATTTGTTTTCATGCGTCTATTGAGATGATCTTATTTCTTTTCAAAAATCTGTTGATATAGTTAGTTATGTAGAATTATTTTCAATGTTAAGCTAATCTTGCATTCTTGGAAGAAATCCACTTAATCATGAAGTTATACATACTTCATCATTTATACTGAATTCCATTTGGTAATATTCTGTTAAAAATTTTATACTTGTGTTCATGAAGGATACATTTTGTGGTTTTCTTTTCTTATAATATCTTTGTCTGGTTTTGGTGCCAGGTGTCATAAAACCAGTTGAGAAGTGTTCTCCCTACCTCTCTTCCTCTGAAGGAGTTTGCGCAAGGTTATTATTTATTTTAAAGTGTTGGTCAGTATTCTCGACGGACTTTTCTTTGTGGACACATGTTTAATTACATTCGATTTCTTTAATTAATATGGCACTACTTAAAGTAACTTTTATTTTATGATAGTTTTAGATAACAGAAAAATTGCAAAGATAGTACAAGGAGTTTTCATAAACCCCACAGCCAGTTTCCCCTATTATTAACATCTTATATTATTAGTGTATGATGTACGTCACAGCTAATGAACCAATATTTATATCTTATGATGAACTGCAGTCCATATTTTGTTCAGATTTTCTTAGCTTTACCTAATGCGTTTTGTTTTTTGCTAGAATCCCACACGACTTTTATTTGTCGTGTTATGCTCCTGTGGCAATTTCTCAAACTTTCTTTGTTTTGATGACCTTGATGGGTTTCAGGAGTGCTGGTGAAACATTTTGCAAACTGTCCCTTAATTGGGACGTATTTGGTGTTCTTGTCATGACTAAACAGCATCTCCGGGTTTTGGGAGGAATACCACAGTGGTGGGGTGATCTTCTCATCCGCGGTATCAAGGGTTCACAGTGTTGACACAGCTCATCACTGCTGGCGTTGACCTTCGTCACCAGAAACTTGCCCTCCCCTTCCATGCTCTTCTGTTCTCTGACAGGAAGTCACTGCTCACAGCTCACAGTTGGGGGCAGTGTCGGCGGGGGGCGGGGGGTTGTCACGCTCCCCTCCTGAGGACAGAGCGGCTCCACGACTTATTTGGAATTCTGCCTGGAGATCTGCTCTTCTCTCCCGGAATCTGATCATTTATTCCTATCAGTGTGAACTCATGGCTATTGGGTACTGCCTCGTTTTGTTTTTTAAATTTTTCTAGTTTTGGCCATTGGAAGCTCTTTCACTTGGCTCCCGTGTTCCTTTGACACAGCCTCACTGTGTGTGTGTGTGTGTGTGTGTGTGTGTGTGTGTGTGTGTGTGTGTGTGTCCTTCGCCCTCTGTCTCTCTTTCTGAATCTTCCCTTTGACAAGGACACCAGGTATATTGGATTAGGGGCTGCCTCACCCCAGCATGACCATCACCAGCTGAACTAGTGACATCCCTCTGCAACAACCCTACTTACAAATCAGGTCACATCCTGAGGTCTGCGAGGGAGGGGTCAGGATGTCAACGTCTGTTTCTGGGGAGCACAGGTCAACCCATAAGGGTATTCCACCAAAAGTAGAACTAAAATAGGAGTGAGTGACAGTGGCAGTGTAAGGCTGGCCACAGAGCGATGATTGTTGAGGCAGGGCGGGCACCTGGGAAAATTCCATAATAAAATGGTTTTTATGTCATGCTTTTAATGGACACGTAATAGACTGGAAAATGTTCAGTGCAGAAGGTCATATACAGAACTCTGCATGCTACAGCAGCCTGTGTGGAAGGAAGAACCCCACAATGTTCACGCAGTTTTCTCCAGGGAGTTTGGGGCTGTGGCTCTCTTCTTTTTACTTTCCACTTTTCTGTATTTTTGTAAAATTCTCATACTGGACATAGAATATCAAATCATTTTTGTTTTTTTAAAAAAAATCAATGCACCCCTCTGCTCATGCATTTATTTATCATTCATCAGACAGACCCTCCCGGGCACCACACTTGCCCTGACCGGGCGGTGCTGCCCAGGAGGCCGAGTGCAGCAGACGCAGGCCCTGTGGTGGGCACGCACCATCCCAGCGGGGGACCAGCCACACCCACACCATGACCACGGGGTCTCTGACAAATCTCAGGGGTCCACAGTGGGTCTAAGTGGCTGTGGAGGGGGCTGTGGTGGAGGCAGCCCTCGTTAGGGTATTTGAAATTATTAATGATTTTTATAAAAACCAACCCAGAAACCTCCAACAAGCTGGGAGTGTAGTGAGTGGGCCTGGGAGGGCTCGCCAGGCAAGGAGGGAGATGGAGGCAGATGTGGAGCTGTGGGCGCAGCAAAGGTGACCCACTGAGCTTGTCTCCCCGGGGGAGGCAGAAGGGCCCAGGCACCAGCAGAAGGCAACAGAGACGCGGCAGGGACCCTCGGGTGGCGGGGGGCTGCCCAGGGGTGGAAGGGAGAGGGCTGTGGGCCCAGGGAGCACCAGTCAGTGAGGATGAGCACTCCAGAGCACCAACGCCCTGGGGCAGGCAGAAGCCCTGGAAGGGAGGGCCCGGGACCTGGAGTGGGCCTGGCCTGCTGCCTGCTCCTGGCTGTGGTGACAGCTTCCTGTGCCTCTGGGTACC
Organism: Sapajus apella; assembly: GCF_009761245.1. Classification (NCBI taxonomy): domain Eukaryota; kingdom Metazoa; phylum Chordata; class Mammalia; order Primates; family Cebidae; genus Sapajus; species Sapajus apella. The sequence goes on from NW_022437025.1 coordinate 3,576,029, forward strand.
CCGATTTTCCTCCTGTGAGTGTGTTGATGGAGCCTGTCTCCCGGGACTCCTGCGAGGATGGAAGCTGCTATACTTGGGACGGGCTGGGCAGCCCCAGTGCAGAGGGAGGACTCAGCGAAGACAAAGATGGTGGTGAAGGAGGCCGCAATGAGGCTGAAAATGCTGCTGCTGAAGAGAGAATAAGAACGATGATGATGCCGGGAGGAAGAGTGCAGGGGGAGGAGTGGAGGGGCAGGGGGAGGAGAGGGCAGCAGCAGTGGAGGGGCAGGGGGAGGAGAGGGGGGCAGCAGTGGAGGGGCAGGGGGAGGAGAGGAGGGGGAGGAGTGGAGGGGCAGGGGGAGGGAGGGAGGGGCAGGGGGAGGAGGAGGGGGAGGGGGGGAGAGGCAGGGGGAGG
>NW_022437025.1:3581422-3586396 GCF_009761245.1 Sapajus apella
GGGGGGGGGGGGGGGGGGGGGGGGGGGGCGGGGGGGGGGGGGGGGGGAGGAGAGAAGGGGGAGTAGAGGGAGGGGGGAGGAGAAGAGGGGGAGGGGGAGCACGAGAGGATGTTGGTTCTGATGAACAGGATGCTGGGGCTGTCCAGGTGTCCTGGGTCTGTGCCCCACCTGGAAGGACAGATGGGTAGGTGGACAGACAGGTGACAGGGAGGCAGTCTGTACCAGGTTTTGGGGGGAATTTCTGGAAGGCCCCTCATAGGAGGCGCTGCTCCTTGAAGACTGGGCAGATGGGTTAGGGGTGAGCTGCATTTTGATTGGGCTGAGTTAAAATGAATTGAAATAAATTTGGATTCCTGTTGTGTTGGATCTGGACTTTATTGAAATGAAATAAAAGGAACTAAATTAAATTTGAGATGCGCTGGCCTAAGCCAGGCTGGATGGATTTGCTGGAAAGGAAGCCTCAGAGCTGAGTTTGGAATCTAAGGACATCCCAGCCCTTAGTGATCCTCAGCCACCTGGGACTTGGGCCTCTCCGAGACAATGGCCCTGGGCAGTGGTTGTGTTGGTGGCGTTTGCCGCCAGCCACACCTCTGCCCCGTCCCTGGCACCCTCCCGCCCCACCTGCAGCAAGCGGTGGAAGCGGCAGGGCCCCCACATGTGGCTGTGGTGGGCATAGGGTCCGTGTGCCGGCATGTGGATGTGTGGGGCTGGGCGGGTGTGTGTGTGGCAGTGGGTCTCCGTGGGGGAGGCACTTGTGAGCAGGTGCGCCTGTCTGCATGCCTGCAGGGCTGGAAACACCTTCTTCTTCTGAGGCCTCTGCATTGTGGAGGAGAACCATGGCGTCTCTCCCTTCTGGCCCTGGTCTATGAGCCCCAGTTCACCCAGGGCCTGGGCTCTCCCTGTGAATCCTTTAAGAGGGTTGGTCCTCCCTAGGGGAGCCTCTGAAGGTGCTGCCAAGTCCACCCTGTGTGCTGTAGGCGCTCCCCATGCCAAACGGGCGCACGAATCCCCCACAGATGGGAGGAGCTCACGGCTTCCCAGAGCCCAGGCCGGTCCCCTGCCACTGCCCTGCACTGGCTGAAAGTTCAGTTCTGAGACTGGCGCAGAGACTGTCCACACCCTGGACAGCTCCTGTACCCAATGGGGCTCTGCTGGGGGTGGGCTTCAGGGGCCCAGGAGATGCCAGCTCTGCCTGCTCCCTCCTGGCTGGCGCCCTGGGCCCTGGCAGCCACAGAGGGCGGGGTCCAGCTGTCCCACCCAGCTGGGCTCAGGAAGCTGTCACCTGGCTCCACATCTAGCCCGTGTGCTCCTTGGAAACAAAGCCAGGGGACGCTGGTGTGGTCCCTCCGGGGTCTGAGAGGAGAAGCCAGGCAGGTGAGATGAGCACCCAGGAAGCAAGAGCCATCCCTGCCATGCTGGGGTCACCCCTTCCCACCCTCCGTGAGCCTCCTGCCCCAGCCCCTCCCACGGAGAGCTCAGCAGGCTCCACCTCCGGGCAGTGGCAGCTGCATGGGTCATGGTGTCTCTTCAGGGATGGGGAGGGGGTGATCAGGGCTCCGCTGCAAGGGGCCATGTGGGGGAGGCTGGGTCCCAGCCCTCTTTTCCCTGTCCCAGGTCAGCCTGGAGCCCCACCGTCCCCTCCAGGATCGAGTGGCAGCTCCAGGTTGCTATAGAAACAAGCAAGCTCTGGCATTAGCAGCCTCAGCAACCCGGTTCCTCCCGCCACGCTGCCTCTGCACCTGCTGGAGTTTGTGGTGGGCTCCCTGGGGGAAGGGAGGGAACGCGTCACGTGAATCAGCACCTACGGGGCACTCCCCGCGCCCTTCAGCCCACACCGCCTGCTGGTATTTGCACGGCGAGGAGGCCGGCTTACAGATACAGAACAGGCCAGAGAGGGAGAGGGCCTGCTCAGCCACACAGCTCTAGAGTGGACCTGCAGGCTGGCCTGCGTCTGCCTCGGCCGCGATCCCGTGGCCCACATGCATCAGGGGCTCTGGGGTGCTTGGAATTTGGGACGCAGGAGATGCTCCTGTTGTGTAACCTCCCCCTACTGCCCAGACTGGCTGTGTCACTCTGGGTGAACCTCTCCCAAGCTGGGCCTCAGTTCCCCATCCAAAAAATAAGAGGGTGCCCATACAACAGGAGAGCACCCCTTACAATGTCTGAGTTCCTCCCAGGGATCCCCCGTTTGGGTGCCCAACACCCCTCCTTTCCCTCCCTCCGGTATCTGGGTCTGCTCCCATCCCTCCCTGTGGGTGACCCTCCTTCCCCCAAGGCCAGCAGCATCCTTGGTCCAGCGTCCTGCGGGGAGCTCAGTGCTGACTCCGGCAGGGCAGGGGCTCCTGGGGGAGGAGTGGGGAGTGCAGATTCCAGACCTCCACGGGGCTTCAGGGCAGGCCCCGCCCCAGGTCAGGGAGCAGCCCTGGGTGCTGGGTAAGACCCGGGGTCCCTGCGGGGTGGGCCTGGCCCACGCAGAGAGGCCCCACCCCATGCTGGCTCTCAGGTGTGACCCTCCCCTTGGAGGCCCTGAGTTCTGACTTCATCTCCCTCCCCTGTGCTAGGAGGGGTGGACTGGAGGAGCACGTGAGGCCGACACGGTGGGGGCGGGACATTTGTCACAACCAGAGAAGGTGCCACACAGATGGGGCCCTCGTGCCGACCGTGGGCTTCAGCTAATGATGCCGCGTCCATATGGCCCTCAGTGGCAGCAGACGCCCCCACCACACCAGCGCACGCTGCATCCGGGGCCTGCAGGGCGGGGGTGTGCGGAGCTGATGCTGTGCTTCAGGCCCAGTTTTACTCTCTGACCTAAAACTGCTCTAAACTCAGAAGTCCATTAATTAAGAGAGAGGGAGGGAGGGAGGGGAGGAGGGGCAGGACAGCAGTGAGGGTGGGGGTGGCTCTGGAGGAGGGTGGCTGACCCTGGAAACTGTCCTTACCCCAAGGCCACTTGCAGCTTGTCCCTGAGAGCAGCATAGACAGCATGGTAGCAGCAGAGATGGGGGCAAGGTGGGGGCAGCCACCGTCTGGAACATTCTGCCAGGGCTCTAGACTCCTCAGGCCTCCAGAGGCCCCATCTGGCACCACTGGAAGAAGAGAGGGCAGGTAGGGGAAGTTGGGGGTTCTGCTTGTCAGTGTGTGGGGCTTTCTGCAGCTAATGGGTGTGAGGCCCAAGGTGGGGGCTTCAGGGAGAGCTCCCAGTCACTGTAAAGGATGTTGGCACCCGGCTGGGTTCTCTCAGCACCAGGCACGTTACCACCAAGAATCAAACTGCCACCTGAGACCTGGAGAGGAGACCGCCACGCCAGCCCTACGGGCAGACGGGCCACGGCTGGGCCCCTGCCTGCGGAATCCCCCAGGACTCTCCTGCCTCCCTGGGACCCTCTGAGGACACAAGTGGCTGCCACAGCCGTTCCTGGCACACGGTGTGCAGGGACCAAGGTGCTGAGGATTTCAGGTTTCTTTAAACGCACGGAGGAACTCAGAGGAAGTGGGCTGCGTTTCTCTTTCATCTGTGGTTCTGTCAACTTCATTCTTTTCCCCTCTTCCCTGTAATTATCCCATCGGTGGGTGAAAATACACCCCTGCAAAGAGACAGCCTCCCGGGAGGCGGGTGCGGGGCGGGGGAGGCCCGGCAGCTGGAGGTGGGAAGCTGAGGCTCGTGCCTTCCTGGGCTTCCTCGCACCTGCTGTGGTTTGTGAGCGACTCACAGAGTGACCTCTGGTCGTGGCTTGCCCAGGACTGTCCTGGCTTTAGCACAGAAAGACCCATGTCCCAGGAAACTCCCCCAGTCCCAGGCGAATGGGGGGTGTGGCCCTCTATGCATGGGATTCTGAGGGTGTCAGGGCTTCCTAGGACAGCAGGCTGGGACCCCACGCCCGGTGTCCGCCTCCTCCGGGCGCCCCCACCACAAGCAAGCCAGGCTTATGTGACTGGCACTCTTTCCACCCCGCTTCCCTGCACGTCCGGGGCCTCCCCTCAGTCTCCTACCTGGGGACGTCCACTTGGACCCCCTGCCCCAAGGTCCACGAGGGGTCTCCCCCGAGCACCACACATTCAACCAATGACCCTCTGAGACCCACGTGTCCCCAGCAGCCAGTCTGCTGGACAGCAAGTGAGCTGCACTTTCTGCTGGGTTTTCCCATCTGTAACGTGGCGATCTGATGAAATCTAGCAGTGGTGGCTTTGCAGGGGTTCGGCTTATGAGTAAATGTAGGGGGCTTAGACCCTGCAGTTGTTACGGACAGAAAGATCGCATTTCTATCACCCCGGCTTGTCAAATGCCGCTTACTTCCCATAGCCACTGAGAGAAAGATGTTTTGGTGGAATCTGCATTTTACAGGCCAGACACAGAGAAAGGAAGGAACTTGCTGGAAGGAAGGACCAGACCAGTGCCCATGGCCACGCTGCCTCACCCCGTGGACTGTGAAGACGCGATGCTGCTCCCTCAGGCAACTTTGTGTGGGTGTATAACCATCCTGATCATCCTTTCTGCCAGATCAGAAACCGGCACAGCCCCACACCAAAGCTCTAAGAAATGTCTCCTAATTGCACTGATTAAAGAAACAGACAGGAGCAGATTAGAACCGGACAGAATTTGTTTTGCTGGGTAGCAGTTAAGCTCTCTGTGTGTTATTTAGCTCTTAAACAAGGAACTCTGTTTAGGAGAAAGTATTAATTATTTCTCTTTTTCCTGACTGGACTCCTAATTGCTATTCTGTGTGGGTGGGGTGGGAGCCCCCCGGGGTGAGGGAGGGAGATCGTTCTCCCCTAAACAGGTCAAACCTCGGCCCTGGGGTTATAATGTCTGCCTTGGCTGCGAGCTGTCCGGTCACGGTACCTGCGTGGTGGGGGAGCCCCCTTTCTCCAACCCAAAGCCCCGGGTCGGGAGGCGCAGACTAGGGGAGAAACAGGCACCCCTTCTGCTGCGAATGTCCACTCTCCGTCTCTGCCGCGAATGTCCACTCTCCGTCT
>NW_022437025.1:3586406-3591286 GCF_009761245.1 Sapajus apella
ATGTCCACTCTCCGTCTCTGCCGCGAATGTCCACTCTCCGTCTCTGCTGCGAATGTCCAGCCAACTCTCTGCCGCTGCCGTTTCTCAGCGGTGTTTAGCCGCAGGTAGGTTTCGGTCCCGGCGTCGGAGACCCTGATGTCCACAGGACAGTCCTCCCGGTGTTCCTGGACCATCCCTCATCCTGAGATGTGTACTCCACCCTAAGTCAATCGCTCACTTTCTCCCAGGCCACCACCATAACTATTGGGGTCCCCAGACTGCGTTTCAGGGTGCCCCGCTGAGCCCCCACTTTCCAGCTCTACAGCATGTCCTAGGTCCCCCTCCTCCAGCTCCGTGCCCCCTGCCCCCGGCTTCTTCCTGTCCCCCCCTCAGCTCAGACACCCAGCCCATCTTCTCTCCCTGCACTCACTGGCTGCTCCTTGCCCCTGTCACTTTGCTGAACCAGCGGAGTCCTAACCTGGCTCGCCGCCCATCCCGTCCCCGGCTCCCTCAGGACTCAGGCCGCCAACCTCACTTACCCGTCCCCTTACTCTGCAGGCTGCAAGAAAACGCCCAGGCCTCTCCTGCTCTCCCCCAACCTCACCACCTCCTCTGAACCTGGCAGGAGGGCACGCTCAGAGTGGGTGACTTGCCTGTGAGAAGACCATTGAACAGGGTATCCACAAAGCTGTGGGCAGAGCAGAGGGCCCCAGGGATGGAGGCCAAGGGCCCAGCGGCCCTGGGGCTGCTGGCAGAAAGGAAGCAGTCGGTGGGAGGAGAAGGGGGGGCAGGGAGGTGAGTCCTGGAGGGACAGCCATGGGGGGGCGGGCACTGGAAGGGCACTGGAAGGACCCTGGCCTGCCCTGCTTGGTGGGGCCTCCCTTCTCCAGATCCAGCCACAGGTGTGGACAAGGGAGTGGCTGGGTCAGAGTGGGAGAGGGAAGGCATTCAGCCCTCCCAGCCGCCCTCCCCACAGCCACCGCACCTCTGCCTTTGCAGCACCCCCCTGTGCCACGCCCCCACCCTGGCCCCGTACCCTCCCTCTGGGCTTGCCCCCAGGGAGTGCCCCTCTCTGCTGCACCCCTGGATTTCTCTCTCCCAGCCCTTTCTCCTCCCCAGACAAGCTGTCTGTGCTTTCATCTCTGAAGCCCTGTCCCGCCTGCCTGCACTGCTCGGGGGCACCCCAGGGAATGAGAGGCAGGGACCTGAGCAGGTGTTCGTCCACACAATTCACAGAGCACCTTTCACAGTAACCACAGGGTGGAAGTAACTCATGGCCATCTGCAGGCGAGCAGACTGAGAAACATTGCCTGTCCATGTGGCAGGATGGCCGCCATCACCAAGAAGGAAATCCGACGCCCCCCACTACCGCCGGAGCAAGGAGAGATTCTGAGGACCTGCATTCAGTAAGAGGAGCTGTCACAAAGCCTGCACGGCACAGATTCCACCTCCACGAAATGTCCAAAACGGGAATCCACAGAGAGAAAGCAGATTGGTGGTGGCCAGGGGCTATGGGGATGGGGTGTGACTGCTTCATGGAGATGGGGTCTCCCTTTGGGGAGAAGAAAATGCTTCGGAACGGAGTAGAGGTGGGGGCTGCCCACCATTCTAACGCACTAAATGCCACTGACTTGTACACTTTAAAATGGTTAATGTCACATGGGAATTTTCCCTCAGTCCAAAGACAAAACCAAATAGGAGCCACTGTCCTCACCTGGGTGCCTTTCATTCCCACCCCTCCCTTCCATGGCTCTTGCGCACAGCTCCTCCAAGGTGCCTGTTTTCCGGGACTCTGTCCTCTGGCGCTCCTCACTCCACTGCAGCTGACCACCCTGATGCTGACCCAAGGACCTCCCCTTCACCCCCAGCTAAGCCCGGTCCCCGACAGGCTGAGCTTTAGCATGTCCTAACCCTGCTCCTGCGTGTCCAGCTTCACCCCGAGTTCTCCATCCCCAGCTCCCGTGTACCTGACTTCACCCCGAGTTCTCCATCCCCAGCTCCTGTGTGCCCGACTTCACTCTGAGTTCTTCTCCCAGCTACTCCTTGAGGTCACCCTCGCGGGTTCTCTTCTGGGACACCCGGCATTGGAGGGACCCGGGAGGCCAGGCTCACCTCTTCTTCTCTACTCCTTCCCTCGGCTCTGCCCAGTCTCATGGCTTAAAGTAAGAGCTCGTTTCTGTAAGTTCCAGTTTAAAGTTTCCACCTGGAGCTTCCCCTGAACCTGGAATCCCAAGTCTGCCAGCCTGGCACCTTTATGGCATGTGGAATAAGCCTGGAGACTCCTGACACCCACGTCTGAGCTACCAGCCACCCCTGCTTCCCACAGCTTCTCGCAGCCCCAGCCTGCAGCCTTTCCACTGGGTTATTGGAATGGCCACTGGTGGGGGAGGGAGGCCCTCCTGCTGGTCTTGGCTCACGGGGGTCAGGGGGTTCCACACGGAGCCTCGGGCCGTGTGGTTGACAACGATGCCTGGGACTGCACTTGGGTCCTTCCAGGCTTGCCACCACTGGCTGGACTGCAGGCGGGGCTGGACTGGAGGCAGGGCTGGACTGCAGGCGGGGCTGGACTGGAGGCAGGGCCTGGACTGGAGGCGGGGCCTGGACTGGAGGCGGGGCCTGGAAGCAGCTCCCACCTGACTGGCCACATGTTCACTCTTGCTGCCCCCCTGCTGGGAAGGTGGCCCCAGAAACGGGCAGCCGACCCCATTTCCTGCATCCCCTTCTAATGTCACCTCTTTTGAGCACCTTTTGTAAGCGACAGCCCCCACCTCACAGCTCTCAACCCCTTCCTGACTGATTTTTCTCCATAGCACAGAGTAGCGTCTACACAATGGCCCTCTTTGTCCACTTGGCCCTCTGGTCTCCACCTTCCCTCCCCATGAGAACAGAAGCCCAGACGTGGCAGCTTCCCTTTGTCTGGTGGGCTGCAGTGGACTAGAGCAGCCCCTAGGGCAGTAAGTGGTCCCAAGCGTCCAGCATGAGATCTGAGCCTCCTCACAGCCTCCGTCATGTGAGGCCACATTCACCAGCTCAGTGATCAGGATGTGGGCAGACCTTGTTAAAGCCACCATACAGACCTATTTCACATCTATCTGTCATCTATCTACTATCTATTTACCAATCACCTATCTAAAGATATAAGTACATGTAAAAAAGATATAGATAGAGACAGTAGAAATAAATATGTAGAAATCTCTGGCTCTTTCTCAGTGTGTGTACATAGATATAAAAACAGATACGGATCTCTACTTTCTTTTCCTTTCCTTTCCTTCTCTTTCTTTTGTTGTTTCTTTCTTTCTTCTCTTTCTTTCTCTTTCTTCTTTCTTTCTCTTTCCCTCCCTCCCTCCCTCCCCCTTCCCTACCTCTCTCCTTTCTTTCCTCCCTCCTTCCCTTCCTTTTCTCCTTTTTTGCTTGTAGTCATTCTTCCGCTTCTTTTGGAGCCTGTCGGGGTATTGGGTGTATGTACATTGCATACCCATTCATGTACATGCGCATATGCCCCGGCCCAGTGGCCCAGCTGCATCATTGCTGGTCAGCGCCAGGAGCTCAGAGAGAAGAGTCCTTGGCTTTCAAGGAGCCAGGTGGCTGTGAAGTGTCTATTTCAGCCCTAGCTGGGGCATCTCCCAGGATCACAGGCTTTGACAACCACACCCTCATCTTCCCTCAGGTCCAAACCTCAGTTGCCAGGTTGGGGATTGATCATAAGCACTGGCAGGGCTGTGCTTCCTTCCTTGATTCTGTGATGTATCCAGAGCTTGTGAACCACAGTGAGCTTAGGCCATCTTTCCACAGGTGGGCACAGGCTGAATGTTGCAGGTAGTCACGCACTTACTAGGAATCTGTGTCTGTGGGATGATAGGTATAACAATGGAGATGCTGACAGCCAAAACCAGCCCCACAGGACACGGAGCTTTAAGCTGTGACCAGGGACTTTCTCTCTGCCCCTACCTGTCCATTGGTGGGTGGGGGCGGCAGCGATCCCAGTGATGAGAGCTCACAGTAACTCCCATCACTCACAGGGATTGGATTCTGCCAGGCTAAATCCCAGGGAGCCCGATTCTAGTCTGTCTGTCTCTGGAGGAGCCTAAACGCCCATCGGGAAGCATACAAGAGCCTTAGAAGCAAATACCGTGGCTGGCAGGTGTGCATGGGGCGGGAGCCCTGGGAGGATCCTGGGGCAGTAGAGGGCCCAGCCTCCCTCCCTGCTTCCTCTACGGAAGGGCCACCAGATGGGACTTCCCACTTTGGGATGCTTCTGAAGAAGGGATGGGCCTTCTCTGCCTGTCAGGCCCTAGGGAAGGGCCAGGTGGTGGTGCGTGGCCTGGGGAGTGTGGGGGGCAGTGGTGGGCTCCCTTACTGCCCCATGTCTCCCCATGGCCCGTGGGCTTCAGCAGGCAAGGATAGACTCCTGGACCACAATGCAGAGAGAGGTGCCCACAGGGGCCTGCAGTCCCCCTCAGAGTCTGTCCAGTGATGCGGAGGTGTAAAGCCCACCTGCTGAGGGGGAGCAGGCCCAGGTCCCCTGCCACGCAGTCCCCAACATCAGAGGGGCCCTGGGTAGATCCCAAGAGAGGCGGCTGGCAGTGGCTGATGCCGGGTCAGTGAGGGCAGCAGTCGCAGGCCACGGAGACGTGACCTCAACAGCTGCTGGCACCACTCTCCTCCCAGGGACGTGTGGAGAGATGCCTCTCCCCGCACTGGGGGACAGGGGGACACAGAGGAGTGCCCAGAGGAAGGAGTGGGACATGGAGGGATGGCGAGGCTTCCACGCTGGGGATGACTCATGGGGCAGAGGTTGCTCCTGGCTGACCCAGAACAGGACTGAAGAAAGTCAGAGCTCGGTGCACCCAGGGGCAGGTGGACGTGCTCAGAGACCCCCTGAGGGAAGGTGCAGCCCTGCC
>NW_022437025.1:3591296-3653902 GCF_009761245.1 Sapajus apella
CGTGCTCAGAGACCCCCTGAGGGAAGGTGCAGCCCTGCCCGCTGGGGATTCAGGCCAAGCAGACCATGGAGACGCAGGCAGATGGGGTTTGACTCCCGCCATGCCGGTCATGACCGTGCCTTCCACTGTGTCCCTGAAGGATGGCCAGCAAGCTTCTGGCAGGTCCTCAGCACAGGTGGGCCCCGTGCTGGGCCGGGAGCTTCACGGCCCTGCCCCAAACCCAGGGGCCTCACGGACGCAGTGTTTCTCACGCATCTTTCCCTTCCCAAAAACCTGTGAGCCCTGACCACCCATCCCTGGCACTGGTGGTGGAGGACCCGGGCCATTTGGGGGTCAGGGCTGCAGGGGCTGGCCACCTAACAGGCTCTGGAAACTTTGGTCAAAGGGAAGGAACTTTGACAGCGGCCACCAAGTTGGTTTAGAGAGGCCTCCAGATGCCGAGCTCACACCTCGGATGCAGCGATCCCTTCCTGCCTGCGAGCATGTGCGCCCACCATCCGCGCGGGAGTAGACGTGATCTTTCCCGCCCACCCCACTGGGCCACAGCCCCCCTGGCAGCTTCTAGAGATGCCCCCATCCTGGCTGTGGCCCCGGGTACGAACCACTACCCATGCTGGACCCCCAAACCTCCTGGCCCATCCCAGGGCGTCACCACGTGCTGCTGCCCGACAGGGCTGGGGCCATGGCCGGGCCTGGCGCCTTGATCGATTAGGAAGAAACATAACCCTTTGGAAAATGATTTCCTTTTCCTTCTTTTTTCTTTTCTTTTCTCCAAAGAGATTGGAGAGACCTGTGGTTTGCAAATCTGCTGACCCTGCAGGAGGCTTGGACGGCACTAGTCGGTGTCAGGAAAACCTGGGCCAGAGACAGAACACACCTAAAGGCAGATCCAGCTGGTTTCGGGGAGAAAGTGGGTCACTGCGGAGATGTCCAAGGAAAGCGTGGCCTGGGGCGATGACAGGCACCTGCCTTGGGGCACAGGAGCAGACACCATGTCCCTCCTTCAGAAAGGGGCCCGCTTCACCCTCAGTGCCCATGCAGCTCCCAATGCGGCGCCCACAGGCACTCTGGGTCCCACTGTCTGTGCCTCCTCTGGAGTGAGGTCCGCACTGCCTGCCCTGGCCTCAGTTTCCTCATTTGGCACATGGAGCTCCTGCCGGCTTCAGAGGGCCCTGGGTGCTGCTGGCTGGGGTGGACTGTGCTCCAGGGACGTGGGGTGCGAGGGCGTGCTGGGCTCAGGGGCTGTGGCAGTGCATTGGTCTCCACACAAATGGCCCCAGACAGTGATGAGGAGACTGCACCCCCCAAGTCGGACCCAACTTCCTCTGCTGCTACTCCTCTGGGTGTGGGGGCTCTGCCGCCATGAAGGTGCAGGACCCTCAGTCACCCTGCAGAGCCGCTTCCTGGCCATCCCCTCCCTTCCTTCTCCGTCTGTTTTGCAGCACTTCCTCCTCTGTCCATGCTTAGAGAGGCAGTCAGCTGTGTCCCCAGCCTGAAGCCTCTGCTCCCCGGATGCCTGCCTCCCCTGACCCAGCACTGACCACAGCCTGGAGCTTCGGGCCCAGCGTCCATCCACACCCTGGACATTCCCTGGAGGCTGCAGGACCTGGGGGTGAAGTCATGCCTGCCCCACCCTCCTCCTCAGCCATCAGTGTGTGGAGCCGAGGGTGTCCCAGGGTCCAGGACTGTTACACTGGAGTTTCCATGAGTGAGAGGGTGGTTCTGGAAGAGGCTAGAGGGTCTGGGAGCAGAAAGTGCCAGTGGAGGAGGGGCGTGTCCAGGGCAGAACCACAGAAGGCAGGGAGCTGAGGCTGCAAGTGCCACGTGTCCGGAGACGGGGTGGTCAGACCCGTCCAGCTCGGGTCCTGGCTGAGGGCACGTCCGGAGACGGGGTGGTCAGACCCGTCCAGCTCGGGTCCTGGCCGAGGGCGCGTCCGGAGACGGGGTGGTCAGACCCGTCCAGCTCGGGTCCTGGCCAAGGGCGCGTTCGGAGACGGGGTGGTCAGACCCATCCAGCTCGGGTCCTGGCCGACGGAGCGTCTGGAGATGGGGTGGTCAGACCCGTCCAGCTCAGGTCCTGGCCGACAGCTCTTGCACACAGGGGTGGCCTGCCGTTGAGTGCCAGGTGTGGGGCCCCACACTGTGGCCAGTGCCAGCCAGAGCCAATTTAGGAGCAAGGACGAGGCCTAGAGGAGGCACTTCTGCCCACCCCGAGAGCACAGTGACGCTGGGGACTGGTACCCAGGCCTCTGGCTCCCGGTCCAGGCTCTCCTCCCAAGATCCCCCCCACCCTCCCTCCTCCATCCAAGGTGCTGGGGGCTCTGCGGACGGCACACTCGCTCTGTCTCCTCTGGGCTGCATGGCAGGAATTTTTCGGATGACTCCTGTGAGGCAGCAGGCCCTTGGGGAGCTGTGGTTTCCCCGCCTCTCTCCATTCTCACTCCCGAAATAGAGCCTGGCCCCAGGGGACCGGGGGCTGGTGATGGGGACAGCCAAGCCAAGGGCCATCTGGCTGCCTCCGCGGACGCCCACTTCCCCCTGAAACCATCGTGGAGACGGAAGTAGGGAGGTGGCCGGGGGCCGGGGCTGGCTCTGCCTCTACCGGGGGGAGGCCCCCAGAAGTCGTTCCGCGCTCCTGGGACCTGGTTCCTCTCCTTTAAAGGGGATGATGACATCCCCCTGTCCATGGTGGCTTTACGGCAGAGGGGGCAAAGGAACCCACTGACACTGAAGGCATTGGGGTCCGCAGGCTCCGCACCAGGAAGGGGCCCCCAGGCCGGCCCTGGCAGACGCCCCAGCCCACCTTTGCCCACCGCTGCACTCGAGCCTCCGGCCCACCAGAGTTTCCCCTCGCCACCCACAGCCCAGCCCATTCTGCAAGACTCAGGGCAGGATGTGACAGGCGCTGCCTGGATATTAACTGTTCATCCATCCCTTCACCCATCCAATCAGCCACCCATCCACCATCCTCCATCCATCCATTCCCCCACCCATCCACCATGCATCCTTCCATGCATTCGTCCATCCATCCATCGACGCCCCTTTCCATCCACCCATTGACCCACCTTTTCTTCCACTCATCTATCCACCCATCTACCTATCCATCCACTCTTCCATGCATCCATCCATCCATCTACCCATTGACCCACCTTTTCATCCACTCATCTATCCACCCATCTACCTATCCATCAATTTTTCCATGCATCCATTCAACCATCCATCCACCCACCTACCCTCCCAAACACCTATCCATACATTCATCCATCCATCATCCATCTATCCATCATTCACCTATCCACCCATCCATCCATCTACCCATCCGCCCATCCATCCATCCTTCCATCCATCCACCCATCCACTTATTAATCCTTTCATGCATTCATCCATCCATCCACCCATTCATCTGCCCACCTACCCACCTTTCCATCCACCCATCTATCCAACCATCCACCCATCTATGTATCCATCCATTCATTCACCTACCTACCCATCCACGCATCCACCCATTCATCTATCTACCCATTTACCCATCCACCCATCCACCCACCCACCCACAAACCTTTTCATCCACCCATCTATACATTCATCCACCCATCTATCTATCCATCCTTCCATCCATTCATCCATCTACCTACCCATCCACCCATTCATCTATCCATCCATTCACCCACCCATCCACTCATCCATCCATCCACTTACCCATCCACCCACCCACCCACCTTTCCATCCACCCATCTGTTCACCCATCCACCCACCTCTCTATCCATCCATCTACCCACCATTCATCCAATTGTTCAACCACAATCCATTCTCCCAGCCTTGCGCAATCATTCTTCAGGCTACATACCCACCCACCACGTGTACATCCCCTCACCCATCCACTCACGCATTCAGGCATACAGGATCAATCAGAACTTATCAGTGCCTCAGGCCCAGGCACACCGAGATGGCTCCAGACTGCCCAGACTTACATGATTCTCATGCTCAAAGGTGAAAGCAAAGATCCAGGCCTCAGAACTGCTCATCACGTCACGTGGCTGGATCCTAATTAATATCCAGGCGCTGCCTGGAGCCTGGACCCCGGGGCCTCACACCGAGGATGGAGCCCTCTGTGAGTGTGTGGCATGGGATCCCCACTGGGACGTGGATTCCAAGGGCTTCACTGCTAGAGTCAGCTAATGGGGATGGGGGGTTATGGTAGCCATTGAATTCTAGAACGGAAATGGAGGGAGCTGGAGACGCCTGCTCTGACACATAAAAGCTGTTGCCACTCATGTCTTGGGGCTTCCTTCCATGAAATTTATTCAGTGGGAAGTGCTGAGGCCCGAAGTGCCTGGCCCTGGGCTGGGGGTGATGATTCAGCAGGAGAAACATGGTTGGGATGGCCTGCATCTGGGGCTCGTTCAGGGAGAGGTGCTGCCCTCTTGGCTGACTGTCCATGCCACAGTCCAGGAGCAAGGCTGTGCTAAGAGGGACCTGGAGGACTGTGAAAAGGAGGCTCCTTCCCACCACCTCCCCAGGTCCGGATGCATTTTGGGGGAACAGGAGGTGAGAAGGGCTCAAATGAACGGTCAGTCTCTGTTTGGGGTTGTTCTGGCCATTGTGGGGTAGGCGAGGGGAGCGGCAGGTACTGTGCAAACCCAGCTAGGACCTGGGCCGGGGCTGACGGAGGCCTCCTGGTCGGGGGACCAGCTTTCTGCAGGTCACAGTCAGGACTCCACACCCCGGACACCCGGAAGCAGCCAGAATCTTCTTTGGAAGACTTGTGGACTCCCAGCCTCGCCTGAGGCGCTAGTGTGCTCACCCAGGGGAGGGGGCTCAGAGGCCTTCAGCTGTCCAGACCTGAATTTTATTCAACCGAGCTCCCCTCCAGGGTTTGCACGGTGATGACTTCCTAACCCGCTGCAGAACTTTGCTCATTTCTGGGATGCCCAGGGCTGCCTGCTGCTTGGACGTCAGAAGGACCAGGACATCTATCTCTGCTCCGCTGGGTCCAAGCTGTGTGACCTTGGGGCATGGCTTTGCCTCTCTGAGCCTCCTTTCCTCAGCTCAAAAATGGGACAATAATCGCACCCCCCGCACAGGGTGCGTGCAGATACAAGGGAACCTGTGTTCACGGCCAGCCCAGTCTGGGAAGAGGGGTCCCCTCCCTCCCTCTCTTCCCCTTTCCCCCCTCCCCCAGATGGGGGTGTGCAGGTCCAGCTCACCCAGAACGCTGGCAGATGGAACAGGCTTGGACTCATCGCTTTCTGTCTGAAGCCTTAAGTCTTGGCTTACACAATTAGGATAATCCCAGCACGGAGCTCTGAAAACTCAGGGAAGAGGACTGGGCACAGGAGTGAGCCGCCCGCCCCGCCGGCTTCCCTGAGTCGATCAGATGTCGGCTCCATGATTTACCTTCCTATTTACAGAGCAAGCCTCAGTGCCCAGAAAGCCCCGTGTGGCAGCGGCCTCAGGACACAGATGAATGAGGTGTCGGGTGAGGAACGAGGCTGGCGTGGGTGGGAGTGGGCCTGGCTTCTCGTCCATGCGGGCCTCGGTTCTGGGTGGCTCATCAGAGCCTGCAGCCCCCGCCCGCTCCTGCAGCTGGACTGTAGGTGCTGCCCTCCACCCGCTGGCCCCATCTGCCCCAGCTCCCTCCTGGCCTCTCCCCTGTGTCTGCTGGAGCCTGAGGGCCTCCTCAGAGGTCCCAGGCCTCCCCGGGACAGGCTGCCCCTCCTTGGACGGGCTCGCTGCTCTGTGCCCCCCGACGCTGGCCGCCCAGCTACCCCAGAAGCCACGCTGGCCGTGCTCTCGCAGGCCACCGGGAGGGGTCCCAGAGTCTTCAGGGTAACAATGGCTGGCTCTCCCACAGGCCCACTGAGCGTGGGATGCTGTGGCAGAAACCTTTGTGTCGGTCAGCTCTCCTGGTCCTGGGAAGAGCCGCACCCAGCGGGACCAAGATGAGCCCCATTTTGCAGATGAGGAACCTGGAGCTTGGAGGGTGAGGCCCTGGTCACGGAGGGCGTCATGAGACTGGAAGATTCTGCTGGTCCAGCAGGATGGAGCCGCCCTTCCCGAGCTGCAATCGGCGTCTGTCCTCCCGTGCGTGTGTCCAGGTACATGAGCCAGAAGGAGTTCTCCAGGAGGACCCAGCTCTTTTCTGCCTGGCCCCATTAAGCACCTGCCCTTCACGTGCGGGGAGCAGACACCAACAGAGATGACGGGTGATGCTGCCGTGAAAACGGTCACCAGCCACAGCATCCAGGCCACGCGGCAGAGCCAGCACCTGAGGATGGCAGGACCACACATCCATGGCCGCTACTTAGGGTGACGCACACTCCCTTGCGATCCTGGGGATGGACCGAGCCCAAAGCCTCAGCCTGTGCTCGGTTTCCTCTGCTGCCATCCCTGCTGGTCCACACCTCAGTCCTGGTGGACGCAGGTCTCAGCCCTGGTCTTCTACCCAGAGAAACAATGGAGTTATCACACCTGTGGGGCTGCGTGCACCTCCTCTGGGTGTGAAAGGGGCAGGTGAGGTGGGCAGGGGGCATGCCCTTCCAGATGGCAAGGCAGGCCTGGCACCTCGGAAGGGAGAGAGGAGGACAGGCAGGATGGGGAGGACGAGGAGGACGGGGAGGACGGGGGGACGTGGGGACGTGGGGGACGTGGGGGACGGGGGGACGGGGGGATGGGGAGGACAGAGAAGCTCAGACCGTGGTGCGGTTGGGGGGAGTCTCAGCCAGCCGGGATTGTTTCAGGGTAAAGGCTGCCACAGGTGAGTCCATTGTGGGTTGGACAGGATGAGCCCTTTTACGCCTGCCTGGTCCGACACTGCCCATAGCTGCCAGGGAGGTGTGTGGCCTTGGCTCACAGCCTGAAGCAAATCCTGTAGGCACTGTTGCTGGGGGTGGGGGCTGGGGGCTCCGCACCCGCTGTCTCTGGAGGGAGGTCTGAGCAGCCCCACATTGCTGCCGTGTAACCATGCATCTGGCACATGGGACACCCACCGGGAGCAGACCAGACCCATCCTACTTCTAGGAGCCCCGTCTAGAGCTTGCCCCGGGGGCAGAGAGCTGGGAAGCACAGGCAGGGAAGGCGGCCGGTCTGAACTCTGGAAGCGTCTGACCGGGAGCTTCTGCCGCAGTGGAAGCATCTGCTGACAACCCTCTCTGCCTGCCCAGTGGGCTTGCCGGCCCTTCCCGGCTCTGCCCCTGCCTTGTCCCGGGGAATCTGAGCTCTGCCAGGTTTCCATGGCCGCAGCATCTCCGCCCTGGAATTCGCTAGTCCAGCACACGTGGTGGGGGAGTGGGAGAAGGCCAGGTCTCCTGTCAGCAGGCGTGGAGGGAGGTCACGTCTGAATGAGCTCCGCTGGAATTCTAACTCAGTGTGTACGGGGAGCACACAGAAGGTTCCAAAACCCTTTGCGTGGGGCCTTCAGACACAGAGCGGCAGTGGGGACCCCGGAGCAAGGGTGTCCTGCTGAGGGCTGGCCGTGTTTGTGGTGCCTGCCCACCCCGATTTTGCAGAAGTGGGGGGGCCTGGCTTGGAGGGGTAATGTGTCCAGGGTCACCCGAGGCCAGCCCGGGCTGTTCCTGCTCCTGTGACACTTGCGCCTCCCCAGCCCCTGTGCCAGCTCCTCAGCTGGAAGCTTCCAGGTCTGCATCCCCCAGGCGTCCCGTTGGGTCTTCGGTGAGCACCCCACCATGCTTCTCCCACAGCCGTCACACCTCTAACAGGAGCCCACAGCAGAGCAATTGGACATTTTGGGAAACAGAAAATGAGCATCAGAGACGCACTTGGCGGTGGAGCCGAGGGTCTGGGCCAGCCCTCGTGGAGATGCTCCTCCCTCATGGTCAGGAGCAGGCTTGAGCCCACCTGGGTCTGGGCATGCTTTGCTGGGTGAGGAACAGGGTGGAACAGAGCCCCCAGGCTCTCCTCTGTAAAGGAGACCCCTGTAGATGCTGGTCCCCAGCGCGGCCATGGATTGTGTGTACAGAGGCGGCTGCTCCTCCACCCAAGCTCTGCTCCAGGCAGGCAGGGATCTGTGGGACTGGCTGTTCCGTTTCCCCAGAGCCGCAGGGCCTGGTCCACCGCAGGAGTTCTGACCTATTTATTCAATGAATGAAGCAGTGCATGAATGAATGCATGACACTTTGTGCAGTCCCTGGTGTGGGTGCTTCCAGCCCGCTCCCTCTCACAGCCATTGGAGGGGTTGTCATTACTTGGCCTTCGGCGTCCTCAGCACGGAAATGAGGTGGACGTAAGACGTATCACAAGGTTGCCACAAACCTGCTTTGAGCTATGATGGCAGCGCCGAGGCCGCTGCTTTTGGGGACACCCCAGAACTCGAGTACCCCACTATGGTCATCCTGGGGCCACCAGGGCTGCACCCGTCTCCCCCGTCCTCACCCTGTGAGTCCTCCTCCCAGCTGGCCTCAGGCCAGTGCCGTCACCAGCACAGCCCAGAAGTCATTTGTGGGCAGTGCCTGAGCCAGGAAATGACCAGGTCATATTTGTGGAGGACAAGCTTTTTCCTCCTTACCCCAAACCAGAGCCTGTGGCAGGGAGAAGGACAGAGCCAGCCCACCCTGACCTCACCCCTCCAACACCCTCTGCTTCTCCTGTGACCCGGCCACCTGGTGCACATCCGTTCCCTGGGGTGCGTAGCAAACTCTTATACGGACATCAGAACCCAGCAGGCACCCCTCCACTCAGGGTAGGGACTAGGTCTTCTCTCTCTAGCAAGGGGAGGGTGTGATCTATCCAGGGACAGAATCCCCCTTTTACTGATGAGGAAACTGAGGCCACACCTAGAGCAACAAGTCTCCAAGTCGCATAAACCCTGGAAGCTGGTGCTGGAATTTGGGGCCCCTAATTCCAGGCTTGCTGTGGCCGCTTCCCAACCATGCTGCTTGGTTGTAGGTGCCAACTGGCCAGGCCGTGGTCCCCCTGATCCCATCGCGTGTCTAGCGGTTTCGTGCCGGTGTTTTGCGATGTGGCGCGCATCGGCAGGCAGCTGACTTTAGGGAGAGGAGACGGCCCGGCGTAGTGTGGGACGGCCTCATCCGATCCATTGCAGCCCTCAGAGCAAACACCGAGGCCTGCGGAGGAAGCAGGAATTCCACCTGCAGACCGCAGCGTAGAGCCCTACCTGAGCCGGCAGCCTGCCATGCAGAGGGCTGGCCAGCCCCCACAACCGCCTGAGCCGATCCCCTAAAAGAAGGGTCTGAACATGGACTTCTGCCCTCTTGGCTGTTTCTCAGCGGAGAACACTGACTGTACATCAGCCGGGACCTCCCACAGCTGCGGCCTCCATGACCCGCACCTCGGTCCCATCATCCCATCCCATCTCCGGCTCTTCCCGGTCTCCCCTGCACAGTCCCCGCCCCCAGCAGAGCTCCGAGACCGTCGCTGCCGCACTGCCCGCCTCCCAGCAGCACAGCCACCATGGCAGGAGCACAGCCGCTGAGGCAGGGAGAGCAGGGCAGGCCCAGAGGGCCGGAGGAGCCCGGTCTTGGGGGTCACAGGACTTGGAAGGGGCGTTGACAGTGCAGGTCCAGGAGTTGGCCCCCGCCCAGGTTCAACCCCTGGCTCGGTCACTTGCTGTCTGTGTGGCTTCCAGCTGCCCCACTCCTGTGTGTGCCCCTGGAAAGTATAGATGAGCGTCACGGGGCTGCAAGCCAAGTGCCCGGAGCTGTGTGTGGTGTGTGGTGTGTGGTGTGTGGTGTGTGGTCTGTGTGTCTGTGTGTCCCAGGAATATCAGGGCTGCGATGGTCACCGTGCAAAGCCCCACTGAGGCAGCTTCAAAGCCTGCACACCCCCCCTCCCTGTATTCAGGGCTCCCTGGAAATGGAACCGATAGGACGGATGTGTAGAGGGAGGCGGCAGGAGACTGATTGTCAGGAATGGGCTCACCGGCATCCAGAGTGGACCAGCCCTGAGGTCTGCAGTTGGCAAGCCAGAGCCCTGGGAGAGCTGACGGTGCAGTTCTAGGCTGGCGGCCGACGGGCTGGAGACTGAAGCCAGTAGGGGCTCATGGTCCAGGGCAGGCTGGAAGGCCAGCGAGAAACCAGCTCAGCAGTCAGGCAGCAGGACCTCCCCTCACTCAGCCTTCAGCTAATTGGCCGAGGCCAGTCTGCTCTACCACACTTGACTCAGTTTACCCATTCAAATGTGAATTCCAGCCGGGGCACCTCCCAGACACAGCCAGAGTCATGCTGGACCAAATATCTGGGCACCTTGTGGCCCAATCAAGTTGACACGTAAAATTAGCCACATCACTCACAAACCCAAATTGAGAGCTGCCACAGCTGCCGTGAGCCTCACTCTGAAGTGTTGCCTCAGTTTCCCTGGCTGCACAGCAAACGGCGCACTGTGTGACTCTAGCACAGGCCCCAGCATCCCCAGGCTCAGCAAACAGCAGGAAGAATGCCCCAACAGTGAGAGCCGAGGCCGGGGTCACAGCAAACCACGGGCACGGACCCGGCTTGGACAGCCACAGCGCTCCCCTAGGCTCTCCTGTTCTGCGTGGCCTAGGCTTGTCCAGCTGTCTCTGTGTGTGTCGTATCTGTGGGTGTATGTGTGTGTCTGCGTGTGTGTGTATATGTGCATTTGTGTGTGTCATGTCTTGTGGAGGGTGTGTGTGTGCATGTGTGTGATGCATGGATGTGTGAGCGTCTGTGTCTCTGCATGTGTCTCTGGGTGTGCATGTGTTTGTGAGTGGGTGTTATGTCTGTGGAGGATGTGTGTGTGCATGTATGTGATGCATGGATGTCTGTGTCTGTATTTCTGCATGTGTCTCTTTGCATGTGTGTTTGTGAGTGTGTGTTATGTCTGTGGAGGGTGTGTGTGTGTGCATGTGTGTGATGTGTGGATGTGTGTGTCCTGTGTGTGTTTCTGTGTGTGCCTGGGTATATCATGAGTGTATATCATGTCTGTGGAGGGTGTGTGTGTGCACGTATGAGGCCTGGATGTGTGTGTGTCTCTGCATGTGTCTCTGTGTGTATGCATGTATGTTTGTGTGTGTCATGTCTGTGGAGGCTATGTGTGTGCATGTGTGTGATGTGTGTGTTTTTGTGTGTATCTCTGCACGTGTGTGTGCATGTGTGTTTGTGAGTGTCATGTCTGTGACGGTGTGTGTGTGTGCGTGTGTGTGATGTGTGGATGTGTGGGTGTCTCTGTGCATCTCTGCATGTGTCTCTGTATGTGCATGTGTGTTTGTGAGTGTATATCGTGTCTGTGAAGTATGTATGCACGTGTAATGTATGGATGTGTCTCTGTGTGTGTGTGAATGTGTCATGTCTGTGGGTGTGTGTACATGTGTGATGCGTGGATGTGTGTGTGCATGTGAGTGTGTCTGTGGAGGGTGTAAGTGTGTGCACATGTAGTGCCCGGATGTGTGTGTCTGTGTGTGAGTGTGTTGTGTCTAAAGAGTGTGTGTATACCTGTGTGATGTGTGGATGTGTCTGTGTGCGTGTGTGTGTGTCGTGTCTGTGGAGGGTGTATGTGAGTATGTGCACATGTGATGCGTGGATGTGTGTCTGTGTGTGTGCATGTGTATGAGTGTGTTTTGTCTAAGGGGTGTGTGTGTATACATGTGTGGTGCATGCATGTGTGTGTGTCTGTGTGTGTGCATGTGGGTGTGTGTCATGTCTGTGGAGGATGTGTGTATGTGTGTGCACATGTGATGTGTAGATGTGTGTATGTGCATGTGTGTGTGTCATGTCTGTGGATGGTGTATGTATGTGAGTGTGTGCACATGTGGTGCATGGATGTGTGTGTCCATGTGTGTATGTGTGTGTATTGTGTCTAAGGGGTGTGTGTATACATGTGTGATGCATGCATGTGTGTGTGTCTGTCTGTGCCTGTGTGTGAGTGTGTGTCATGTCTGTGGAGGGTGTGTTTATGTGTGTTCACATGTGTGTGCATGTGTGTGTCATGTCTGTGGAGGGTGTGTGTGTATGTGAGTGTGTGCACATGTGATGCATGGATGTGTGTGTGTGTCTCTGTGTGTCAATGTGTGAATGCACACAGCTGGGATTAGGTTGGAACGACTCACCTGGAGCCGTAAGCTTACCTTGAATTCAGAGTTGGTTATTTTGACCCAAACTTGAACTCCACGTTTTCCAGTTCACTGGCCTTGTTTTTTCTTTTTTTTAAAGTAGTTTCCTGACTTTGATCGAAAGCAAGCCAACCAACAACTGGGAAGAATGAGGAAGGGCTCCGGGCAGCCTGGGCCAGCGCGAATCAGAAATGGACGCCGCGCGAGGCCCTCCAGTCACACGTGGGCTTTAGAATAGAAGCTGGAGGTCTCGGGAACGGCCGGTGAGCCGGGCATTCTCGCCTTGGAGGCTGTCCTTCCTAGGGTCACTGGGCGGCGTCTCTGTGCTGTAGTTCCTGGATCTGGGAACCGGTGGGGGTACACCCAGTCAGGTGCCCAGGAGCCAGGCCTCCCCATGAGCCACGCTGCCGACAGCACCCCCTCGGGCAGCCCAGCAAGCCCTCACAGCAGTGCCACTGTGTCACCGCCCCTCCTGTATAGAGGAGGCTGGGGCTCAGGAGACTGGGAAGCCTGTCACGGTGAGCTGGGAAATGGCAAAGCCAGGATTTGGCTGGGATGGCCGATCCCATGCCTGGGCCTGTTCCCGTATTCTGTGAGGGCGTCTTCCCCGACAGAGTCCCCAGGACAGAGTCCCACCTGCACAGAGTCCCCCCGGACAGAGTCCCACCTGCACAGAGTGCCCCCGGACGGAGTCCCACCTGCACAGAGTCCCCCCGGACAGAGTCCTATCTGCACAGAGTCTCCCTCGACAGAGTCCCCCCGGACAGAGTCCCACCTGCACAGAGTCCCCCCCAGACAGAATCCCCCCAGACAGAGTCCCCCCCGAACAGAGTCCCCCCCGGACAGAGCCCCACCTGCACAGAGTCTCCCCCGACAGAGTCCCTGGACAGAGCCCCACCTGCACAGAGTCCCCCCGGACAGAGTCCCCCCTGCACAGAGTGCCCCCGGACAGAGTCCCCCCTGCACAGAGTTCTAGAACAGCCTGCTCACTCTGACCGAAATGCTCTTCCCTGCCCTCGCCGTTTCTCTTTGCTGAGAGCTCTAGAAAGCAGAGCCTGAGACACGGGTTAAGTGCTAAGGGTTTATTTGGGGAGGGAAGGGTGCAGTTTCAGGGCAGCAAGTGGGAGGAAAAAGGCGGGGAGTGAGGGAGAGGCAGGAACGATTTGGGTGACTACCGGGTGAGCCATGGTCCCCAGAAGCAGCCAGAGCCCATCAGATGAGGAGGTGCCATGGCCAGCACAGTCCCTCAGCAAGAGGACAGGGAAGATGCCCTCCAGCTCCCATTACCCATGGGGCTCTCTTCCTGGGGAGCAGATGCCAGGCTGCGCCACCCACCCCTCTGGTAGATGCTGGGAAATGCACTCCTGTGCCCAGTAGCCCGGCCTTGGACAGAGTCTTACAGTAGAGGAAGGGTCCAGCGATTCTGGGGTGGGAGATGGATCAGCCCCAGGCGCAAGGCCAGTGTCCTGCTCAGCAGCGTTAGAAGCAAGGATGGAGCAGAGTGGCTGGGGGCCCATGAGACAGGTGCATCCCACGCGGGCTGATTTCGGCTCAGCCTCCCTGGCCTGGCTATCCTGGAACTAACCTTGTAGCTGCCGACCAGGGTCCCACTGAGGGGCGGGCACAAGCAGGCGCATCAGGCCGCTCTGTCCTCCGTGCCCCTGGCTGGGCGGGAGCTCTCAGCAGGCAGGACAGGCTCCGGTTTTGCTGGGCACAGTAGCCCAGGGACAGTAGCGATCAAGCATGCGCTGTTTGGACCAGGTGGCAGCACTCAGAGCGTGTCATCCTTCTCTGGAACTTCGCAGTCCTTCTTGCTGACTTGGGGAGGACCGACCTCTTGGTCTAATACTGAAAGCACCTGTGCCCACCCTGCGTGGGCTCATGCAGGCGGTGGGGGCACACACACACAATGCACATGCTCATGCATGCAGTGCACACACTCACACACTCAATGCATACACTCACACATGCGGTGCACACACTCGCACACACACAATGCACACACACGCTTGCACATGCGATACACACTCACATGCAATGCACACAGTGCACACACATGCAGTGCACACACGCATACACAGTGCACACACACTTGCACATGCAATACACACACTTGCACACACTCGCACACACAATACACACACTCGCACACACAACGCACACACACGCAGTGCACACAGTCGCGCACACAATGCACACACACAGTGCACACACTCTCACATGCAGTGCACACACTCTCACCTGTGACGTGGGCACTCACCCGCCATGGTGGAGACGGCCTCCCGAGCAGCTCTGCAGAACCCTGCAGCCCAGGCTGGCTGCTTTCCTTCTGGGCTGTGACCATGGAGAAGTCACTTTTCCTCAGCTTCCGTTTCTGGAAAATGCGATGAACAAGGACACTCGGAAGATGATGCTTGTTTCCTGGTCCCGGCTGGAAGGCAGCCCCCACCCCCACACTCACTGTCATCTCCCTGAAAAGAGGACAATTTCCTTCCATCCCAGTCCGCACAAAGCCTGTCCTGCCCCCACCCTCTCTCAGTTACTTGATTTGCCCAACAAGTGGTGGTTTGGGGACATCCCGATGGCCTGAGGTGGCCTCAGTCACAGGCAGAGGGAGGTGCCCGCAAGGGGCCACCTGCGGGCCCCGCAGAGGGAAGCATGTTAATTCAACCCCACGTGGCGGGCACGGTTCAGGAGCTGTGCCCTCAGGGGCAGGTGCTGGGTGTTCTGACAGGACCAGCTTTCCAGACGCCTTTAACAGGCCGCACCTTCACATACCTGGGAAGGGGGCCCAGCGGGTGCAGCCACCGTCGACCTCCCACACCTGAGTTACCCCAATGACAGGTGTCCTTAGAAGAAGAGGCGGCACAGGCGTAGACAGGGAGGCCCCGGGACCACAGAGGCAGAGACGGAGCGGTGCGGCCGGGAACCAGGGAGAGGCAGAAAGAGCTTCCCTGGGGCATCCGATTCCGAACTGTGGCCCCAGAGCCGAGCAGGAGGGAATTGCTGTTTCAAGCCGCACTGCCGACATCTGCTGGGGAGGGTGTGTGAGCCAGAAGTAAGGCATGTTCTGCAGTGACCTGTCAAGAGCCTCCTGTGTCCTGGGGACCGCAGCGGCACGAGTGGAGACAGCATGAGGCCACCTCTGTGAATGAGGGGTGTCCGAGGCCAGTAACATGGAGGGGCACCAGGTCCAGCCAGAGGGTGAGAAAGGGCCTTCCCACGGTGATGCTGGAACTCGGTTTGAAGTTGAAATGGAAATTTTCTGGTTGAAGGAGGAGGAAGGGTGTTACAGGGGAGGGATCAGCATAGACAGTGCCGTAGAGGACTTCCTACCCTCCCGGGACCCCACCTCCTGCGTCATCGTGATGGTCAACTTGACTGGGTCACTGGGTGCCCCGACACTTGGTGAACCCTTGTTTCTGGGAGTGTCTGTGGGGGGTGTTCTGGGTGGGATCAGTGCTGGAATTGGTGGGCTGAGAAAGCGTGTCCAGCCCATTGGACAAAAGCTGGAGAGGTGAGCAGCCTGCTCCCTGCCTGGCTCTCAGCTGGGACATCGGTCTCCTGCCTTCCAACAGGGACGTGACCGCCAGTGCTCAGGCCTGCAACTTGCAGACGGCAGAGCGCGGGACTTCTCCGGCCCATCATCGCACGGACCAATGCCTTATGATCTCTCTCGCTCTTCTTAGCTATATATCTGCCTTTGGTTCTGCTTCTCAGAAGAACCCTGACTAATAATGGCCATAATAATATTGAACACACAGAGCCCTGGGCCCACTCGAGGCCCCCTGGATCAGCTCCGCTGGAGCAGGGGCCCGGGAATCTGCATTTTAGCAGGTATGCCCTGCAGGTTCTCACCAAAGCTAGCGCCAATAACCCCAGATGTTGCAGGCGGCCACCTCCACCCCCGAACCTGGAACTCTGACTCTGCCAGGTGCCCCTCGGACGTTCCTTCGTGACTGGGGTGGGTGTCATCTGAGCCCACAGGGAGCCGGTCTGGCTGTGTTCACCACTCAGCCGCTGCCTGGCCAGGGCTTCTCATCGCACATTTGGGTAGGGCTGTGTGCTGGGGGCAGGGGCTCTTCCCCCTCCGGCAAGGCGTGGGATAGGGACAGTGGTGTCTCGGAATCCCTGTCTTCAGCGGCTCCTGGGGACGGGAGCTCCGGGCCCAGCTCTGGCCGTTCAGGGCAAATGTCCCAGGAGCTACAGGCCCTGGTGCAGGCGGGTTTCTGCAATACCCACCCTATACACCAGGGGCGCTGCCCAGCCACCCCAAAACCTTCTCAGACTCCAGCTGGGGACCCGCCAGGCTGCCCCCAGGGGTCACCTTCCCAGCCTTGGTAACAGTTCCACCTTCTCCAGAGGGCACCTCCTAAGACATGGGGATGCAGCCAGCAGGGTGGAGAAAGGGTCCAGGCGCTGGCCACAGCCTGGGGAGACCCAGCGTGCCCCTGTCGCTTAGGACAGTGGGCTTCCATCCGTGGAATGGGCAGGGTGGGGGCTTAACGCTGGACATTCTCAGGGTGCTCCATGGTGACTTGTGGACCTGGGCAGTGGGATGCTGGGGCCCCTGGGAGGCAGATGGACATCAGGGCTGCCCCGGGGGCAGCTCTGTGCTGTGGAAGGGTTTCTGGCAGCCAGGCCTCTAAGCGCTCTGGGTATTAGTTAACGGCGGTGCTCTTCTGTGCGGGCTGGGGTATGGAACGAGGTGCTGTGTGCCACACCCACCGGGCCTGGGCCTTGGCAGGGGCTCGAACAGCAGGTGAGCCCCAGCCGGGCAGCAGGCCTTGCTGAGCAGATGCTGGCTGAGGGGTTTTGGGAAGTGCCTGCGTCTGCTTTCAGCATCCCAAGTAAGAAGTGGCCTCTGCCCTCTCACCAGAGGACAGAGGGCCCCTGAGTCAGCGTTTCTTTCTCCACAGGGACAGGGGCCATGAGGCGTTTTGGAAAATCCCATTTTAAAAAGGAATTCATGCAATTTCTTTCCAACCCCCACTCCAGGAGGATTCACAGGAGTGGGAGAGGGTCCTGCGGAATCTCACACCAGACAGAGTCCATCAAACAAACGAGCCGCCGTCCCGGACCCTGTCCTTCTGGGCTTCCAGCCTCAGATGTCCCACCAGCACTGCCGGGGCCCCTCCTGCCCCCAGGTCCTGGCTCTGCCGTCTGCCTGGACAGCAGCTCTGCCCCATCTGGCTAGACTGCCTGGGCCTCCCTCCAGCAGTCCTGGACCAGGCAGGGCTCTGGTGACCTCCTCCGCTGCTCTCACTGGCAGGTCTCATCCTGCACCAATGAGAGTGGGGTCCCAGCATCGACCTCCAGCGAGGGGCTGGGACCTGAGTGCAGGGTGGTGGGGGCTTGGGGCAGGTCCTGCCCTTAAGCATGTTGCTTGCTCCAGACAGAGGCCACATGACCAATATCTAAATCGCAGGTTCTTGCTTATAGTTTTTTATTTCATGGAAACATTATGTTAAGCACATAATTTAAAAAGCCCACTCATTCCCCCAGCTTTATCTGAAAACCATCGTCTCCCCCTCCCCTGCCCCCATGAGCCCACTCCCCCGGAGCTACTGCGTTTAGCGTTTCATCTGTTTTTGTTTGGGTCCACTGGTTTGGTATTTTTCTCCATATTTCCAGGTGGCATGTTTATTCTGCTGTTGATTTTCAGATTTTAGATACCGCCTCTTGGCTTCCGACTACGGCAGACGTGCGCTGACTTCCCTCACAGCCTCATTTCTGCTTCCTCCCCACCTCCCCATCGAGAAAAACCACACTTGCCATCTAATTATTGTTCAAATATTAATACATCAATGTATTAAGTCTTTTAAATCTGGTTTAACAAGCAACTAAGCAATTTGTTAGTGAAGCCATTGCTGTGTCCCGGTCATATTTTTCTCCCTCTCCATGGCCAGCTGCAGTCCCCACCCAACGTGCTACTTTCCATGAGTCTCCTCGAATTTTGCCCCAGCACATCTGCTCACTCAGTTCTCTGTGTTCCCCTTACTAATTCTTGCCCTGAACGTTTCAACAAAGCAATGACCTTATTCTCTGTCACATCACGTAGAGCAGGTGGCTTGTCCCACAGCAGGTGGCTTGTTCTGCCCGCTTCTCTCTCTGGGAATCCCCGTCTTGGACAGCTCTTCTTTTTCCTGCTGTAAGCTGCTCCACTATCACCCTAGGAGAATTTTTTGTCTCTTCCCCATGACAAACCCCGTTTCCTAGTCTTTCATCTGCCTTTATATTGTTTTGTTTTTTTTGTGCGGTGGTGTACATCACAGGAGGAACATGTAGGCGGTCCTGACCCAGGGGCATGGGCAATAAACTCTGAGTAAATGGAGAATTTGTGTCCACAGCTGGTGCTGTGTGGATAGCAGGGCTGGGTATAGAATTCCAGGAGGGGGCGGGCATGAGCCACCTCAGCTCCGCTCTCTCCCAGCTACAGACAGTGGCTACTAAGAAGTTGGAATCCATTCTGATGCCTCATCCTGTTTGTGACCTGTTTCCGCTTTTCCTCTGAAAACTGTATTCCTGGTGCTGTGAAATTGCACACAAATGCACCTTTGTGGCTCTGTATTTGTGCCTCGTACAGGACGCTGGAAGTCCTGGGGCTCTTATTTGTGGTCTTCGTTCTGGGACTGGTATTAGTTATCCCTGAGAACGCCCCCTTCCACGGTTGCCATCCTCTCCTTCAGTCAGGCTTTTGTTCCTTGTTGGCTCTTCTGGTGTCTTCCTCCAATTCCCATGCCTCCCCCATCCATCTCCATGCTTGTCTCTTGTTCCCTGCTCTGCCGTGTACAGTCCTTTTATTAATATGCAGGCATTGGGGCTGAATGTTCATTTTCTATGGGACTGCGCTGCATCTGATTTCCTGAATGCACGGTCTTCTCTTAGGTATTTGAGTTTCTCTCTTTCTCTTGGGTGAGGGAGTCTCTCTCTGACTGTGCTCCCAGTTCCTTTCTCATTTGGATGTCTGCGTCTTTCATGTCAGAGGTCTTCTCTGACGTTGGTGATCTGTGGCTCTGTCTTATGTAAGAGTCAGGCTCCATTACACATTTGATTAGCTATCTGGGCTGTCCCCAGCAGCTGCCCCCAACCCCGAGCCCACCCAATGGGGCCTCCTGGCACCAAGCAGGCGGTGTGTGGACCGAGTCTGACCTCCCGCACCGCCAGGGCTCTGTGTAAGGGCAGACGCTCTTTGCAGAGGTGTCGATGATTTGAAAAGCTGGAACAGCCTAAATGTGCTTTCAACAGGGGACCTAACTTGTGATTTGGGTCCCTCCTGACCAGGAATTCCAACCAACTTGAAGTGCTGCTCCAGGTCTAAGTCCATTGGCAGAAAAAGCCACTGAGGATCTATTATGAAGCGCAGAACAGGCCCAGCTGCGCAAAGGGATGAATGTCGTGTTCAGACGCCGATGTTCAGAACGGGCTTCGTCAAAATTTTCCCTGTGACTGTTATTTCTGGGTACTGAGATTTGGGGTGATTTCTACTCTCTTCTTTACAGCTTTCTAGAGAATCTAATTTGTTTTTCTACAACAGATAATGGCTTTATAAAGCCGTTTTCATCTTGTATTTAAAAAAATGTCATTAGCTCTAAAGTCTCTTCACTGCTTAAAAACCCATGCCGGCTCCCCCCACCCTCCACCACGAGCTCACAAAAACACACCCTGGCAGGGTGACAAGACCCTTCGGGCCTTCCCGAGCTCCCAGGCCACCGCCCTCATGCTGTGTGACTGTCCCAAAGCCACTTCGAGGTTCTGCCTCCCTCACTCACTCTGCCACGTCGAGGTGCTGGTGGCTGGTGGCCTGCCCTGCCCCGGGCTCTCCCCAGATCCATCCGGGGACACTATGTGATCTGGGGTCTCCCAAAGTCCTGCTTTCCAGTGCTGTAAGGATTGCCACGGTGTCCATTTTTCTGGTCTTTTCTGGATTTTCTGGTCTTTTTGGTCTTTGAAACAGGCCAGGTGACAGGTGATGGGTGCTGCGCGCCTGCCTCCAGGGCCCCACGTGGCTTCGGGTCCGAGGGAGACACAGGCTGGGTTTCCTCAGAGGAGGGAGCAGAGGGAAGGGCACCTGGGAAGGCGGGAGCGGGAACACCAGCGTGCGAGGTCGGACCCTGCTTCTTTCCTGTGTCAGAGGCGGAAGAAGCGGGTTCTGGAATCGTTGTGGTCTGTGTAAGTAAACATGGAAATCAGTTGACAGCTGTCTTAAACATGGTTCATTTATCTGAGAAATTGGCGCCTTCCTTAACAAGTCAGCCCATGGTTGCCTGGGAAAGCGGAGACTCCTCGTTCCGCCACCCGGGATGGTAATGTGTATTTGGGTCTGCATCTCCAAACCGGGGTTGAAAGCGACGTTTAAATATGGGGAGGAAATCCTCAGAGTGTTTCCTCTTTGTTGTTTTGAGATGCACTGGCTAATTGGGAGTTAATTTGTTTTGGAATGATTCGGGCCTTTTCTGCCTGAGCCCAGGGAGTAAAAGGTCTCACTTCCAAGACATAAAATTTCCACTCGCAGGGTTGAGAGCTGCATCTTGGTTGAATAACAAGTGCTCTTCGGAACTGGGTTTTATGTGGAGGCACCAAGCTTTGTTCTTCAGTGTTAACTACTTGCATCTCTTCCTTCTGTGTCTAGAAGGCGAGAGAAGAAGACGCCGTGTGCCGCCATGAACCCCCTCCTGCCTGGCTCCGAGGACGAGTGCGCTTGGGGCCGTGCCGTCTCGGGTGGGTCCTGTGGCCCTCTCTTGGGGGTTCCTCTGCCTGTGCCCCATGACCTAGCCCAAGCTCTGGTGGGAGTGGGGGCCTGGGGAAGAGAGAGGACCCCCTCATTCAGTGATCACCCCCAGGAGACCTCGGTCCTGAGGGCCACCCCAAACTCCTGTGACAGCTTAGATTCTGAGGACCTAAGAGGAGGTACCTTGCCCGAGGGAAGAGTAGCTGTGTGGGGGAGGCCTGTGCCTGCTGTCTGTCATCTGTCCTATCCGTGGGGCTGGGACCCACGGGGCTGGGGTGGGAGGGAACGGGGAGAAGCCTCCTTTGGGGTTGGTCAGAGTGCAGGGGCCCTGAGGCCTCTGGGTCCCACCTCCTGAATGCATGCTAGTGCCCCAGGGTTGGGAGACACGGGCTGATGGATCCTCTACAGAGTTGCAGGAGGTGCAGGCAGGGGTCCAGGATGATGGAGCCTGTTCACCAAATGAGGAAGCCAAAGTGGAGTGTTTCTCCCAGAGGGGGGACCAGGCCATTTTTCTTCATCTCCAAGGCTGACAGCTTGGAATGTCCTCTGGGCACAGAGCTCTGGCGGTGGAGGAGGCCAGCTTCCTGGGACAAATGCCCGCTCTCCACACGTGGGAGGAGGGGGCAGGGTAGCAGGTCCGACCCAGGCCCTGTGGCTGGCAGAGGTAATGCTTCTCAGTGTGGCCCAAGGAATACCAGGGCCCCACCTCTGACTCAAATGCAGCTGGTTCTCTGGAGGCATGGCCTGGGAATCTGCATCCTAGCAATGGCTGGAGTCCAGGTGCACCCCTGTCTGAGGACCCCTGCGGCTTCCGTGCTCACTCCCATAGACAGGCGCATGAACCAGCACAAAACTGCCAGAAAGTGCCAGAGCATCAGATGCAGGTGGAGTGCTGCCCGCCACAGTGGCAGACGTGGTCTGAGGATGGGGCGTGGCCACAGCAGGGGGAGGAGAAAGCAATGGCAGAGAGGACTCTCCTGTGCAGAGGAAAGACCAGGGCACAGGTCCAGAGGTGGGGGTGGGTGGAGAATTAGGGGGCTCTAGGTGGAGGGTTGGGTGGGGGCTGGGTGGAGGGTGTGGGGTCCTGGGTGGAGGGTCAGGTGGGGGCTGGGTGGAGGGTCAGGTGGAAGGTGGGGGGTGCTGGGTGGAGGGGGTGATGGAGCATTAAGTGGGGGCAGGTGAAGCCTGGGGTTAGTCCATTGGCATATCAGACTTCTCTTGCAGAGGCTGGGGGAGAAGGGGGATCCTGGAAGGGAGGTGCAGGTGAGAGATGGGCTCTGGGGTGTGGGCACAGCAGAGCCCATGGCGAGGAGTCTGTGGGAGGATCCCTTTGGTCTTGCTGCAGCTCCACACTGGCTTAGCTGACTCTGCAGATGACCCTGCCTCTTGGGCCCCCGGAGAAACTTGTCCCTGGGCCTCTGCATTCCAGCTGCAAAGGGCGACCTCCGGGTCCTGGTGGGGTGGGGAGGGGTGTGCACAGTGGGCAGAGCCGGGGCGGGGGTGGGCTCAGAGCCCTGGCTCTAGACCCAGCACCCCTCCCTGGGTCGCCATTCCCTTTGTCCAGGCTGCCTGTCCTACTAGTTGAAAGTTCCAGAATGAGAGTCACCTGGTATGGGTCAGTTCTACACACAGGAAAGCTGCGTAACAAGTCACCCAGCCAAATGGCCTGCAGCAGAAGGTGTTTCTTTTTTGCTCGTGAGTCTGTGAGCTGGCAGGGGCTGGGCAGGGCTCCAGGAGGAGGGATCTCCTCTGCTCTGTGCTGTGTCCCCAACCCCAGGAGCAGGGGACCAGCCAGTCGTGCCGTTGTCATGGTGGAGGCTGGGCACTCTCGGAGGGACTGGCAGAGGCAGGAGCTGCTCTGGGCTTGGGCCCAGAATACTCAGGCTGGCAACCCTCTGGCCCCACTGCCAAGCCAGCTCCCCTGTGGTGCCGTGGGGGCCCGTTGACCTTTGCTGAGTGGCCGTCTCATGTTCCAGCCTCCTTGCTGACTGAGCACCCCTGGTTCTCAGGACAGTGCAGGCACCCCTGTGGAGTCCGGTGCCCGCCCCTGTGGTGCTGCCCTGGGCTGTGGTCCCTGCTCTCTGCCTGGCTCAGGACTGGAGACTCCCTGAGGTCAGGGCTGCCCCATGGTGTTTGTGCAGGACGGTGCTTCAAGAGGAACAAAGGAAGGAAGGAAGGAGGGCAAGGGCGAGGCAGAGAGGACAGAGAGGAGGAGGAACGGACGACGCAGATGCCAGACGCACACTCAGAGGGGAAGGAGGAACGCCTCCCAAAAGCGTGGGTGAGCCCTGGGACCTGCACCTTCAGCTGCTCTGCCCTCCCCACAGAGGACGACTGAGGTGGCCAAGAGGGGCAGGCACTGGTCCTGCAGGCCCGGCCTGGCTTTGGGAGCAGCCACTTCTCCAGAATGCCTTGTTGTGCAGACTTGCTTTCTTCTGCTGGGACACTGAAAGCGCTGATGCCCCCGCCTTCCTGGCCTTCCCTGCTCCTCCTCAGGCTCCCTGCCCTGGCCTGGAGGTGTGCAGGCCTGCAGGAGGAGGGGCGTCATCACAGGAGGCTGCACTGCTCCCTGCACCCGAACCCTGTACCCTGCATTCCAAACCCTGCACGCCGCATTGTGCCTGCACCCCACACTGGCACCTTGTACCGTGTACCCTGTACCCTGTCCCACGTCCCACACCCTGCACCCCGCATTGTGCAGCTGGGGCCATCTGCCCTGCACCCACACCCTGTACCCCACACCCTACACCCCACACCCTGCATCCCTGCACCCTGCAACCCCCACCCCGCACCCCACACCCTGCACCCCACACCCTGCACCCGACACCCTGCACCCTGCACCCCGAACCCCAGACCACACACCCTGCACCCCACACCCTGCACCCTGCACCCCGAACCCCAGACCGCACACCCTGCACCACACAACCTGCATCCCTGCATCCAGCAACCTGCTACCCGAACCCACACCCTACACCCCATATCCCGCATCCCCACACGCTGCATCCCTGCACCCTGCACCCCATACCCCACACCCTGCATCCGAATCCCTGCACCCTGCACCCTGCACCTCGCACCCTGCATTCTGCACCCCACATCCTGCACCCCGCACCCTGCATCCTGCACCCTGCACCCCGCACCCTGCATTCTGCACCCCACATCCTGCATCCCCACACCCCGCATCCTGCACCCTGCGCCCTACATCCTGAATCCCAAATCCAAATCCGGGAGCACCTGTTGAACAGAGAGGATCAGCCCCCAAAAGCAATCCCACCCCAGGTGCTGCACAAAATGACTTCTTAGATCATGAAGTATATGAGCCTGGATCTTCACACCTGAAAGCCTTTAAAAGAGGTAATTGCTTGACTGCAATTATCTTAGGAGGTTTAACTAACCTCAGGGGTGCTTTTTAAGAATAGTCTTGAGTTTAAAATTCCACCCACGGCCCCTGAGGGTAGGGCTCTGAGTGGCGTCCGAGGCCTTCTCCCCCCTACAGTTGGTACAGCTGCGCCCCAAGAAGGGGGTCTGGGGGGGCGCCTCTGGTGATGCAGCCAGCCCTGCCCAGGAGGTGGAGGTCCCCGTTGCCAAGGAGACAGCTCTCTTGCTGTCAGTGAGGAGAGCCAGGTACCCCTCCTGCGGCTCCAGTTGAGGAGAGCTGGGGGCATGAGGGAGAGGGAGGGCTGGGTGGGGGAAGAGATTTTCTCAGTGACAGGCACTTTTTTGAGCCCCGATTTCCTGAGTGATTAAATGGGGAACGAGGCTTCCTCATCAGGTTCCTGTGAGGATTAACTCAGAGAATGCAGGTAAAATGAGGTAAGATGCCTAACACAGGACACCGTAGCTGGCAGCGGATGAACGCTGTGGAGGTGCCCGCGGCTGTGTTCCCCGGCAGTTCCTCTCTGGCTCCGCAGTGAGGTTGGGACACCAGCTTCCAACTTCTGGAGGAAATTTCAGCATCCGTCGAGGTGCTCTCACAGCACCAAGGCCAAGACAAAAACCACATACCCACCTGCCCAAGCCACCAAGAGTGCCCCACGAGGTGCTGGCGGGGGTGGGCGCAGCGAGGAGCCGAGGTAACCACGGGCTTCTGAAGAATCAGCCGAAAACAATTACATGCAATTGAATGAAGATGGTAGGAAGGAATGAGCAAGGAGCACCATTAGCAAAGGAGTCAAAGTAGTTTAAAAAGTTATTTTAAGTGTGGCAAAGTCACCGCGTGCGTGCGAGGGCTGGTGCCTGCAGGCCTGGCTGGGGGCCGGCCTCCCCGCTTCCTGTGGAGGGTGGGACTCAGGGTCAGCGGGGAAGGGACATTTTCCAAGCATTGAGGAGGCATCACCCCGTGCTAGGGCCTGTTTTTAGTGGAGGAAACCGAGGCAGGGAGAGCCGCAGGTATCTGGCTGGGGACGGACACAAGCAGAAGGCGGGACCGGGAAGTCCTAGCTCTTCAGGTCCACGTGTGCTCCAGCTGGAAGGCGTGCTCTGGCGCCTTGGATGCCAGGCCGCCGGGTGGGAAGTACCGTTACGTGATCGCGGCCGTGTCTCTTTGGATCTAGAAGGTGGAATGAGTGATATTTAACCATCTTTCGAAAGGCAGGCGAGTTTCATCGATTCTAATCTGGGCCCAGGAGAAAGTCACATGACCTTGGAAAACTAATTCTGATTGAAGCTTCAATGACACATCCTCATTCCTTCATCCGGGTGGTTCTCAGAAACCCTGCTTCCCAGGAACTTTGGTTTTCCCATGGGAAAGGGCAGTCTTTCATCAACTTGTAGAGAAAAGTAACACAATGAAAAGAATTCTTCAACTTTTCCGTACGTGACTTCCAACATTTGTAGCTGCGACAGCTGGGCTGTACCCAGGACCATGGGCCAGCCTGTGCCGCCAAGCCTGAAAGAGCAGCCCAAGGCATGTGCTCCAGGGGGGCTTATTGAACCTCGTCCCCCAGAAAAACCCTCACTGTCACAAACGTGCCCTGGCTGGCGGTTCCTGCATGGGAATGGAAGACAGGGCTGACTTGCCTGGCCGGCCATGGCCACCGCGCTGCGGCTGGGGGACATCTTCCACCCTTTCCCGCATGCTGCTGCCTCAGTGGGCACATCCTGGGCTGGCTCCCTGAAGGCAGGACACAGCTGCTTCTGAGGTGTTGAACTCAGCACCCAGGGCCTCCCCTCGCCCTTGCTTTCCACCACACCAAAGGCGTGCCCGGCCGCGGCTGCAGCAAGGAAGAGGCGGCCGATGGGTGCCACAGGGGCCAGGATGCGGCGATGTGCCCTTGTGCCGGCTCTCCAGAGTGCTTCGTGTTCCATGCCATGAAATCAGTGTCATTATCATCCCTATTTTACAGGGCTGGAAACTGAGGCACAGGCAGGTCCAGCACCTTCCCACGAAGGGCACCTAACCCATGGTAGGCTGCAGAGTTTCATGGCTCAGGCCACCAGGGTCCAGGGCCTCAGCCCAAGCCAGGAAGCTGCTCTGCGTGATGAACGCGGCACCGGTGGGCCCCTGCCCCAGCCCCCCGCCCTCCTCTGACTGTTCTGTGGGGCGAGAATCCGGTCTCAGATCATCCCTGAGCATCTCCACTGGCCCCCAGCAGCCCTTCCCTGAGCTGGCTCCTTACGGCCCTGAGAAATAGAAAACGTCTTTCCTTAGCAGCTTGACCCCAAGACCTAATGAAGACGAGACAGGAGAGAGAAAGGGTGGGCTGACTTCTTCCAGGCGCAAGCTTTGGATTAGGTATCCTAGGCTCAGATACCTGAGAGCACAGTTCAGGGACGTCCACTCCTGCCTCCGGGGGGTCGTGTTGACCTCTGCAAACTCCTCTCCAATGTGTGACCTTTAGATCCAAACATGCCCCCCACCCCCAGCCCTAAGCTGCTTTGCTTCTCCTCACTTTTCCCGGGAATAAAAAACCCCACAGCCCTCCCCACGGCCATGTGGCTCCAGCGGTTCTTCCTCCCCATCCATGGTGAGACCCCCAGTGTGGGGACCCTGCAGTAGGGCCCCATGGAGTGGAGCTGGAGGGGAGTGCCGCCAGTGTGGAGGGCAGGGGGTGCGGAGTGGCCCTGGGGGCCACCTCTGGCTCGCAGGTTGCCAAGTGAGTCAGGCAGGACCATCCCCCTCTGGGCCTCTGACCCCATATCTCACACAACTGAGGGGAGGGTCTCAGGTGGAGACAGACGTGCTCAGATCTCCCTGGAGGCTCAGCCCACAGGCAAGGCCAGGGATGCTGGTGGGTGTCCCCGAGCATGCCACCTCTGTGTGTCCCCATACTCACAGGGAGGGACCCTGTGGGGGTGTCAGGGTCAGCCCTGGCCCTAGGCCTGCCATGTGCTCCTCCCATCCTGTGCCGGGAGCTGAGCTGGGTGGTCTTGGGCAGGTGCAGCAGCGGAAGGCCATCCTCGTCGCCCCCCAGGATGACTGTGGCCCACCCTGGAGACCCCCAGCTGTGCACAAGTCTGGGGGTCGGTTTCCGGGACACACCTCCTTGACATTCATGCATCTCACCACTTGACCTAAAGGCCATCCAACTATCTGGATGGCGCGGGGGCTTTCAACTCCTGTGTTCTCTGAGCCGCACGGACGGAAGTCACCATGTCCCTGCAGTTCAGGTCCCAGGCCCCTGAGACCCCTGCCCTCTGGATTGTCCCTGGAATTACTCAGCGGGGGGGGGGGGGCCGGGAGTTTTGTTTGCTTTGCCTTTTCTTACGTTCTCCCAAATGTCCATGGTGGAAATGGTCAGGCTCTGTCATCAGGAAAGCGAGAAGCAGCAGGAAGGGTTCTCCCTGCAGATGGCCTGCACAGCTCGGGGGGACCCCCACATCCCCCAGCCTCTCCCTGCACAGGGACCCGGGCTCCCCCGCCTCAGGGAGAGCCCCGCCCCACCGTGGGGGCCATCGCTTCTGCCCCAGCACTGGCTTCCAGCTGAGGCCACCTGAAGGCCTGGAGGAGGACCCGGAATCTGCCATTCCTGCAAGAAGGCCAGGGGGGTGGGGCTCCCACAGGGTTACCCCCAAGTCAGGCTGCCAAGTGTCCCTTCCTCTGCACTTGCGATGCCCCCGTGCAGAGCGATGCCCCCTGTGCGGAGCCTTGGAGCCCTGCCAGCCTCCCGGGACACAGCAGGACAGAGTCCAGGCCCCTCCCACAGCCGGTCACCCCCGGATCCTGCTGCTGGACTCCCTCGGGCGTGGTGCCAAGCCTCTCTCACCCTCTGTCTCCACTGTCCTCCTTGGAGTCCCAGAGGTGGGGCCACCCCCTCGCTCCTCAGAGGGGGTCCCTGCAGGTCACGGGGTGGCAGCTTTCCCAGGACCTTCCAATGAGCGGTGGCATCCGAATCCACACTGGTGAGACATGAAGGCTGCGGTCCTGACCACCTCGAAGGAGCTCCCCTCACTGGCCATGCCTCTGGCCCAGCTTTGGAGACCCAGCTCAGGGCACCTGGTTGGGCCTCGGCTGTCACCCTTCCCCTGGGGCAGGGTGGTAGGTGGGGGTCAGGAAAACGCCAAAAGAGTTTCCTGATGCCTCAAAAAAAATGGCTCGTGTAGGAGCTTTTCCCTGGGAGCCTCTCAGGGCACGGGGCCTGCTCCCCTCCCGTGAGCGTCACTGCACTGGCCCTGCACGGGGTTTAGGGGGGCTGTCTGTGCACACCCTGGGCACCCCCAGGGCTGAGCGTCCCAAGGACGGGGCGGGACCTGCTGCTGGGCTCTGCCTGACTTGCCATCTTGGCCATCGCACCCTAGCAGTCTCCCGGGGGTTCTTGGGTTTGAGGTGGTGCAGGGGAACGTCAGAGGGGTCTGAGTGGGAGATGAGTGGGGCAGCACGCCCTTGGCACCCACCCCTCGGAATAGAAGGTCCAGTAGATGTGGCCCCAGGAACCGACAGCCCCCGGGGGGGTCCCTGTGCCAGCCTGGGAAATAATGCTGAACCGGGTTCAGAACCCCTGATGGCGACTCAGAGGGCCATGGGGGCTGAGCAGAGGAACTCCAGCATCCCTTCATCCTCAGTTTGTGTCTGTGAGGCAGGCAAGCAAGTGCGGTCATGGTCATGGTCACTGCCACACCCGTGATCCGGTGAATGAGCTCGCTCCCTGCACACCCGCCCATTCATCAGTCCACTCACACGTGTGCCCAGGAAATTACTAGCATTTTCTCACCACCCTCCTCTGTCAGGGACTGATGAATGAATCATGGCCCTGCTCTCTCCTGAGAACATAGAACCATCCATGGCTCCCCAGTTCTTTGACATCTGCCCTGTTCTCCCACTTGAATTCTGAGAAAGCTTATCGGTTGATTCTGTCTCCTGCATGTCAATAGCTATTTAACCTCGATGACACTGATTTCAAAGCATAGGGAAATGGGTTCCATTAAAGTCACTGAAAAATCGGTCATGCAGTCTCCGCGCGATCTCAGGGGTGGAGATGCTGGCGACCGTGGACTGAGTTTCCGTCCTGGTACTGCTGCAGATGCACACGGCTTCCAGGCCGGCAGCCACGCCGGGCCGGTGTGGGGAGCCTGGCAGCAGGTGAATCCTGGGCTCAGGGGTTCCTGTGTGCTCCGTCTTTCATTCCCAGCGTGCTCAGCCAACATGCCTCTTGCCCTGTTCCTCCTTCTACAGGGAAAAATGAAATTATTGATGTCCCCACTGGGCCTGGCCCCCGGGAAGCTCAGAGGCTGGTGGAGGGCCCCAGAAGGGCTCAGATTGGGTGGACTCAGGGGCCTCCCCTCAGCCCCTCCTGCTCCCAGCCCAGGGACTGGGGGTTCTTTCCACTTCCTTTCGAACGACCCTCACCTGTTTGAAAGTTGGGATTCTTCCCCGACCTCGGCCCCACCCCACCTAGCACACACCCAGACCCTCCCCTCATCCGGAGACAGATGGGGAGGAGCTGAGTGGCCCCTCTTGTGAGTTTCCAGTCCAGCCCTACCCTCTGACCCTGACTCCTGGATGGTGTTGGTTCCCGGGGCCACGCCTGCTCACCCTTCTATTCTGGAGGGTGGGGGCCAAGGGCATGCTGCCCCACCCAGCCTCTGCCCAGACCCCCCTCATGCTCCCCTGCACCTCCTCAAACCCAAGAACCCCCAGTGTGTCTTGCAGGGAGGGCCTCCCATTGGCTCCCAGGGATTCAGGGGCACAGCTGGTGGTTTTTAAATTCCACGGATGCTGGGTGCCATGGACATGCACAGCATTTAGGAAATGGCAGGCGCTGGAGGGGGGGTTGTGGGGGCTGGGGGCTCAGGGTGGGTGCTGGTGGGGGGTGAGGGTGCAGGGTGGGTGCTGGTGTGGGCTGGGGGTGCAGGGTGGGTGCTGGTGGGGGCTGGGGGTGCAGGGTGGGTGCTGGTGGGGGCTGGGGGTGCAGGGTGGGTGCTGGTGGGGACTAGAGGCACAGGGTGGGTGCTGTGGGGGCTGGGGGTGCAGGATGGGTACTGGTGGGGACTGGAGGCACAGGATGGGTGCTGGTGGGGGCTGGGGGTGCAGGGTGGGTGCTGGTGGGGGCTGGGGGTGC
This sequence comes from Sapajus apella, assembly GCF_009761245.1. Classification (NCBI taxonomy): domain Eukaryota; kingdom Metazoa; phylum Chordata; class Mammalia; order Primates; family Cebidae; genus Sapajus; species Sapajus apella. The sequence continues at coordinate 3,621,565 of NW_022437025.1, forward strand.
AGGGTGGGTGCTGGTAGGGACTGGAGGCACAGGATGGGTGCTGGTGGGGGCTGGGGGCACGAGGGGTCTGGGAACTCGCTACCCTTTCTGCTCAATTTTCCTATGAACTTAAAACTGCTCTAAATCCATTTGAAAGTAAATAAATATATATAAGTGTGCATATATACACATCAGTGCTGTCCCCCCTCAGTCCATGGCCTGCAGCACCCTGCGTTGTCACCAGTGTTCCCTGCGACATTCTTTTCCTATGACAGCCACCAGTGGGGCAGCGTGCCGTAGACTTTGGTGCACAGGCACCTGCCACAGAACCTCCTGGGCTGCCCGAAGGTGGGAGGTGGTGGGATGAGCTGACAGAGGGGAGCTGGGGGCCTCGAGTTCTCTGGGGTCCAGGCCCTGGCCCCGGAGTACGGGGTCTGTCAGCCCCCTTCACTCTTAAAGGAAGCTGCTGGTTCAGGGCCTCCGTGGCCACGTCCCCTGGCTCTCCAGACCGCCTCTTCTGCCCACGCTGCCCAGGGCTGGGAGCTCACAAGGACCTGTCTCATGACCCCTAGGCCCCTTCTGGGTTTAACCCATTTATGCCTGAGGTTGCCATTTAAAACATTTTTGCATGAGTGAAAACTCAGACCTTGACTACCTTGAGCGGTGGGATATAAATAACTCCCACAGGCTTAGCGTTCCAGTAATGGAACACCAGGCACAAATAGTATCAAGCATCAAGTTCTCATGGCTGGTGCTGTCACCTTCCATGTTGACTGGTGAGCCAGTGGCCGTGGAGAGTCAGGCTCAGGCGGAATGACTCTCATGGCCCCCATGGCTCCAGGCCACGTCATTTGAAACAGCTGTGGGGCCTAGGCTGGCCCTATGACCTCTTCCTGGCCTGACAGAGTTAGAGGTGTGCTCCATGGGGATCCCAGGGGACCCCTGTGAAGCCCAGAGGTGAGCCGGAGGTGGGAGACGATGCTTGCTAAGCCAGGTGCCCGGCTCCTGGCTCTCAGCTCTGCCGCTCCGCAGGCTTTTCTGGTCTTCTGAGATAAACACACTCAGGGGTTTGTGGGGTTTGAGCCTCCAGCATCAGATTCTGAGCCTAATAGCCCATGCTTCCAGGGTGCCCTGGCCTCAGGCGCTCAGATTCTGTGATTCCAGAGTGCAGGCTGGTGTGGAGGAAGTCCATTCTCTTGGGTTCTGAGATTTGGCCTCGAGTGTCTGCCCTGCTGGGCTGCAGGCTTCCCGGGGGAAGCAACCAAGTCTCCCTCGCCTGGAGCCCCTTCCCAGGGCCCACATGATTTTCCGAGAGCAGTGCTTATGATAGATTTCTTGTTTTATCAAATAAAGGAAGGCCATGAGCTTCTTCAAGCTGCATTCAGCAGTAATGAGGACATGCCCTCATTTCTTGTGGAGCTGCGGCTGCCAGCCCCAGACGGGGGCTTAGATAAATACTCGCCTGCAACCTGGGGCTGGGGCCAGGCCCTGACAGGAGCCCTGTTCCCACCGGGGCTCAGGGAGCCTGGCGAAGAGGCATCTCCCTGCCGGAGAAAAGCAGGTGTCGTTTCCAAGGAAACTTCGCCTGCACTTTCCAAACGTGAACTGCCTGGGCTGTTTCATTATCCCCAGCGCAAGGAGGAGGCCTCTTCTCCCGGGGCTTAAGGAGGATGGAGAGGCAGCAACAGAAAAGAGAGCAGAGGTGCACCTCTGGGGGCCAGGCTCTCACCTGCCACCCCAGGGAACGCTCACCCCGGGAGCGGCCACGCCCAGGCCTGCGGCAATGACCACGCTGGCCAGGTGCAGGGCTGCAGAGGTGGGCCCAGAGGTGGGCGGGGCTGCAGACATCACAGTGACATGGCCACACCCTGTCCAGGGAGCTCAGACCCCTCCGGAGCTGGTGTCCTCGACAAAAGGCAGCATAGCCCGAGGCTGAACCCGTGGCTCCCGACTCACCCCCGACGCCGGATCTGTGAAACAGGAGGAACGCCCTTGTCCATGCAGCCCGGGTATCAGTGTGATAATGAGAATGGCCTCCCGCATGGATGCTCCCTGATTAAAGTGGGAGCGGCCTCATCCCCACTTATCAGCAAGGAGCTTTCAGAAGACAGCACATCCTGGGCAGAGTGGACCCTCGAGGTGGGCTGCCCGCATCAGTGTCGGCTCTGATGCTTCCTGGCTGTGTGTCTTCGGGCAAGTTTCTGAACCTCTCTGGGCCTCTGCTCCTTCTCAGTAAAACTGGGGATGATTGTAATCTTTCCCTCAAAGGGCTGGTTTGAAGGCCAAATGAGTTAATGAATGCAAACAACATGCCCCCCAGGGGAAAATGCTCAGTAGACAGTAGTGGAGCCCAGTGAGGACTTTGCTGCCTGTCGCGGGGGACAGAAGCAGGGAAATTCACAAGGAACATACATGGTGAACAGTGAATGGTGAGTGCACAGTACCTATGTTTAGTATGGAGGGACACCTGCTTGCCCCAGGGGACACCCGCCCTCCTGGGAAGGTGCCTCCACCACAGGGCTTCTGGACGGAGATGCTGCTTCAGGCCTGGGGCTGACAGGTGGGCCCTGCGGGTCTGCAGCGGAGCTTGAGGGAGCAGGGCTGCCGGTGGCCGCTGTCCTGGGGAAGGCGAGGCTGGAGCCAGGCCCTGGCAGCTGACCCCTGACACCCCACCTGCCTGCCTGGGGGATGGAGCTCCAGATACGGACCCAGGCATGCCCAGGAGCGGGTAGAAGCTTCAGAAACACCAACATGCAGAGCCAGGCAGGGGCTTGCCCCAAAGTTAGAGGGGCAGGTGAGCTACAGGCCACCTGCAGCCTGCCCCCCACCTGCGTCCCCTGGCCTGAATCACGCTGGGACCGTGATTGACGGGTGTGCGCACCTCCTGAGCGCCTCTCCACGGCGGAGCGCCGAGCCCAGCCGGAAGAGCTTTTCCCTCCGCAGACTTCTGTGCACCACGTCCCTTGAAGAATGTAGAGATGTTTGCATTTTGTAAAGTGAAATGTCTGCTTTTTCTAAAAGCTTCAGAAAAGTCTTTTCTTTCTTTCTTTCTGGGGAAAACTTGGCAGCTGAAGCATTTCGAGTGCCTCTGGCGGTGGCGGGGGGGTCTCCAAATAATGAAACGCTGCCGGGAGCCTGCACCCACCGGGCAGTGCTGGCAGGAGTTGCTGCCTGGGGGAACTGAGCCCTTGTTCCTGGGCACTCCGAGGCACTGCCTGCGGCAGGCAGGTGTGAGCTCAGGTGCCCGAAGCTGCCTCACCAAAGCCAGGCTGTTCTGAAAGCTGCCTCTCAAGTCCTGTCACTCAACATGCAGGTAAAGTCAACCCTGCCCGGGGCCTTGCAGGCTTGGGATCTGGAAACCAGCCCGATGCTGCAGGCATTGCCCCAGGGAAGGGGAAGCAGCCCAGGTCTGGAGTCCTGCCGGCCTGAGTTCGAAGCCCGGAGCTGCCTCACTAAGCACCACGGTGATATCTTCTTCCCAAGCCACAGCCTTTGCCCTCATCAAGGGGGTGAGAATTAGGGCCAAGGGTTGAACCCAAGTGATATGAAAATGACTGGGGGAAACCTCCATGCTTCTGATCAAGAATAAAGCCAAGTCGGTTACACAGTCCCCCACACCCCACCCCACACGCCTTCACACACACACGGGGACTGTTTGTCTCTGGCCTCTGGGGTGGCTGATGGGGCCTTGGGGCCACCTTCCTTAAGGCTGTCTCACTTGATGGCCTTCCCCCTTTCTGGTGACAGCCTCTGCTTTGGCTGTCATCTGAGTGAGGCCCCAGCAGAAGGGGACAAGAGGGCCTTGGGCTCACCCCACGAGAAGCTTATGGAAGCCAGGGCAGTCACTGGACGAATGAACAGAATCCCAAAGAGCTGTGGGCCCAACCCACAGACCCAGCTCCACCTCCCGCCTCCCTCTGCAGCGTCCAGGCCGCGGGCATCCTCAGTCCTGGGACCCCGCCCCGCCCTACCTACTAGGCCTGGCCCTGAGATGCCTTAAAAATTGAAAATCAGTGAAGAGTGGATAGATGGTGAGGACGGTGTATAGATGTATAGACGGCCTGCCGGGTCGTCACCTCCCATAGCCCCCGGGAATTTGAGGGTAACTTCAGAGCCAATGGGTTATTCTTCTATTTGTTTGAAACGAGTTCTCTTGGCAGGCAGCGTGGCCTGTAATCCCAGCACTTTGGGAGGCCGAGGCGGGTGGATCACCTGAGGTCAGGAGCTCGAGATCAGCCTGACCAACAAGGTGAAACCCCGTCTCTACTGAAACTACAAAAATTAGCCGCGCATGCTGGCAGGCACCTGTCGTCTCAGCTACTTGGGAGGCTGAGATGAGAAGTGCTTGAACCTGGGAGGTGGAGGTTGTGGTCAGCCAAGATGGCACCACTGCCGTCCAGCCTGGGCGATGGAGCAAGACTCCGTTTCAACAACAAAAAAAAAAAAAGAAAAGAAAAAGGAAACAAGGTCTCACTCTGTCGCCAGGCTGGAGTGCCATGGCGGGAGCTCAGCTCACTGCAGCCTCAGACTCCTGGGCTCAAGCCATCCTCCTGCCTCAGCCTCTTGAGCTAGGACCTCAGGCGTGCGCCACCACTCCTGGCCAAAATATTTGTATTTTTTGTAGAGACAGGGTTTCACCATGTTGCCCAGGCTGTTCTCAAATGCCTGGGCTCAAAAGATCTGCCCGCCTCGGCCTCCCCAAGTGCTGGGATTCCAGGGGTGAGCCAGCGCCCCCAGCCACATGGGACCCTCACTCATCCTCCACTCATTTTTCCAGATCTCATCACATTTCAACCTGTTCCCAAGTCTCCTTGTGATTTTCTTGTTTTTGTGGAGATTTAATGACCCCCGTTTTTAGATGTGTGCTTTTATTTATCATCGTTTCCGCCCTCAAAATGGTTGTTTCTCCATCATGACATCATTCAGTCCCACCGCCTGCTTCCCAGAAGCCTCTGCACCCCGGGGTGGATGTTCCAGAGTGGACCGGTTGCCCCAGGCCTGCTACTGCTCCCCCTGCTCCGCTACTCCAGACCTTCCCTTCCGTCCATGCAGAGCTGGATCTGGGGACTCGCAGTGCCTGCATCTCCCTCTCTTTTTCCCCCTGCTCCTGCTGGAGCACATCCTCAAGTAACTTCCTAGCAACGGGCCATGAAAAACAAATGCCTGTGCTCTGGCATTTGTGAAAATGTTTGTATTCTGTCCTCCCACTTGATAAGCCATTTGGCCGGGTAGAGAATGCCAGGTTGAACACTGCTTGTCTCAGAAGTGACAAAGCACCTTCTCCCACACTCCAGTGTTGCCAGTGAGATATAGAAAATCAATTAGCTGGTCGTGGTGGCATGGGCCTGTAATCCCAGCTACTCGGGAGGCTGAGGCAGGAGGATTGCTTTAACCTGGGAGGCAGAGGTTGCAGTGAGTTGAGATTGTGCCACTGCCCGCCAGCCTAGCGACAGAGAGAGACTGTCTCAGAAAAAGAAAGGAAGGAAGGAAGGAAGGGAGGGAGGGAGGAAGGAAAGAAGGAAGGAAGGAAGGAAGAAGGAAGGAAGGGAGGAAGGAAAGAAGGAAGGAAGGAAGGAAGAGAAAGAAAGAAAGAAAGAAGAAAGAGAAAGAAAGGAAGAAAGAGAAAGAAAGTCCTTCTGATTCTGCTCCCTCTTTCGCTCACCTGCTTTCTTTTCCTGGAAATTTGGAAGCCATCCCCTGGAAATTCAGCGACGATGCCTCTGGCTATGGGTTATTTTCCTCCCACCATCCAGAGAAGGCCACAGGAACTGGAAGACACTGTGGCATCGGCGCTGTACACTGTTCTGTGAATCCCCTGGTCGTGTCCCCTCTGCGTCCTGTGCTTCTTACTGGGGCTCTGCCTGTCTGATATGAGGTCCTCTGCTTTGGTCCTTTTCTTTTGTTTTAATCTAAATTCTGGCGGCTGTTCTGGACTTCGCGTTCCACGTTCTCTGCTGAAGTGTGGATTTTGGCAACTGTGCTCCAACCTCCCCGTGTTTGTGCTTGCTCTCCCATTGTTTCTATTTGTGTCTTTCTGTGATTGTGATATTTTCCGGAGTCCTCCGAGCACATTCATTACATGTCCTCGCCTTTAAGCTTAATGTGCTTGGACTTGTTTCAAGAGCCCTGCTTCCCCTGGGGTCCACACCGCCCTTTCGGGCTGTCGAGGGAGCGCTGGGCAGGGGCGGGTGGGAGCGTCCCCGCTCTTGTCTGAGTGGCTCTGCTTTCCCCTGGGGTAGGACGAGGTGTGACCTGGAAGCTCAGCTTTAGGGGAACGGCAAAGCGGCCAGCTCTCCCGCTTGGTGTCCCAGGAAGGAGAAAGGCTTTCGGGGGGAGGGGGCTGCCGTTGTCCACAGGCAGTTCCTGTAAGTTGTTTGGAGAATAATCCAGTTTAATTCCTGGGGTACAAGCTTCCTGCCTTCACTCTAAGTAAGGAATTGGGGTAGGAGGCAGTTGTCCCCTCCAGCCCCTCCTGTCACACCCGTGTTTGGCCGGCCCTGGGCTTTGAGTCGGGATCCCGCCCCGCCTCGCCCCTGTGCCCCTGGCGGAGCTGCCAGGGGGCAGCTTTCTCTTCTGTTCACCCAGAGGATCCCACGCCCGCTCCTTTCCACCACCCAGAACAGGCCGGCGTCTCAGCACTGGGCGGCCTGGGTCCCTCCCAGGCTCCTTCCTGGCAGGAGCCAGTTCTCAGCTGTGCTTCTGTGGGGTGGCAGAGGGGCAAGGACCTGGCAAGTCCGCTGGGGTTTGGAGAAACCATGAAGGGATATGATGAGACGGGCATTTTAGGGGGGCCTTGGAGGCCACTCGGAGGATGGGCTGGAGAGGGGAGACATTCAGGGTAAGGAGGGCAGGGAGGAGGCCACCGGCGGCCCCAGGGCAGGGAGGGTGAGGCTGACCATGGCTTGAGAGGGGCTGTTCCACGGGACAGCGTGGAGGGAGGACCGTGGCTTACTCATCTCTGCCGAGGCAAGGCTGGCATGGGGCAGGCTGTGAGGATGGTGAGTGGAGGGGACACAGGAAGGCAGGGTGCTTCTGGTGGGGGGGTGGCGCTCCTGCAGACCCCCAGCGGCTGCCAAAACCAAGAGCCGGGGAGGTGAGGTGGGCTGCTCCCTCGCCACCCTTGGAGGGGTGGTCCCTGCTCATCCCTGGCTTTGGCTCTCTGCTAGTTCACTCTCGCTTACCCTGGAGAGGCGGCTGCTCGGGGTTTAAACTGGACATCTTCCTGGGGCCAGCCTATGGGCGGCCCCCACAGCACTGCGCTGGAGAGGCCATGAGATCATAAGATGCCACTTCTGTATTTGTCAAAGAGAGCTCCAGGTGGGGTTGGAGAGGGACCTGGGTGAGCTGCTTGGCCCAGAGCTCAAGTCTTCCCTGGGGGAGGCTCAGGGAGCTGTGCCTGCCTTGACTGCCTGCCAGGAGGGTGGGCGCTGCGGCACAGGGCTTTAGCTTTGCCCCTGCAGTGGGCAAATTGGACCCATGCTGACGTGCTTAGAGTTATGGGGGATCCTGTTCCCCCCAGATTCATGTGGAAGTCCCAACCCCAGGACCTCAGAGTGTGCTGTTATTTGGAAATAAGGTCATTGCAGATGTCACGAGTTAGGGTGAGGACGTGCTGGAATAGAAGCCCCTCGTTCAGTCTGGCTGGTGTGCTCAGAAAGGGGGAGGTTTAGACACAGGCCCGTGGAGAGAGCGTGGGAGACAGACGGCAGGGTCAGGGCGGCACCTAATGGCCAGGGCTGCTCGTGCCACCGGGAGCTGGGGAGAGGAGGGGACCGTCCTCCCTACAGCCTGGGTGGGGTGGGGAAACCAGCCCTGCCCACACCCTGCCCCGGCGCCCCGGCCCCCCGGCCTCCCGAACTATGACAGGAGACTTTCTGTGTATTCTTTAGGCCCCAGGCTGTGGCCCTCTCTAAGGCAGCCCTGCGGATCCCATACACTTGGGGTGCAGAGGGCGGTGCAGCTGCCCGGGGCTCCCTCTCTACACCCGGCCCCACCAGCTGCTGCAGTTCTGGGTCCCGCACAGCCTCCTCAGGCTCCCACCGCACAAGCCCAGTGCGGAAGTGGGGGAATGAGGCTGTCCTGATCTATCCGGTGGCTGCTGCAGCTGTCCCGGCTGCAATGTGAGGCCCTGGGGCGTGAAGTGAAGGTGTGGCCGGCCGCTGGCCGCTCGGATGCTCAGCGCAGAGCTGAGATGACTTCAGGCCTCGGTGCCATCCCACTGGGCCAAGGCGCGTGGGCAGCACTCCCCGTGTCCCCTCTGAAGCCACAGTCACAGACCAAGTGTGGCAGCCCAGCTGCCGGGCCTCCTCCAGGGAGCCTTTGGGATTCCCTAAGTGGGCGAGGTGCCCCGGGGCTCCCACGAGCCTCTGCAGCCCTCTAGTCACTGTTAGCTTGTCAGTTTCCCCCCGGCTGAGGATCCCCCTCTGGGATCCACCTGGCCCAGGGCACAGTGGTCCATCCACGCTGGTGCATAACATTAAGCATTCGAACTCAAGCATCAGGATTCTGCCACACCCTGCACCGGCCCAGAAGCAGGTTTTCCCCGAGAGCCTCCAGAACACAGCCAGGTGGGCTCTGAGGTATCCCCGGATCCCAGGCTCCCTTGAGCTGCAGCAGAGAGCTAATGCGACTTGCCTCCCAGGACCATGTGCGGATGGGTAATGGAGGATGACGGTCTGCAGTGGACACCTGTCCCAAAGGTACAGACTCGTCCTGGCGGGTCTAGGGAATACTCCTCTGGTCAGCTTGCCCTGGGCCTGCAGAATCTTGACTTGAGCCCCCGGGGGCAGGGGTGCAGGTGGGCTGCAGGTGGTGGGCCTGCCCCTGCAACATTGGAGGGGCTCTTGAACCTAGAACGGTGTGATGCCCAAATCACCTGTGGTTTGGGGCTGGAAAGGACCCCGCTGTGCCCTGAGCTGCGGCTCGGGGACTCTCTCTGAGGGGTGTCGGCTCAGCCTGCCTCGTGTTTGGGCTCCCCATCATCACCCTGGCTCGCAGGGTGCAAAACCCCTCCGGAAGCCTGTGCAGGTCGGGGGACCCTGGTTGCAAGTGACAGAGACAAAAACAGACTGGCTGAAATAAAAAAGTGACTTTATTGGCCTGTACGACGGAAAAGCCTAGAGGTTAATCCCGGGGTCTGGGCGTGGTGGAATCTGGGCGCCGAGCCCCGGTCTCCGGACCCAGTCTCCTTTCCTGCAGCTCTGCTTTAGTCTCAGGGAGGCTTGTGCATCCTGGTGGTGAGAACAGCCCGGCTCCCACCCTTTCAGGTGAGGAGAGGTGCCTTCTTCCCGGAAGTTCTGGAGAAAGCCCCTTTCGAAAGCTCCTCATCTGGGGCTGTGTGCCAACCCCAGACCTGCTGTGAGCCCCATTGCAGCTGCCTTAATCACCGGGGAAGGGTCTGTTCCCCGTGAGGCCAGGGACAGTGAGCAGGAAGAGGGGGCTCCCACAGCAAAGCCAGGGTGCTCTCTCCGAAAAGGCGAGGGGTGGGTGCCTGGGGCAGAGTTCAGGCGGGCGTAGAGGGCACACACCAGCAGGGCCAGCCGAGAGGTTTAAAGAAGGGGCTGTCACCACGATGTGGGTGGAGTCAGGGAACTAGCAAACCTGGGACAGGCAGCCAGGGAGCCAGGGTTGACCCATGCCTTGGGGCAGGAGGGACTCGGGCAGACCCCAGAAGAGGGCCCGGGTCACCCAGCAGCCTGTGGCAGGCAGGATGACGTAGGTGCTCCTGCCTGGGCCTAGGGAAAGGGGGCCGGGGATCAAACCCCATCTCTCTCACCCCACCCTGTTACTTTCTGTGAGCTTCCTCTTAGCCACACACGATGAGCAGCTGGTGGGCAGGAGCACCCCTTGAGGCAGCCATACAGGACAGAGGCGTGGCTGGGTGGGGTGTCTGGGGGGAGGGCAGACAGAGAACAGCCAGCACACAGCCAAACCCGTGCTCCCTAACCTGTCAAGAGAAACTTAACGAGGAGTGTTCACAACGGATACAAAGGCCATCATAAAACACTCCCGAAGACACAAGACTCAGAATAGAACATTTAGGATGTTCCAGCATCACTGAGCTGTCAGCTCTCCCTAATTCAGGGGATAAATTTAATGCAATCCTCATAAAAACCTCATGAGCTTCTCTTTTAAAGAGAGCTAGAACTGATACCAACGTTCACATGGAAAAATAAACACGCAAGGCTTGCCAGGGAAAAGCTGAGCAGAAAGTGCCGTGGGGCGGAGGGGAATGGGGCCAGGCCCAGCAGACACGAAAGCACACGGTGGGCCTCTTTCACGGGGACAGTGCCCTAATGGCACACAAATGCACAGGGCTGAGGGAGAGGAGGCCACAGAGGGGCAGGTCCCTGCAGAGGCCGTGGGCGAGGAGGAGGCACCCCAGTCACTAGCGCTGTCTTGGTAATTCACATAAAACGGTACTGGGACCGGTGGAAAACCATTTGGAAGAAAGATCAGATCAGATCCATTTCTCACACCATGCCCAAGAATAAACTCCAAGTCGATGGGAGAGCTAAACACAAAAAGCTTAAATGGACAAACGCTAGAAGCAGCGTCAGCGAATTCCTCTATGAGGGCAGCGAAGAAGGGCTTTCTGTGACTCTGAATAATCCAGCGTATTCAAAGAAAGTATCAATAAGATTGCCCATAAAAGCAGCTTATTCAAGGAAAAAAATAAGCAAAAAGAAAAGACAAATGAACCAGGAGAAAATATTTGGAACTCTCTTCATAAGGAAACGGCTCCCATCACAAAATCTTTTCCAAGTGAAGAAGCAGAAGTGCAGAATGTCAGAGCCGCTCCGCCGTGTCCCCAGAGCCCGAGGGTCCTCCTTCGCCGCAGCCTTGCTGGCAAGGTAGCGTGTCCTCAGACGTCTGAATGTTGCCAATGTGATGGCAGAGATGTGTTTTCTTGGTGTGGCTTCCATCTGCATGTCTCGTCTGTGAGGAAGCTGAGCACCTTCGCACGCGTCTAAGGGCCGTTTTAACATCCCGCGTGGGAACTGTGTGTTCATGCAGTTTGCTGATTTTTCTGTAAGATGTCTACAATGGATTGGTCAGTGAAAGGAAGCGCCATGCCAAACCACACAGATAGCGCTCTGCCTGTCGCACGGAGCGCAGCTGCGACTGCCTGCCGTTGGAAGAAGAAACACAGGAAGAATAAACTAGAAATCAAGGAGATCAGCTCCCTGCAGAGAGTGGGGCAGGAGCGGGGAGGGATTCTCCAGGGAGCCCAGCCTAGCACACGTTTCGTGCACTTCTGACTTTTAGAAGCGTGTTAGTGCTCTGCATAGTAAGTCAGAAAGCATGAGATAGGGAAAAATAAGATGGACAGAAAACAGGAAAAGTGGGCAAATTATATCTGAAATGAAGAACGTAGCCACTGTGAACACCAAAAGGAAATGAAGAACTAATCCAGGAAACCACGAAGGCAGTGCATGCCCAGCAGCCTCCGCCTCGGGCAAGGTCCGAGGGGAAGTGGGGAAGTGAGAACCGGCTGGGCAGCTTCCCCGGCGCGTGCGTTTTTCTCTTGTAGTGGAATGAGCATGCCACTAAAGGCATCGCAGACGCAGACGCGCACACCAGGGCACGCATCCACGTCGCTGGAAGAAGCGACAGACCGTCAGAGGAGTGTGGAGGGCCAGGAAGAAGGTCGTGATTTCCAAAACACGCCCGTGTGTGTGAACACGTGTAGGCATGTGTCCTTGTGTGTCTTTATGGTGTCAGTGTGCACATATGTATGTGTGTGTGTGGGTCTCTGGGTGGTGTGTCTGTCTGTCTCTTAGGCCTGTCTGCTGAAAGGCCTAGAAGCCTAGTATCTTTCACACTGGGAGCCAGACCTCAGTTGCTAATACATTACCCATTATATTACCAGGGCTCCTCAGAGAAGTGGCTGATTTTAGGGCTGGTGCAAGAAAACCACAAAAATAGCCCGGAACATGTTGTGATGCCAGCAAGTAACGAGGGACACACACACAAAGGTGGCATGCCAGACTCCGGAGCCGGCAGGAGGGGCGCCTTCTGACCAAATTTGGAACCATTTGAGCACCAAAATGTGGAAGTACAGCAATAAATCACAAATCCTTGAAAAAAAAAAGGGAATTTGCAAGAACATACTGTAATAGATGATGGATGACTGATGGCCAGAGAGATGGATGATTGACAGGCAGATAGATGATGGTAGGTGATAGCTAGACAGGTAGGTACGTGAGTGATAGACAGACGATCGATAGGTAGGCATACGACAGGTAAATAGACAGGTAGGCAGATGGATGATACACAGATAGATATTGATAGGCGACAGGTTGGTAGATAGATGGATAGATAGACCCCAGAGGGTCAGTCACCCCATCAGTAGGCGACTGGCTGATGACAGGTGGATGGAAGGGCTGCTTCGGCAGAAGGCCAGCTGCTGACTGGTGCATGTGGGGAAAGTGCCGGGTTCGAAAGCTGAGATTCTGCAACTGAAGGTGAGATTAGGTCGGCATCATTCATGGACACTCCATCAGGCGACGTCTGGCGAGGAGCTGGCTGTGTCCCTGGCTGTCCGGCATCTCCCTCCCCCTCCACAGCGGTCCAGCGTCTCCCCCCCACATGGCGGTCCGGTGTCTCCCCACTCCACGGCTGTCCAGCGTCTCCCCCCCCACGGCGGTCCGGCGTCTCACCCCTCCACGGCGGTCCGGCGTCTCCCTCCCTGCCCCATGGTGGTCCGGCGTCTCCCTCCCCCTCCATGGCAGTCCGGCGTCTCCCTCCCCCTCCATGGCGGTCCGGCGTCTCCCCTGAGCGTGCCCCTGAGCTGGAAGGACCCACTGAGCAGGTGCCCAGCAGATCACTCTGCAGCTCCTCCACCAGCGCATCAGAAAGGACGTCAGCAGTGAGAGGCAGACGGACGCCCCATGCCCGGGAAAGACACATACCCGCATGGCACTGCAGCCGAAGATGCTCACACTCCATCTAATCCCTGGGAACCACCAGACCACCCCAAATGAGGACCCACCTATTAAGGAAAGGCCAGTGCTCTACCAAAATGTCAGCAGCACATGTGACGAAAACCAGGGAAATGATCCAGATGAAAGAAAACTACAGTGACAAGACACATCAGTGTGATACCTGGTCCCAGCATGGCCCTGTGCTGGAGGACAAGTGCCTCGGAGAACACTCTGGGGTCAGCTGGCAAGACGGGACCGGGCTGGGGGGCGGGGCCGTGTTAGGATGTAGCTGTCATGGCAAACTCGCCATGAGGAGGGAAGAGATCTCTGTCTCCAGGGTGTCTTTAAGGGCAAGGAGCTGTGATACGCCTGGCCACCTAATACCAAATGGTTCAGAAAAGTCACCCACAGCGCACCAGCAGCAAGCCAGTGAGAAAATGAACGGCGCGGGCTGGGAGCAGTCGCTGAGCCCAGGTGAGAGGCCTGCGGTGTTCTTGTACCATTTCTATTTTTGTAATTTTTCTGTTGTTTGAAATTATTTCCAAGAAAAATGTTGAAGAAAAAAAAAAAAACACAACGAAAACGCTGCTCACCACTAAACGTCTCGGCGAGGCACACAGACATCGCACACAAGCAAATCTCTGCTGTTTGCTGTTGGCGGCTTGCAAAGCAGCCAACTCACGCCCCTACCTACTCACCCCTCCAGGAGCCCTTGAGATAAATGATGCAGGAACACCCCACCATCATCATCATAAAGCTTGCACGGCAATAACTAATAATCTTCTATAATAACGAACCCCTGTGTGTGCACAGCACTTCACAGTTTATAAAACATTTCCCAGGCTCCGTTGGCTCTTCCAGCAGTGAAGTGAAATCTGTGCTCTATAAATGACACCTCAATAAAGTTGTCAAGGTTTTGAAGCGGAGTCTTGGTACCTGTTTTGCTGGGCTGTGGTGAGGATGAAGTGAAATCGGAAAATTACCCATTTTGGGAATTGTGAGGTAGCTTCTGAAACGGGGGTGTCTTGGCCCACCTGCATCGCCATCCGCCAGGGAGCTTGTTACTGTGCGGATTCCGGGGGGCCATCCCCAAAGCTCTGGACAGCCTGGGACCCTCCCTGGTAGCTCCCCCAGGGAAGCTGGTCCAGAGCGCAGCTTCGGAAAGGGCAGGCACAGACAGGAGCCAGCCCTGGTACCTGGTGCCCTGCGTGGCTGGGCCCAGAGCTCAGAGCACTGCCCTGGGAGCATGGCCCTCAATCTGAGCACCGTCCTGGGTCAGGAGAGCTGCCCACACTGACCCTCTGCAGACTTTCTCCAGTGGGCAAGTGGAGTGGGCAGGCTCTGGCCCCTCCTAGCCCCTGGATGCCCGCCTGCTGGAGCCCGGCTGCAGGCCACCCCCCACAAGTGCTCCAGGCCCCCGAATTCCATGCCAAGCTGGGTGGGGCGGCTGTGCTGTCAGTGAGGCCCCAGAAGTTCCCTCAGAGGGAGCGCATGTGAGCCAGCACCCGGATGCCACCTGAGACGCAGAAGGAGTTTCTTTGTCAACATTAAAAACAATTTAATTGCGGTAAAATACACAGAACATAACATTTGCCATCTGAACCAGTTCAGGAGAGTCCAGTCCTCCTGATCCACGCTGTCCGCAGCCACCACCAGCAAGCCTGCCCAGGATGTTTTCAGTAAAACGGAAACTGGCCCCATTAAACAACTCCCGGCCTCCCTGGCGCCCACCCTTCTATTCTCTGTCTCTATGAATTTGACTGCTCTGGGAATCCCACGTAAGTGGAATCGGATAGTGTCTGTCCTGTGACCGGCTGATTTCGCTGGGCATGGTGTCCTCAAGGGTCACCCATGTTGTGGCCTATGTCAGAGTGTCTTTCCTCTTCAGGGCTGAATGATATTCCACGGTATGGATGGACCACACTGTGTTTTTCCATCCCCTAATGACAGACATCTGGGTGGCTTCTGTCTTTCAGCTATGGCAAATCAGGCTTCTGTATAAAAAGCATCTCCTCAAGACCTTGATTTCAATTCTGTGGTTATATACCTAGAAGCAGGATTGTGGGTCATCGGGTAATTCCACTGTTAAATCTTGAGGACACCCCACGCTGCTTTCCATAGTGGCTGCCCCCTCTGACCTTCCCAGTGTACACAGGGCTCCGGCTTCCCCACATCCTGGCCAACACTTGTCGTTTTCCGTTTCTTTGCTCTAGTCACCTTCCTAATGGGTGTGAGACAGGATTTTCATTTTGCACTTAAAGGACATCAGTGACTTGATATAGAATTTCGTGACATCCTCCGTGGTCACCAAGGTTCACTGAAAACCTGACGGACGTGTTTTCTGGAGGGGGCCAGACACCTGGTGCTTTTGGCTGTGCCGGCTGTGCCGTCTCTGCTGCGGCCGCTGAGCTCTGCCCTCAAAGCAGGAACGCAAGCAGGGACAACATTGTTCCTGAGCAAAGGTGTGCAGCTGCTTTCCAATAAAACTTTATTTACAAAGCTAAGTGGCAGGCCCAGCAGTTCCAGCGGCTGGCGGGTGGGACATGCACCAGGACAGGGCAGAGGACCCAGAGGGTCTGAACCCCAAAGGACGTGGCCCCACGTGTGTGCAGGAGGCGAGGAGGCACGAACAGCAGACACAGGCTGTGCATTGCTGCCAGCTCCAGCAGCAGGGACTGACAGGAAAAACCAAGATTGGCAAAGCCATTCGTGGTTCATGAGAAAGGGTGGCCCCTGGCATTGCCTTTCTAGGGCAACCAACGTAGACGTGGGTGGACACCCACACATGCTCCCACATGTAGGGCATGTGAGTGAGCCCCAAGGCTTCCAGAAGTGCCAGCTGGGCAGTGCAGACTCAGACCAGGGGAGTGACAGGCTTCCCCCTGCCACCATGTGCCACTGGGAAGAGCCTCCAGGGACGTTTCTGGGCTCCTGAGTGGCCCCTGGCTCTCCTTGTTCTCTCCAGCTGGAGCTGGCACCAGCTGAGCTCCTAGTGTGTGCTAGGGCCTTGGCCTGGCACAGGACACGCAGGCCCCTCCGGCTCCACCAGCAACCTGAGGCAGCGGTAGTTTGGCCCCAGCCCAGACGGCCCACAAGGGCACAAGGAGTTGAAGTGACCTGCTTGAGGACCCACGGCCATCAATCGGGAAATGAAGACACAGAGCTGTCAGCCGCCAGCCCGGGGACCCCAGAGGCGGAGAGCTGCTTGCTGTGGCTCCCAGGCAGATCCTCTGGCCCTCATGTCCTGCTTGACTCTCTGAAGCCTTCTCTTTACACCACACGATGGCAGTGACTGTCTCAGGGGGTGGCTGCAAAGATTAATTAGATCATGTAGGTGAAGCTCCCAGCCATGGGGGGCCCTCTCGTAGGTGGCTCCTGCTCCTGGGGAACCCCACCATCCAGTCACAGCAGGAGCCAGGTCTGCCTGACACCCTGGGCCCTGCTAATTGATAAACATTCATTCCTGTTGAATACCCAAGTACTACGGTTTCCATGGATACCCTCTCCTAATGGCTTAATGAGACAAGGGCCCAGATTTTCCAAAACCCACATGAATGCTGGCCCCGAGGGGAAGTGCCCCCAACCCAAGGGGCGGGCCCTGCTCAGCCCCCTCTGGAAACATCAGAGACAGAGTGGCCTGTGGTCCAGGAGTGGGGATTCAGGAAACAGCTGTCAGCCGCCAGCATGTGTGGATGGGCAAGGTCTGTGACACCCCATGTGGATGGGCGTGGTCGGAGGGCCTGTGCGCCGCCTCACCCGCATGCCGTGCTGCCTCCCTTCCACCTGTGGGTTCCTTTCACTACATGCCAAGTGTGTCGCCCGCAACAAGCAGGAGCCCAGAGTCCTGGCCCCTGCTGCTCCGGCCCTGGGCCCTCCAGAGTCATGCTGTGTGTGTGTGTGTCACACCTGCCCTGCCCACTGGGCACTATTGAAAGGCGTCAGGGCAATGCTCTGCCCAGCCTGCGGGTCCTGGTCGCCAGAACCCAGCAAGAGGCGATGTTGCCTGGGAGTTGCTGGGGAGAGCAGAGCAGAAGCTGTGCTGAGTGGCCCATGGTCCATCTGGCCGTGGCCTGGGGTGGCCCTGCACCTGTAGACATGAGGCCTCGGGCAGCCACTCTGGCCAGGGAGGTGGGAGCAGGAGGGTCCTGCCACATGCATTTGTTCAGGAAAGATGCTGACCCTTTGTGGCTTTCTCAGGAACCCCAGGAGCAGGTGGGATGCCTGGCCAGGGAGCACAGCACAGCCGTGGGCAGGTCTGCAGGCAGCCAGTGCCGGGGCAGCAACCACGCCAGCACAGTCCACGGAAATGCTCCACTAAGTCGGGCACAGATGTCGGGAGGCAGCACCTGCGACCCTGGCCTCCCCAGAGGCTGCCCCGAGTGTGGGCCTTCCTCACGCACACACCACCGTTCATACTGAAACAGCATGAGGTTCCACCCGCCCCAGGAGCAGGCTGGCCATCTGGGAAGAGCCCCCCAGCTGAGAATACGCCCTGCAGGATGGACAGTGAAACGGAAGCCACGCTGGATGCCGCCACAGCAGCCACGGGGAGTGAGCTGGGGTTGGGCAGCTGGGAGCTCCCTCCTTTCCGGGCTGGCCCCACTTGAACCTGCAGAGCAGGCCTGCTGGGGACGCTGGCAGCTGCGAGGGTCGGTGCCACACCTGGGCCTGAGGGACCCCAGCAGTGCTGGAGGCCTCCAAAGAGGGTGGTAGCCCTGCCTGAGCCCGGCCTGGCAGGGAAGGCACTGGAGAGGCCACACCCCACCTCTGCCCTGCACCTCGAATGCCAGCCAGGGGAATGGCTGGGCAAAGGAGGCCCAGGTAGAGAGACGAGGAGCAAGGCGAGCCAGGCTACCCAGTCCCTGTCCGATCCCACCAGGCCAATCACCTCACGCCCCAGCCCAGGCCCCTCCACCTCCGTCCCCTGGGACGCGGAGGCTCGGGACACTCTGCAGTTGGACCTGGGGGACCCCTGCAGGCTTCACAGCCCCTCCCTTGGCACCTTTGACTGCATCTGCCAGCCGAGGCTGGGAAGCGCAGGGCCCCATCCGAGGCGGGAGGAGGTTGGCCTGGCCACTCGCAGCCCAGTACCTGCCCGAGAGAGGGACTCCCACCCTCCCCACCTCAGCACCCACCTGCCAGCCACTCCTGATGACCCCACTCTGGGCTGGTCCCTGGTCCCTGCCCTGAGTAGCCCCCCATGGCACGAAACGCACCCAAAGAAAGAGCTCGTGTCCCCTGCTGGGGCCTTGGCAGCCCTCAGGTGTCCTGAGGGGCCCAGAGGGAGCCAACATTTCCAGGGGCGTCGGAAGACTTCCTGGAGGAGATGGCAGGGGTGTTCTTGGGGGCTACAGAAGAGCAGGCCAAGAAGGTCATGGTGGGATGGGCGTTTTGTGCTGAGGCATCCTTGCAGGAGGGCATTGGGGGCGTGGGGGCAGAGCAGAGCCTAGTCTCCTGAAGCCGCACCTGTGGGGCAGGAGACATGAAGAAGGGCACAGTCTCCAGCCACCCCAAGGGGGCTCTGGGCTGGGCTGCGCTCCCCTGCCCGAACAGTGAAGGAGGTCTCTGGAAGGTCCCTTCTGGCCCAGGAAGCTCCCCTGAGGCCAAATGCCCCGTGACAAGTCCCCACACACCAGAGGAGGCTGAATGCCCCGTGACCAACCCCCCCACACTGGAGGAGGCTGAATTCCCCGTGACCAGCCCCCCCCACACACCGGAGGAGGGCAGGGGGCAAGGGAGAATGGCACCTGAGGCACACAGCTGTGGACCCTCTGCCCCCGGGGCCTGGTACTTGGGACTGGCTGGTGGGGGACGGTGCCGGGCAGGGATGTGGCCCTCCTGGGCTCCAGGAGGCCTTGCAGCTGGTGCTGTCAGTTCCAGAAGTCACCTGCATGTCACCTTCTCCTTTCCTTCCCAGCAACGAAGGGCAGGGTTAGAACTCTAAGACCGCAGCAAGGCCGGGGCCTGTGACCTGGAATCGGGACATGTGCCTCCTGGGCCATGAGATGGAGGACTTTGCCTCCTCGCAGGATTCATATATATTTGCTGTAATTGAAACAATATCTGGTGTGAGGCATCTAATTACCACTGTTTCCTAGAAATTGAGCGATAACCCGTCCTGTCGATACAAAGCTTTTGTTAAAGTCACACATGGCTTCCCAGGGCAATTCCAGTGACGCTGCCTTAGGAAGAACTTGGGTTTTGAAACAGTTTCTCTGAGTATAACGCCGAGCCTGATGCAATCGACTTCGTCTTTTGTTCTGGCTCCATTTCGAAGGTACCTTTGCGCTCCTGTGCTCCTGCGTAACAACAGCTAAGAGTTGCCGCTCACTTCAGGAAGATCCTACCAAATTAGAATTTTTAGAACTGGGAGGGCCTTTAGAGAAATCAGAGCCAGCCCACTCATTTGTCAGTGAGATAAACTGAGTCCTGGGGTGAGTCCCTCAGCGTACCAGGAGGTTCTAGAGCCCCAGACCTTCAAGGTAAGAGCCAGGAGGTCAGGGGCTGGACAGAGGGAAGTAAGGAAATGGATGTGGGAGGCTAGCAGCAGGCAGAGGAACAGGGGGCAGTCTGCGTTCCACTCCACTGCGCCTTAATGCCATCACTCCAACCCTACCCTAACCCGTCAGCACCCCAACCCTATCCCGGACCCCAACTCCAACTGCCTTCAAACCAGAGAAAAGGCAAACACACCCTGAAGGACCTCACACTTTGCAGAGCGCTCTCACTTCCTTCGTCGGGAGAAATAAAAGTGAAATCCTATGATCCCCAACAGACTGAGCAGACCATCCCTTGACCAAGGGGACCCCAGAGAAACCTTGGCAGCTGAGTTCCCACCATGACGGGAGGGAGATCATACCCGCCTCGTGGCACCCCCTCCCTCCCTCGATAACCAGCATTGGCAGAAACCAGCTCTTCCAAAAGCCCCTGCCCTGACCTGCCCCCTCCCTGCTGCGGGTTTGACACAGCAACCAGCCAGGTTCCGTGCAGACAGGAGACCACGGGCCACAGAGAGCTCCTGCCAGTCTGCAGGGGTGCACAGCGAGGGTTTCCGTGTCCTCCGCTTCACCTTTTCACATTAGAGGGTGGAAAACCGCAGCCCCAGGTCCTACTGTCACTGCCCTGTCTTGAATGTGGGTCCCATGGAGAGGCAGGAAGCTCAAGCGCATGCACATGTTTCTCCTTTCATGAATATTCATGACTCCTCCCATAGCTTGTTGAATATGTACATTAGGACCCCGGCTCAGCACACCTTCCGGCTCCCTTTGGGCCTTCCTGGAAGTGTCTGTTTCCAGCTTCTGGCCTGAGGCTACCCAACTCTTTATAAAGAACAAAGCTCTCAAGGCTCACACCTGCAATCTCAGCAATTTGGGAGGCTGTGGCGGGTGGATCACAAGATCCAGAGATCGAGACCATCCTGGTTAACACGGTGAAACCCTTTCTCTACTAAAAATACAAAAAATTAGCTGGGCATGGTGGTGCACACCTGCAGTCCCAGCTACTCAAGAGAATCGATTGAACCTGGGAAGCAGAAGTTGCAGTGAGCCGAGATCACGCCACTGTACTCCAGCCTGGGATAGAGCAAGACTGTCTCAAAAAAAAAAAAAACAAAAAAGCTCTCTTCTCCTTTCCAAACTTAGGAGTATTGTCGCTCTTCAGTTGACAGCCTTTTAGGCTCTAGGAGCCTGTCTTGTTCCCTGATGTATCCTCAGGTCTCAGACAGTGCTCAGCACACAGTGAGCACTTCAGAAACATTTGCCGGATGAGTGGAGAGTAAGCATGTCCATCTGTGACGGCTGGGTGTGCATACTCACCTATCTGCAAGTATACTCTGGGGAGCCTCGTTCTGCCTCCAGATTTGATTCATGGCTTAAAGCAATAGAAATTTATTCTCATAGCAATAGAGGCCGGAAGTCTGAGGTCAGGTGTTGGCAGCGCTGCGCTCCCCCTGGCCCCAGGAGTTCCTTAGCTGTGACCCCATCTCTCCAGTCTCTGCCTCCGTCTGCACATGGCCTCCCTCCCTGTGTGACTCCTCTTCTAATAAGGACACCAGTCATATTGGATGAGGGTGGGCCCTGATCCAAAGATCACATTCACACGTTCTGGGGTTAGGACATGGACGCATCCCTCTGGGGGTACACAATTCTTTCCATAACCACAGCTTTCTTTCTCTCATTAATTAGGCTATCAGAAAACAATTAGCATATTTTCTATGAAAATCCAGAGCTCTGTCCCTCTTCCCGTGTGAGAACTGGCAGGGTGGGCTTGGGAGGTGGCTGTCTCCTTCTGACGGGGTGTGTGCCACCGACCCCCTGCCCTCCTCCTGCCTGGGTGCTGCAGCCCTGGAGGTGAGGCCCTTGATTTGCCCAGTGGTATGCAACTGGGGGTGAGTTGCCCCCCAGGCGATCTCTGGCAATATGTGAAGACATTTTTGGTCGTCACAACTAAGGAGTGCTCCTGGCACCTGGTGGGTAGAGGCCAGGGATGCTGCCAAACTTCCTCCAACGCACAGGGCAGCCCCCACGACAAGGAAGAGTACAGCCCAAAATGTCAGTGATGCACAGGTGGAGAAGCCCTGTTCCACAGTGATGGCATATTGATCTGGGAATATTGCTGCCATGTAAGGACTACATTTCCCAGCTTCCCCTACATTAGGGGTGGTCATGTGACCAAGTTCTGGCCAATGGGGCATCAGCATAAGAGAGGAACACTACCTCCAGGTGAGGCCACCCTGTGATGGAAGGGCCATGGGCCCCCATCCCACTGTGAGGCTGTGGACGTGGTGCTAGGGCCCACGCTGGACCTGAAACTGGGGCTGTCCACTAGGGATGGTGGGGAAAAGGCAGAAGAGGCCAGAAAGCCCTGCCCAGACTTCCATGTGGGACAGAAGGGATCTTTATCTTGCTCAAGCTGTTGTGTTTTGGGGTCTTCTTGTTACAGCAGCATCGCCTGTATCTTGACTTACTCACAGTTATAAATCTCAGGCCAGTCCCGTTGCCTCCCATGATGAATTTCTGGTTTAAACTCACAGTTATAAATCTCAGGCCAGTCCCGTTGCCTCCCATGATGAATTTCTGGTTTAAATCAGAGCCTTTCTGGGAAGGGAAAACTTGAGAAGAAAGCAGCAAATCTTGCAGAATTTAGGCCCAAGGTGTCCAGGTTCCAACACAAACATTCCAGGGCTGTGGGCAGCGGTGAGGATGGCTCGGCCTGCATCCCTGCCTTCCACAAATACCTGGGAATCAGGAGCCACGCAGGAGGCTGGAGGAAGCTCGCAGGGTCAGGGCAAATGTGAGCATTCTTAGTTTATTTTCCCAAACATGTTAAGGACTCTTCTGCATTTTCCTATTCAAAAAAACCTCAAAGCCAAACAAAACAAAACAAATCTCAGAACCCCCTCCGGTTCTGAAGCACTTGTCTGCTATGGTCAGATAGAAATCATGGGCATGAATTAACATTTGTTGAATTAACCATTCCTATCCAGAACATTCTCTGGATTCTACCTGGAAGCAGCTGAGGATGGGCCTCAGGGGCATGTCATGCCTCACAGGGGGGCACCCGCCACCTGTGGTCCTGCCCACACTTTCCCGTGGTTTCTGTAACCTCCGGCCACAGCTGGGGACAGGATCTACCTCACTGTATGGCCCTTTGGAGCCATGTGCATATTCAGGGCTCAGCAGAGGAGAGGCAGCAAATCTGGGCGGAGAGCAGCTGCGGTGAGAGCTGGGTCTCATGGTCTTAACTGTAAAGCAGAAATGAAACTGCCTGCCTTATGGAGAAAGGGGTTCCTTCATTCACTCATCATGCTGGGTGCTGGGGTGAAGGGTTGATTAGCACTGGGATGTGCGTCCCAAACAGGCTACATGAGAAACAGCAGCCCCCACAGTGGGAAAGTGTCACTGACAGGGTGTCCCCAGAGAGGTGACCATTCTAGGGGGAGAAGCCCCAGCGTCCAGCCAGGGGCCCCTGTGTGGTCTTTGTTGGGGTGGGTGGCTACCACAGAGGTGGTCACTGTGGGTGGAGACCGGATGGGGCAAGGCCGGAGGCCCCGTCACCGGCCACTCCTTGGGGACCTGGGTAGCCAGTCTGCGCCCACGGCCTCTGCTTTCTCATCTGCACAGTGGGGAAACCATAGCACCCAACCCTCAGGGGAAACATGAAGGTAGAATAAAACAAAAGGCTTTCAGACTCTGTTGAACACCCTGACAAATCCTTGGAGGTCTCCAGAGGACGGTCACCCAGGTTGGGAGGTCTGGGGCGAGGCTGGGTGAGTCAGTGGAGGATGCCCGGGTAGCGGTGCCTGGTTCTGGCAACTGGCTGGTGGGGGAGGGGCGGCCCACGGAGCGGTGGAGGAAATGGCCCAGGAAGCCTTCCCTGTGCTGCTAAGGCCAGGGCAGAAGCCCCCTCCACAGGAAGCCCTCCACTGCTCCAAGCCAGCACAGAGACCCTCAGCTCCTGCGGCCAGACACTGCCCAAGGTTGACTGATCTGTGACCCCAAGCCCTGCACGGAACCTGACACAGCAGGACAACAGAACTGTGTGTTCGGTGTGGAAAATAATCAGAGCCATCCTAAGATGGACTCGGGCTGCTCAGAAAGCAGTGAGCTCCCCATTGCCTGGGGTGTGCAAGCAGAGGCTGGGAACAGCCTGAGGCACGCCACAAGTATCAGCTGGATGTGGATGCAACAGTCATGATGAAGATGAGGAGGAGGGGGAGGGGAGGGGGAGGGGGGGGGGGGGGGGAGGAGGGGGGTCAACTGTGATTTACTGAGAGCTTGCTACGCGCCAGGGAGGCTGAGGTCTTAGTTCTCTTTATCAGAATTGTTTTTATTTGCCAGAGTAACTCAAGCACTTGGAACAAATTAAACAATACAGAGGTAAAGAGAAACGCTGCAAGCTAGGTCCCCAGGGCTGCGCAGTGCAGATGGGCCGGGCGACGCACCTGGTACACAGTACCCCAGTTAGTCCTGAAAGCTGTGTTAGGGGCTCAGAGAGGTGAAGCAATTTGCAGAAGGACCCACAGCTGGTGAGAGGCTGGCGGTGGGGCAGGGTTTCAGTCGCCTCTCCAAGCTCTTCTTGGAGTCCTGAGAGGCGGCTCAACCTGGCCCTCCTCTCCTCCCCTGGTGGCACCTGCCGGCCACGTGTCCTCCTCCCATTGTGGCCCAAGACTCCTGGGCAAGTTGGTGCAGTCCAGGGTGCAAACCACATGCCCACGCACCAGGCTCCATCCCCCCTGGACCTAGCGGGGCTGGCATTTTCATCTCCCATCTGTAGGATTCCCAGGCTCCACCTCACACTCCCACAGTGCCCTCTAGGACTTGGGGGCCTGGAAAGACCCAGAAAGACCACCGAGTCCTGTCCTTCAATTCACAGGTGGTGAAGCGGAGGCTCAGACTTGCCCAAGATCACACAATGGCTCAGCAGCCGAGGCAGGGCTGCCAGCGGACATCCCTCAGGACTGTCTGGACTGGACGGTGCACGGCACTCATGGCCTCAACCACGCAGGCTTCCACTCGTGCATCCTCAAACACCCAGGGGCGTTGCACCCAGCTACTGCCACTGTGGTGAGACATGATTGAAAATGCTGCTGCTTAGAACCACACCCAGCTTCCTCTTCGGCGCTGGAGGTCGGAAGTCTGAATCGGCCCGCAGGGCCAGTGCTGTCGGGAGGCTCCGTCTGTCTCTTTGCCTCTCCAGCTCTAGACGCCGGGGGTCCCATCTGCACATCACTCTGACCTCCACTTCTGACATCCTCCCGCCTCTTTCACTTACAAAGGATACTGATGACTCCGGGCCCGCTGGGGTCGTCGGGGTTCACTGCCCGACTGCAAAGTCCCTTTGGCATGCAAGGGCACATGGATGTGTGGGAGGTCACTCTCCAGAGGCAGAATTGGGCTGGGGACAACACACGGCTCAGACTTGTTCAGCGGCGAGTTACAGAGCCTTCCTCCCTAAAAGGACGAAACAGTAAGTCCACTTAGTACTTCCCTCGGTAGAAGGAAGTCTGGCCCAAGGGTGGCTCCTGGTGCGTGTGTGGGGTTCTTGGAGGCTCAGGAACAATGGCACTAGGGACACAGCCTCTTTCCTCCCACGCTTTTCATCCTCATCCTCAGCTCCTCCTGGTCACATGACAGCTGCTGCAGCTCCAGACATCACATCCTCACATGTGACCAGCCAAGCAGGAAGGCAGGCCGTGGGCCCTCTGGCGAATTTTGCCCTTGTCCTCAGGGAGGTTTCATTGGCTGGGACGGGGTCAAGTGGCCTCCCTCCTGCAGCCACCCTGCGCTGAGCAGACCCTGGCCTGAGAGCTCCGCAGACATCATTCTGGGAAGTGTGCAGTGGCCATGGAGGCTGGGAAAGGTCACAGAGGAAAACCCGGCCAGCTGGAACCCAGAGTCCAGGCAGCAGGCCCGCTGCCAGCCTGCCCCCAGACCCAGGCCCAGGACGGGGCAGGAGGTGAGGTCTTCCGGGGCTGCCCTGGCCTCGTCACCTCTATCTCCAGGGCTGCCCACTGAGACACTCCATGCTGTTCGAAGACGGCGTGACAACAAGCGATGAAGGGCTGTGGGCTGAGGCTGGGCACTGCAGGGCCCTGAATGTCAGGCTTGGGCAGCTGGGGCAGCAGCTGAGGACAGCGGAGAGCCCCTAGCAGGAGGAGCCAGTCAGAGACTGGAGCAGGTGCAGCAGGCGGGCAGAGGTGGGGCTCGCAGGAGGCTGCGTGGTGACTGAGAGGGTGGGGGGCGGCCGGGATCTGAGCTCTGACCCCAGCCAGGCCAGGGCTGGGTACACAGCTGGAGCTCAGTAAGACTCGCCGACCCACTGATTTAATCTATTACACTCACTGCAAATCAAGGCCAGTCCCGAAGCAGTTCTTTCTCCAGAGGGACTTCCGCCAGCTCTGTAAGAACTTGACTGTGCCAAACCCATCAATGCTGATCAATATGCAGCAGCTCAGAGAGCCAGCCCGGGCCACGGCTCCCTGCCACATCCTGACAAGACAAATCAGCTTCTGGAATTCTTCAGAGGGGCTGGGAGAGAAGCAAGCCTCATTTTTTCCCTGACTCGTCTTTAAAAATGAAATTTCAAATAAACATGGAGAAAGCAAGCTCAGCTCAGCTTCAGGGAGAAAACATATCCTCATGCTCTTGAGACAAGAAGGTAGGGCTGGCTTCCCTCTGTTCCTGCACCCGACAGGGCTGCGTGGATAGGGGTCTTCCCAATGCCAGCCTCTTCCCTTTCCCCTGCAGTCACCAACTGAGAGCAGAGATAGGCAGTAGATGACACCCCCGCCCCAGGGCTCACAGCCAAGTTAGGGAAGGGGGCTGCTCAGGGCTGGCACGGGCCTTGCAATGCTCTGGTCCAATGTTCCCATTTTACAGACAGGGGAAACTGAGGCTCTGGAAGCCATAAGGCTCCCCCACTGCCAGACAATAAGGGAATCAGCAGGAGCTTAAAGCCACATGATGACCCCAAACTCCATGGAGCCAAGAAAAGGGTCTGAAGGCCAGGGGCACTGGGGCCTGGCACAGGCAGCCACCAGGTGGAGGCACCCCCTGCACACAGCACCCAGAAAGCATCAGTGCAGCTGAGGCTGGAGCCAGGCCGGCAAGCCCAGCCACCCTGCACGGCACCCATCCCCCCACCAGGCTTTCATCGAGTTCATTCTGTGAGCTGAGAGCCCAGCCCTGGACCAGGCAGTAGGCACAGGACACAGTTGAGCACATGGTCACTGATGATAGCCACGCCCCCCAGGGGGATGAAGAGGCCAGCAAAAGGGGTCCAGGTCCAGCCTGGGAGGTCAGGGAGGCTTCCTGAAGGGGCAGCATCATGGGACAAGTCTTGAGGGAAGAGAGCCCTAGGAAAGATGGGGCAGAGCGCGTCCAGGCCTGTGGACAGCACATGCCCAGGCCCAGGGTCCACAGCGGGTAGAGAAGGGGCCTCAGCCTGGAAGGGAGGGCTGACTGCAAGAGACAGGTGGAGCTGTGCAGACCAGGGAGGCGGGGCAGAACCCAGCCACGTGCCCGGAAGAGCCGGCTGCAGCCGCAACCCAGAAATACATCTCCTCAGCCTAGAAGGGTAGGCAAGTTCACATGTGCTACATATGTGTGCACATCCATATATGCAAACCCACGTGTGCATGGGACAGATGTGTTCAGCACAGGCATACACACGTGTGCAGTGCATGTGTGTATCCAAACAAGTGAGGGTGTGCATGCAGGCAGTAGCACAGGTGTGTGCACAGCATGTGGACATGACATTCGTCTACATGTGCCAGTGTGGTACACATCCACGTGTATAGATACGTGCGTAAAAACCATGTATGTTAGTGCATATGTGTGTGTGCACCTGCATGTGAACAGTACATGGACATGTGTGTGCACACATAGGCATGCATGTGTGTGAACATGTATGGATGCACGTATAACACATGGTGTGTGGAGACTGTGGGTGTGTGCATGCCTTTGGGTGTGAAGGCATGCGTGTGTGCATGAATAGCTTTGCATGCTTGCATGAATGTGCAGATATGTGTATGCATGGGTGTTCATGCTTGCATGCACATAGATGTGTGCATACACACACATGCATGCCTTGATATGTGTATTCATGTGTGTGCATTATCTGCGAGCACGCGGATGTGTGGACACACGTGTGTGTGTGTGGACGTTATACATGTGTGTATGTGCATGCCTGCCTGTATGTGCAGGAGGCCTCAAGGAGCCAAGCTCCCCTCCACCGGAGCTGAGGCTGCTCAGGAAGCCCAGAGCGCGGCATCCCAGGCGAGGCAGGCACCCAGCAGGTGCGTGCCCACATCCCTTCTTAGGACCCGCCCACAGCCTGCCTAGCCCCTAGCTCCCTTTGGCACAGCAGCCAGGGCCCAAGGTCCCATGGCTATATGGCCCTGGCTGGACCAACCCTGTTCTCCTGGGCCCCATGCATCACAGGTGAGATACAGGCAGGTTCACCTCTGTAGTTCCAGGACACGCCACTTGTAGATTCTCAGTTCTAGGAAACTCTTCCAGGTTCTGAAATGTGCCCGCTCCCCCAGTGTAGCCCCACACACATGTGCACTCAGACAGCCCCGCAGCCCCCGCCACTGCAGCCCGACTCCCAGCAGCACCCTCCTTCATCACCCTCCTGGTGGCGCCCAGCCCTATCATGCCTCTTCAGGACAGGAAGTCTTGCTGGGCGTGTGCTGTTCTGCTTGTCATGGACAATCTGGAGCAGTTCCTCAAGCCTGATTTCAATGTCTGGGGTAAGGGGACTCTCCAGCTCCCTTGCAAACAGCTGCAGGCCCCAGGGCCTCCCACCACTGGCAGGCCTGCGGGCAATGCAACCCCTCTGTGTGGCCCAGGGCTTCGCTTCCCCTAAGTTCTGGGCCCAGCTCTTTGCCTCTGGGCTCCATCCAGGCCCTGGAGTGGACCCTTCTGCCCCTCCCTGATCATGCCAGGAGATGCTGCCAGCAGCATGTCAGCATGCCGGCTGCCGTCCCCAAGGGCCCGGGGCCTCTCACTGGCCAGGCACTCCAGATGCCCTCCGCCTGGTCTGAGTGGTCCGGGCCTTCAGCCCTCCTGAGCAGTGGGGGCGTGCAATCTGGCTCAGGGCTCCAGGTGCTCTGTGCTCTCTTCCCTCCAAATTCCTGTGCCTGGGCTGCCATCTTTTGGGAACACAGGAGCCAGGATCCTGGATAGATGCCCCCACCCCTGTGCATCCCTGAAAGCACTTCTCACAAAGTGAGAGACCCTCGTGCTGTGATGCCCCATGCATCACAAGTGAGATACAGGCAGGTTCACCTCTGTAGTTCCTCTCTGTAGTTCACTCTCTGTAGTTCACCTCTGTAGCTGGGGGTGAGGGGCACGTAGATGCCGAGGGAGAGGGGCTTCTCCAAAGCCTGCATCCCGCCCCTGCCACTGCTCTTTCCTGAGTCTTCCTGTCTCCCCATGCCCCAAGTACAAAGCCCACCCCCACCGGAGGAAACGCAGCCTACAGGGGCCCACCCCTTCCTCCTACCACCCCCTCATCCTCTAAGCACAGCTTGGTCACCTCCTCCAGGAAGCCTTCCTTGACAACTTGGCTCTCAGGCTGGGGAAGGAGCCCCAGGGCATTGATGGTTGCCAGTGCATTCATCTCCGTGGGTGGCACTGTCCACCCCAGATGGTGTACACCTCCACTGAGGCCAGGCCCCCCTCACTCTGCCACTGCATAGGGCTCAACAGAGACAAGGATTCCAGCATGCCAACCACGGAGGAAGCAGGTCTGTGTGAGCTTCCCTGAAAAATGCACCTTCAGGTGCCCTAGACAGGTGGCACCTCTTAGGCCTCCAGGACCAGGAGGGCCTTTAGCAAGGATGGTGACTCTCCACCATCCCCGGCCACACACCTCCCACATGACAGCCATGGCCCTTTGCTTCCCCGAAGGGCATACGTGCCCAAGGCTAGCACAGGACTGGTGCCGAAGGCTTTGGCTCCAAAGTGCGCCCCTGCTGGGCAGGCCCATCATCTGAAATGTTTGCCTTCGGCCTGACCCCGGCTCGACCTCCACACCCCCAGGGCACGCCCTGCTGATGACAACACGGAGGAGGCCGTGGCTCCTGGTGGCGTCTCTTCGGAGACAGACAAGATTCCCTGGTAAAGCTGCGCAGCTGAGAACACGACAGGCCCCAAGCACGGGCACGGATAGGCATCCCGAGGGCGGGGTCAGTCACTCCAGCCCCTCCTCATGCTGCCCTCCTAGGCACCCAGAAGCCGCCCCTTCCCTGCCATCTCTAGTCACAGGGTGGACAGCCTCCCTCCCTCTCTCCTGCGCGCCCATGCAGGGAGGGCCCAGCTAGCTGGGGTGCGTTTCTGGACGGCTGGGGGAAGGGTCACCGCTTCGGTCCTTGCAGAGAAACGTCAGGCCTGAGAATTCCAGCTCTCCTCCTGGACCACCTCCTCCCTGGAGGTCCCTCTCCCACAGACCCCAGGCTGCCTAGAGGCAGAAGCCAGCACCCAACATGGTCCACAGAGTGACAGTGCACATCTGCAGAACGGAGGTGCAGGGACAGAGGCGAGGGTACACAGGGGCTACCTCAACAGCCGCTCTCCCCCGAGCCCACCCTTGCAAAAAGCTCATCATCCAGGCAGCTCGGGTCTGGGTGTGTGTCAGAGGTGGCGACCTCCGACATCTCTCCATCCTTTACAAGCAGGGCCTGGAGCATCAGGATGAAACTTCAATCGCTGCTAACATGAGTGCAGAGCTGGGAGCTTGCCCAGGGCTTCCACAGGCACCGCCGCTAGTTATGATTCATGCTCCAGCAGCGCTGGAGGGGGCCGAGGGAACTGAGGCCGGGGTGGGTGCGGAGGTGGCTCTGCCGGGGAGCGCCGATCCGGGATCTGGTCCGGACCCTGAGCTCGGCAGGACCTGTGCGCACCCAGGCAGCGTCGCGCCCTCCCGCAGGCTGCGAGAGGCTGCTCTGCCATCAGGCCATGGACCCCGAGCCGCCCGTGCTGCGCGCGCGCGTGTGCGCGCCCCCGCCTGCGCCCAAGCCTGCACCGGGGGAGGCGAAGGAGGCTTCCGTCTTAGAAAGAGCAGCTTCTGGAACTCACCGCCCAGGCCAGCCGCCGCTCGGCCCCGTCCCGCAGGCTGCAGGCGGCCCTGGAGGGGGCGCCCTCGCCGAGCGCGCGCCCCGCGCCGCCGCCTCGGACTCCTCCCCGGCGCCGCGCGGGCAGGTTCGCCCAGGCGGCCGCGGGCTCCGGCTCCCGGCCGGCTCCCCAGGGCCCGCGGCCCGCCCCGCCCCGCGCACCCGCCCCGCTGCGCAACTCGACCCAAGTTGGAAGCCGAGCCAGGGCGGCCGCACTCGCGCCCAGCGCAGGGCGGCGGCGGCGCAGCTCGGGCGAGCGAGGCGGCGGCCGCACGGCCGAGCGTGGACCGCGGGGGGCGCCCGCGCCGAGTAGCAGCGGGAGGACTCGCGGCGGCGCCGGCGCCCCGCCCGGGAAAGTAAAGTTGGAGCCGGAGGGAGCGCGCGGGCGCGGGGGCCCGGGGGAGCGGCGGCCCGCGCCCCGGTGCGCCAAGCCCTAGCCGGCCGGATGGGAGGCGGAGCGCCCGGGCCGCCGCCGCCGCCTGTCGCCTGCGCCCCGGTTGGGCTCCGGGGCCGTGGGGCCGCTCGGGCACGGCCGCTGGGGCGCCGCGTCGCCGTGGGCTCGCCGCCGGGGCGCTCCCCGTGAGCCGGGCCGAGGGCGGGGCCGCGCGAGGACCCCGGGACCTGCCCCCCTCCCCCCGCCGCCGCCGCCGCCGCCGCCGCCGCGTCGCCGCTCGCTCCGGGCGCCTCCCGCTCTGCACTTACGCGCTCGGCAGCTGCGGGGAGCCCGGCAGCCACGCTCTCCGGCGCGCCGCCCGCCGAACCACCACGGCCGAGGGCCGGCTGCGGAGCGCCGCGGTCCCCGGCAGGCGCGCCCGAGCAGCAGGCGGCGATGCCGGCGCCGACCCAGGCTGGGGGGCGCCCGAGCTGGCGCGGCTGCGCCCGGGCTCCAGGAGGGACCGCGTAGCTCGCGGGAGGACCATGGCGTCCCCGGCGCTGGCGGCGGCGCTGGCGGTGGCGGCGGCGGCGGGCCCCAACGCTAGCGGCGCGGGCGCCAACGCCTCGGGGGCTGCCTGGGGGCCGCCGCGCGGCCAGTACTCGGCGGGCGCGGTGGCGGGGCTGGCGGCCGTGGTGGGCTTCCTCATCGTCTTCACTGTGGTCGGCAACGTGCTGGTGGTGATCGCCGTGCTGACCAGCCGGGCGCTGCGCGCGCCACAGAACCTGTTCCTGGTGTCGCTGGCCTCGGCCGACATCCTGGTGGCCACGCTGGTCATGCCCTTCTCGCTGGCCAACGAGCTCATGGCCTACTGGTACTTCGGGCAGGTGTGGTGCGGCGTGTACCTGGCGCTCGACGTGCTGTTCTGCACCTCGTCGATCGTGCACCTGTGCGCCATCAGCCTGGACCGCTACTGGTCGGTGACGCAGGCCGTCGAGTACAACCTGAAGCGCACGCCGCGCCGCGTCAAGGCCACCATCGTGGCCGTGTGGCTCATCTCGGCCGTCATCTCCTTCCCGCCGCTGGTCTCGCTCTACCGCCAGCCCGAGGGCGCCGCCTACCCGCAGTGCGGCCTCAACGACGAGACCTGGTACATCCTGTCCTCCTGCATCGGCTCCTTCTTCGCGCCCTGCCTCATCATGGGCCTGGTCTACGCGCGCATCTACCGCGTGGCCAAGCTGCGCACGCGCACGCTCAGCGAGAAGCGCGCGCCCGCGGGCCCCGACGGGGCGTCCCCGACCACGGAGAACGGGCTGGGCGCGGCGGCGGCGGCGGCGGCGGGCGCGGGCGAGAACGGGCACTGCGCGCCCCCGCGCGCCGACGTGGAGCCGGACGAGAGCAGCGCGGCGGCCGAGAGGCGGCGGCGCCGGGGCGCGCTGCGGC
>NW_022437025.1:3654302-3703794 GCF_009761245.1 Sapajus apella
GGGGGGCGCGGGCGGCGGCGCCGACGGGCAGGCGGCGGGGCCGGGGGCGGCGGCGGAGCCGGGGGCGCTGACCGCCTCCAGGTCCCCGGGCCCCGGCGGCCGCCTGTCGCGCGCCAGCTCGCGCTCCGTCGAGTTCTTCCTGTCCCGCCGGCGCCGGGCGCGCAGCAGCGTGTGCCGCCGCAAGGTGGCCCAGGCGCGCGAGAAGCGCTTCACCTTCGTGCTGGCCGTGGTCATGGGCGTGTTCGTGCTCTGCTGGTTCCCCTTCTTCTTCAGCTACAGTCTGTACGGCATCTGCCGCGAGGCCTGCCAGGTGCCCGACCCGCTCTTCAAGTTCTTCTTCTGGATCGGCTACTGCAACAGCTCGCTCAACCCGGTCATCTACACGGTCTTCAACCAGGACTTCCGGCGGTCCTTCAAGCACATCCTCTTCCGACGGAGGAGAAGGGGCTTCAGGCAGTGACTGGGTCACGCCCGCCTGGCCCGGGGATCCTGGACAGCTAGCGCCACGCGCTCGGGGCCGGGCGGAAGGGAAGGGACCGCCGGGCGGGGAGCTTTCCCACTGCGCCCGGGATGGGTAGGCCTCCAGGGCGCAGGGGAGGGTGCGCCAGGGCAGGAGCGTGGCGGAGAGACAGCGGGCTCCGGGGAGCGGGGAGGAGAGAGGGGGAGACCCCTTTGCCTTCCCGCCTCAGCATGGGGCCGCTTTTGGGGCTCCCTCCCTGGCTCCAACTCCGGGTAGCCTGCGGAGGTATGGCTATGAGGTCAGGGTTTTAGAGAGCAGCGGCAGAGGCAGCCCCCTAAATGGGCGAGCAAGGAGCCCCCCAAACACACCACCACCACTCCCCATCCCTGTCTGACCAAGGGCTGACTTCTCCAGGACCTAGTCGGGGGGTGGCTGCGGGGGGCAAGGAGAAAGCACCGACAATCTTTGATGACTGAAAGTATTTGTTTGCCAAAAACAACAGCCAAAACAACCAAACTATTTTCTAAATAAACCTTTGTAATCTAACGTTGGGTGCGACACTCAGTCCTTGAGCGGGGGCTGGGGGCACCTTCCACACCCTCATCCTGTCTGACACCCCCTCACCCAACGCTGGACGGAGGGCACCCTGGGGCTCCAGGTTCCAACTTCCCTCTTGCCTGAGAAGGAGGATGTCTTGCTTTTTCTCAGGCTACCCCTTTGGGTACATGGAAGGTATGTACTCAGAATTCCTGTGCTGAGAGTAGAGAGGAGGCGAAAGGAGCCTAGAACCCCCAAGTTGGCCCTAAGTTTAGATTCTGGGGGACGGTCTCCTCACATTCCCATCCCTGCCCGGTGCCCTCCCCCACGCTGGTGTTCAGGGCCTCCGGGTGGAAGAGGTGGGACTCTTCCAGTCCAAGCCTAGAGTAGCTGAGCTAGTCCTCCCGGCTCTGCGGGCGTGGCTCTTGGGTGGAGAGAGGGTGGGCTTGAGGCCGGCAAGCCCCCACACCGTCATTCCAGACCAGAGGCTCTGGCCAGGTTCAACTACTGCCACGTTCTTATTTCCGAAACAAACGGGAAGTCGCTGAGGCCCTAGAGCAGCTGAGTGGGACCAGCTGGCAGTGGCCGGGGCAGGGCTGGAGCCTGCCTGTTTCCCGGAGCCCCCAGGGTTTCCCAGTGCAGTCTGCCTCCCCTCCTCCACCGTCAGGCCCAGCAGGTGTCCACACACTGTCCACACTGCTGCTTGAAGAAGGGCAGCGGCAGGTGGGGAGAGAACACCAAGGTGTGCATCCTGCCACTGTGCCTTCATGGTGGGGGGACTGCTGGGACTCAGCCATGTCGCAGGGCCGCGAAGCTGCGGGACAGCTGGGGTGGAGGGGCGGAAGCAGGACAGGGCCTGGCAGGAGCTGGGCAGGGGTCTCCCCAACACACACGCACAGGTAGCTCGGTGGGCGTGTGGGCTGTGGCCGGTCTCCTGCTTGTGATCATTCAGTCCCCCCTTTTCCATCCCCAGGACCCCCCCCCGGGCTTCCCTGCGTGTACCCTCCCCTTCCCAGACCCTGCCTGCTGAGCCCAGCCCAGATCCATCGTGGATACTGACTTCTCTCCCTTTGGCCTGGGGAGGGGTCAGCCCTGGGTCCTGCCTGTCTTCCCTAAGCCCCTGTCCTCGAAGTCAGGTTCCAGAGCAGGGGGCCTGACTTGCCAGGTTGGCCCTTCGAGAACACCCCTCCCTGCAGCTGCCTGGCTTCCCCCGCAGATGATGGGTCTTCAGGACACCCCAGCTGGGAAGAGTTCTCCCAGCCATGTCCACGGCTGCCACATGTGCTAACTCTCACACCTGCCGTGTGCTGGACTCAGACACAGGTGGAGAGACGCAGACAGCAGTGGCGGGAGGGGTGGGGGTGGAGAGCATGGCCAGTCAAGGCCGATGAGGACATCCCTGACCTCCCCCGACCGGGCCTGGGCAGGGAGTCCTGAGTTGTTGACCCAGCTCGTCCTGGAACTGCTGCACGGGCTCAGACAAATCCCTGCCCTCTGGGCCCTGCCTGGGAAGTGGAGGGGTCTCTGGGAGCTGTCTTCGGCCCTGCCAGGCCTGCCAATCTGTGGGCCAGCCTATCTCCTTAACCTGAGACCACAGGAGACCCCACCTCAGAGACTCCATGGCTGTCATTCCACCCAGGGACCCTCCGAGGGCAGGCCTCGGGGCTGTGAGGGAATCCTGGCACCCATATGAAAAAGACCCCAGACTTCAGGATTTCTGCTCCAGAATCCGCATCTCACCAAGCTGGCAGGAGGGACCCAAAACTCACGATTGCAAGATGGGAGGGCAGACCCCAACCCTTCACCTGCCAGCACTCAGGACCCCCAGTCCCACCCAGGGCACCCTTCCCTTGAGAGCAGCAGCATTTCATGTGATAACGCATACATTTCATGGGGCTCAGAGAGGTGGGTTAACCTGCCTGAGGTCACACAGCTGGTGATAAGCCCCAACAGAGCCCAGGTTTCCTGGCTCCAAATTCAGCCAGATGACGAGTATTTCTTGAGTATCTCCACCAGCTCCTGCTGCCTCCCAGGAGGTTTTCAGGAATGGGCAACTTCCCACAGACCCCACACAGAGGCGCAGCGTGAGCAAGGGTCTGGAGGGAGGAGGTGCAAGTGTGTTTTAAGAAATGGGGTGCCAGCGTGGGGAGGGGGTGACACAGACAGGAGGCTGGGCAGAGGGGCCATGTGCCAGGCTGTAGGGGAGAGGCTGGTGGGAGGAGTGCTTGGGCATAGCGTCAGGTGTCAGGTTTTTATCTGAGCCCCTGGGGCCGTGAGGTCTGCAGAGGAAATGCGACCTCCCACCCAGGGCTGGAGGCTGCGCTCACTTGCTTAGCAGTGTGGCTGATTGAGCAGGTCACCTCTGAACCACAGATCCTCTTCCCTGCAGGGGGGCAACTACAGCCCCCCACACCCAGGGGTCCTGGGGGATTAACTTGGAGGATATAGGAGGATACACATCCTGGTACCTGCTCAGGGAAGAATGTGGGCAAATCTTCCTCCTCTTTCTATCCTAATCCTGCCAACCGCACCCTCCAGTGCTGTGGCCGGGACTCAGAGGCAGATGTTCACCACTCCATCATGATTGCCGTCTGGAGAGACTTTCTTTTCTGCTGGATAAACAGAGACAGAAACCTGGCTTCTCACCCTGCCTACTGCAGGGACACGTGACACCTTGCTCTGAGTCCCGGTGTCTTCATCCATGAAGGGGGCACCAACACCCACCCTGAGGGTATCATGAGCCCCAAGTGCCCCCAAACCCAGTCCAGGAACCACCTGCCAAGGGGGCCTTCCCCTCTGCCCACCTTTCTGCCATGGCCCCGGCTTCCCTCATGGCTCTCCTCTCCATGGACGAGGCCTGGGCCTGCCTCACCTCTCCAGGCCAACGTCGTGGAGCCAGAGTTGTTTGATGACAACCCCTGTCGGTGGTTGGGGAAACTGAGGCCCAGAGGTGACTGTGTGGCCAGGGACCCCTAAGGGTGGGGGGGCAGAGCAAACCGTGGACCCAGAAGGGTCCCTCTGCAGGCAGCCTGGGCTCTGAGCCCACCCCGTCCCAAGCCAGTGTCGTGGGTAGCATGGGGCGTGTCCCTGTGCCAGGCCACAGAGCAGCACCTTCCATCACTGGTTTCCTGCTCAGGGTTCTCCGTTGGGCTCTCAGGAGATTTCAGGCAAAACAAAATAAAGCAGCCACTGCCAGGCAGAGGAGGGCTTGGCCTGCGTGGAGGGTGCTGGCTGGAACGCCGACCCGCTCAGGGGTCATGTGTGCCTGGCCCGAGCCTGTCACAGATGCAGTTCCTACCAGATATACATAGACATGCATATGTTTTCCTTAACTCCTGTATTTTAATCCCATGGCTGAGTTGGTAGGAAAGTGGGGAAAAGAAAGAATCCAAATCTTCCGTTGCAGCTCAGTGTGGAATTCAAAAGGAGATACTCCTCGGTGCAGACAGCAGTGTTAGTACTTTACAGAAGCAGCTCCAGGCTTTGGATCCTGCCCCCGACTCCGGGGGTGGGGGCTGCAGGGGGGGGGAACACGTTGCCGTGGCACTTGCTGGCGAGGAAGCCGCCCTTCCCGGCTGTGCTGGCAGCCGGCTGTATTTTTATATCACATCCATCGGCAGGGCTCAAATATTCCAGTGCAGCGTCGGATCAAAACACACGGCGCCTGCAGGCCCATCTCGAGTCTGGTTGGACAGCCTCGGCCTTTCCACAAGCCAAGTCCCTACCTCCCGTCAGCCCATGGTGGCCCCACGTGCAAGGGGCGGGGGAGGAACAGCCCCAGGACCCTGTGCGGAGTGCCACGGGCACCCCTAGATACAGATGACTCTGCCATCCCTGGGCATGCATTGGCGGCCTCTGCTATGTGCCAGGGGGATCTGAGAACCGTGACATGGAGGTGGGGTGGGGGCTGACAAAGACAGGAGGGTCCCTAGAGCTGAGGAGCAGAGGAGGGAGAGACTCCGGTCTTCAAGGCCCAGGGGAGCCTTTTCCATCCTGGGGTCCCCGTTGTCCTCCCACGGGGTCTACCTTGAGTGGCCAGGGGACACTTGGCCTCCACTCCCGAGGGTCAGCACCCTCTGTGTCCTGGCAGGCCTGGGGAGGGCATGAACTGCAGCAGGCAGTGGAGGATGACGGAGCGGCTGGGCCCTGACAGGCTCCCCGCGCCATGCCCTGCCTGACCCACTGGTGGAAACGAGCTGCCAGTGTCTCCAGCCTGGACCGGGGCCTCTGCTCCAGTGGGGCTCAGTGCCACTCTGCCGAGATCTGCCTGGGAAGCAGAATCCACTGCAAACTCCGGGCCAAATAAAGCTCTGGGGTTCAAAAATGCCTTTCTCTC
This sequence comes from Sapajus apella, assembly GCF_009761245.1. Lineage (NCBI taxonomy): Eukaryota > Metazoa > Chordata > Mammalia > Primates > Cebidae > Sapajus > Sapajus apella. The sequence goes on from NW_022437025.1 coordinate 3,659,636, forward strand.
CTGCCAAGAGGGTTTGTGGCTGCTCTCAGGAAAAGCCTTGGGTACAATAGTGTCGTTATGGTCCTGATAAGGAATCAAGCCGTGCCACGCAGAGATGGGGTGCTGGCCCAGAACGCTCGGTTAAAGACATTCTGCCCTTAGATCTGAGCACAAAACATGCCCAGAGCTGCCTGGCAGCCATGGAGAAAAAGGAAACAGGATACGAACTCCCTCTTACCACCTGATGTAAGGTTGACAGGGGAATCTGTAGACCAGGCATTGGCAGCTGGACCTACCTAGAAACCCACCAATCCCACAAAGCCTCTACAACTCTGGAGACTCGGCCTCCAGGGGAGGGCTTTGGGGACTGCAGAGAACCTCAGAGGGACATTCCTGCCATATTCCCTATTGAGGTGGGGGAATGGTCGCACCGCAGTCCTGGCCTCCATCTCCAGCTGTACCAGACTGGGCCATTTATTATTCATTCCAGCAACACTCCCCGCCAGGCCCTGGCTCAGCGCTGGGGAGGCCGTGGGGAAGGACAGTCATGGGGGAGGGGCTCCCAACTCAGTATCCCAGACTGGCCCCGTGGCTGTGCAGCCTCCACTGGCCCAGCACTGTCCCCCCCTCCCAGGGCTCCCACGCAGGTCACGATCTGCCGCCAGCTCCTCCGTCCTCACCTCTGCTCGTCCCACTTCCTGCTCTGGCTTGGCCATGTCCCCATGCCCTTGTGAATTAATGCTTTGTCCCCAGGAGTGCCCTTCCTGCCTGGTGTTGCATGACAGCCTTACACATGGCCTTCACAACTCAGACCAGGCCCATCTCCAGAGCGCCGATGAAGCCTCCAACCCTGCACTCCCCTAGCCCCGGGTCCCAGAGTCTGGACTAGGCACTGCCCCGCTCAGTGCAGGGAACCCAGAGGGGCACAGGGACGGTGGGTCATCTGGCCAGGCGGCAGCTGGGCTGAGCAGGCCTCCCCCAGGGTGTGGAGCCAGCCATCCTCTCCCACGTGGAAGTCCTGAAAGGATCATCCCTGGACTCCAAAACCAAGAGCCACCCCTGCCGTGCCCACTGTACCAGGACACGGGCCCCTCAGGCTGGCGGTGAGAAATTCCTTGCAGCAAGAGGCCGCGCTGGCAGGGGCTGGGCACTGGCACTGCAGGAGGATTTCCCACCTCACGGGCAGTCCAGCTGCTGCGGTGTCTTCTCCACTACTGGGGGGCTGGTGTTTTCCCGGGCTAATCAGCTCTTAACCGACTGCAGCATCGATGAAAACAGACGTTTCCCTGCTGTCTTCAGAAGCCCAATTCAGCCACTGAGGGCTTGGGAAAGAGGTGCCCAAGGGGCCGTCCAGTCCAATCGCCCCCTTCCCACTCTGCCAAGGCCCATAGTGCATCAGGCATAACGAAAGAGCAGATGTGACAGCAACCCTGGCCGCCAGCATTTGACGTGCCCACTACGTGCCAGGCTTTGGGCTGAGCATTCTGGGCATGTGCTTGCCATGATTCTTCCAGGTGTGATTGATGTACCCATTTTACAGATGAGAAAACTGAGCTCCAGAAAGGGACTGCCATGGAGAGATGCTATGTCAGAGCCAGATGCTGGGTTGTACTGTGTACTCACCCCACCACACGGGATCCCTCAGCGAGAGCGGTAGCCATCCACGGTGTTAGCTTTATTTTACAGATGAGAAAACCCGTTCGGAGCGTGCACGTGACTTTTCCAACGTGTCTTCTGTTTTCCGCATCTGGTGTCCCTACCGGCTAACTGAGCTGTCGCTCTTCCTCCTCCATTGCAAACCACGCTTAGGTTACTCGTTGAGCCAATGGGGCCAGACAGGGCTCACGCATCACACTCCACCAGCATCGCTGCATGGTGTTTGCCATAACCCGCGCTCTGAAACCTCGGCAGCTCTGTGAAAACAGCAGTGCCCCTGCCCCTTCACGATGGGAGTGAGGCCTGGCGCTGTGCTCATTACGTCGTCTTAGGAATGATTCAGAACAATGAGGCCGCTTTTCGAGATCACCCCGCCCAGGATACACAATGCCAAAATGTTTGTGGTGAAAAATCAGTTACCCGTTTCCTAGAGTGTGCTGCCTTCGCAAATTGAATTCCAGGCAAAATCAGCCCTCTTCTAATTGGTCCAGATGAAGCTATTATTCCAATTGATTGCTGTTGTTTCCACGACTGTTCAAATAGCAGGCAGACAACAGAGAGATCCTCTCCTCCCGACACTGCTCAGTAGCCCACCGAGCCTGGCAGTCGGGGCCCCTGCCAAGGTGGGGTTTGCTGAACGCAGAGGCGTGACTTGCCAATTTGGAATAAACGACTGATCACATGCGGGGGGAGGGCAGGAGGGCTGTACGAGGTTGATGGGTGTCGCCTGGGCCCACTCAGGGCTGTCTGTTTTGGAGCCTCACGATGAGGAAGCCTCTTCAGGGACCCCGTTATGAGGATGGGGTGAGGAGTGACTGTGGGTGGCACCTTTGTCAGCTGGCACTGGGGTAGATTTCTCAAGATTGCCAAAGTTGGGCATGCAGGCCCCAGGCTTTTGGGCCCCTGACTGGGGCCCAAAACCTGACTGAATCACATGATGCCCTGAGCCTGGGTCCTCTGGAAAATGGGCCAAGCCCCCCTCCCCCGCCCCGACCTCCCATGGCTTCTGTGCAGAGCCAGTGAGGACCCTGGAGACCTCGGGAACAATCATAAAAACACGCTCAGTAAAGGGCTGGGCTCTACGGGGCGCTGGTTCTGGGCAGATGTGGCCCAGCCTTCATCCCAAAAGCCCCAGCGGGCCCATGCCAGGCCCTCCAAGTGGGTGACCACTTGACCTTGGTGGCACTGGCCCTCTGGGGAGGGGCTTCTGGAGGCCTGGGGTGCAGGGTAGAGGCGGGGCAGGGTTCCCAGGCCCTCCTCTCTGAAGGGAAGGGGCTTCCTGGACAACTGTGCACAGCCGGGGTGCTCAGGCCCTGCCCTAGCTGGGGAGGAAAGTCCTTCAGGCAGCTGGCTTCTGTTTCGCCTCACTCCCAGGCCCTGCGCAGAGGCCTGCACACAGCAGGCACTTAATACATGTTGGAAGAATTTATGTGAGTGTATCAAAGGCACAGTTCTGCCCTCAAGGTGGCTCTGATCTGGTTGGGGAGGCAGGACAGCGTCTGCCCAGAGCAGCCACAGTAGGGAAGGAATCTCCGCACCTCTGCTTTCTGTTCCTTGCCTCTTCCTCTGCTCTGTCCAAGGCGGGGGAGGGGCAGGTGCCTCCAGCACCACAGGATGCCCCTGGTTCACTCAAAGCATCTAGAGACCACCTGGACCCCTTCTACTGATGGGGAAACCGAGACTCGGAGAGGCTACTCTGAGGAGCATAAAGCTGGGGCTCTGGGGTCATCCTCCTCCGAGCTCCCTGTGCCGGCTCCTCCAAATAATCAGAGAAGCAGAGTTGGGGGCCGCGGGGTGTGGTGGGGTGCCACCCGGCTATGCCATGGACCCTCTGCATTTAGGGAAAGGAGGTCACAGCAGCGGGGAGGAGTTTGTTTCAAGTAAAACAGCACAGGCTTCAGGCTGGAAGAAACTGAAGGGTGCCACAGCCCAGCCACCCGGACAGTCTCCAGCGGGGCTGCCCATCCCCCACACCCCTCCAGCCCTAGCCCCGGGACGACCCGGTCGCTGAGCACGCCCCGACTCCTGGGAGTTTTCCATTTTACTAAGAGGGAAGTTGCCTCAGTGAACCTTCAGCCCTAGGTCTTAGGGTAACTTCCAAGGAAATGTTTAGGCTGAATTTGCATACATGTCACTCCCCTCCCTTGCTCACTTTCAACATGTGTTTGTGCCCATGCTGTGCCCTGCAGTCATCTGCGGAGTAAGAATAGGAAAGCCACCAGGAGCTCACAGCCAGCGGGGACACCGGCGCTAGTAAGGACGCCAGGGAGGAGCTGGTTAGCTGTTGGGGGCCCAGACCCAGGGCAGCTGACCAGCGGAAGCAGACAGAGGAAGCCCTTAGAGATGAGATCACCTGAGCCTCAGAGATGAAGGGGGTCACCTGGACATCAGAGGTGGATGTGATCACCTGGAGGTCAAACATGCCTGGGGCCCCCGAGCCTCCGTGTGGGGCGGCCGGTGTCCTCCGATCCGGGGGTTCCTGCCTCTATGGTGGGGCCATCTGGGCGTGCTCCTCACAGGCCCTGAGTGCCCAACGCCCTCACGGTGGGGAGGGAAGAAGGCAGAAGCTGGCTCTACCACTCACCAGCTGGGTGGCTTCGCCGCCCTCAGTCTCCTCCTCCGTGAAATGGGTATGCGATCTTGGCCCCAGGGCACTGAGGGGTCACTGAAGCGGGAGGTGGTTGAGCCGTGCACCTGAGCCACCTTCTCTGCCCACAGCATGGTCCACGGAGGCTGCACTCCCACAGAACTTGGTGTCATTCCTTCAGTGCCTCTGGCTCGTCAGCCCTGCAGCCAGGACAGAGCATGTGGGTGGGCACACAGACCCTGTCCTCATGGAGCTCACAGTCTGGGGAGGGAGGTGACATCCCTCTGACAGACCGCCACAGATACACAGTGACCACAGCACCCAGGACAACACAGCCGCCCTAGAGCACACATTGGGCAGCCTGGCCAGTCTCCGCGAGGCCAATACACCCTTCCAGCTCCGACTTGAGCCCCCGACTGCCGGTCCCCTAACCACACTTCCAGCTGAAGAGCTCTGCCAGGGCCCTGGGGTGTTTGCCCCATCCAACCCCTGTGGCACCTGCCGAGCAGGAGCTGACCGCCGTGGAGGGAGCCCTTGGTCAACTGGCCAGTGTCACCCAGCTCTTAGGGTGGGACTAGGTCCCCTTCAACTCCATGCAGCTCTGTTCCCCAGGCTAACCTGGCCTCAGGTGACCCTCAGAGAGCACCGCTCTGGCTCAGCCACTCTAGAGCAGGAACAGCCTCCAGGCTCAGTGCGGAGAGTGTGACCTGAGGTCAGCGTGCGTGGCTGGATCGCTGCAGTGCAGAGCCAGGTGTTGGCACCCAGCGTCCTGTGCACTCCCCACCACTGAGGGGTGTCCCAGAAATGACTTCCCTGCCTCTCAGCAGGGAGGCACCTGCTCCTGCCTGCTCTGGTCATCCCGGGCCAGGGAGGGCTCGGCCAGGCTGAGTGGCTTGGCTTGCCCAGGTCCCCAGGCTGCTCGGTGACCGAGCCAGACTCCACAGGTAGAGCAGGCAGCCAAAGCCCCTCTCCACGGTGCCTCCAGAGGGGACACAGGTCTGCCGAGCCCAAGAGCGGCTGTGGAGGCTTCCCAGGGAGTGTTCCGCAGCTGAAGAGCGGGCACTGTGGCGGGTCGTTCCCACCCTAACTGGGATCTCTGTAGGGCTGGGCCATGTACACAGCATCTGCCACGAGCCCATGACACTGCCACACTCAGAGCCCACAGGCCCACTGGCTGCAGGAGCTGGGAGGGAGGGGTGGCCTTGTGCAAAATGAAAGCTTGGGGTGCCAGCTCACAGAGGGCAGTCTCCCCTCCCCAGGGAGCCATGACCCTGAGGTCCCCGGGGATGGAAACCCCATTCCTAGATGTGCTTCATGTCTGGATGGGGAGCTGCCGAATGCCAACCCATGCCAGGGGTGACCACCCTGCCCTGCCCTGATGCCATGGGATGCCTGTCTGGTCTCACTGGGCCCCTGCAGGAGTGGTAGGTGACAGTGTTTGCAGGGTGGGATCAGGGAGAGAAGACCAAGTGACAGCTGTCCTGGGGTCAGCAGGTGGGGAGACCACAGGTGACCGAAGGGTCCGGTGTCCCTTCATAGGTCCCTCACAAAGCAAAGTTCAAAGCCAAGGTTGTTAAGAACTTCAAGAGGCAGCTGCAGAACATGAAACCCCAAGCGGGTGCCTTCTGAGCGTGGCGCCCTTCTGAGCACAACGCGATCTCACTAACACACGGCTGACCGTGAGACCGGCCCTCCTCCCAGCATTACCCCAGCTTCTCTCTAAAGGCAGAAGAAAATCCAGGTTGGAAGAGAATTCCCACGGGACTGCATCCCCAACAGCCGGCCTGGATCTGCGAGGTGTCAGCAGAGGCTCCTGCTTCCAGTGTCTTTGGCTTTGCTCTGCAAGAGGGAATTCATTCATTCATTCATTCATTCATCCATTGGTTCATCCATTGTCCATTTCATTCATTCAAGAAGCATTTATTGAACATCAGCTGCGCATGAGAGCACTGAGAAAGACAACCCCCATGAATTTATGCAACAGGAGTTTACAGCCCTCCTTTAATTTCCACTGTCATTATAGCAGAAAAACAATGCACATTTAGAATCATTCCTCTAAAAAACTCACATCAAGTGCCCACAACACGCTGGGCACCAGGTTAGCAAGACAGAGACCCCTGCCCTCATAAACTGTGCAGAGTTGTGGTGGGACAGGCAACAGCCAGATGACCACATAAGCAAGTACAACATTGCAAACCGTAGCAATTTTATACAGGGACCTGCCCTATCTGAGTGGGGTGGGGCGGCGAAGGTGGGTTGAGGCGGGCAGCCGCCCCTTGGGAGGCCACTGAGTCAGCTGTAGCAGCGGCGGCTGGGAGTGGGTGCTCTGGGGTTAGCCCCCATGTGAGTCCGCTGGGGATGCCTTAGCAGAACACGCCAGCCTGGACGGCTTCAACAACAGAGGTCACCATCTCACAGCTCTGGAGGCTGCAAGCCCAAGGTCAAGGTGCTGGCAGGGCTGTTTTCTCCCGGCCTCCCTCCCGGCTTGCAGACACGTCCTCACCTGTCCTCCTTCTGTGTGTCTGTGTCCCATCTCCCCTTCTTACCAGACACCAGTCAGGCTGGATTAGGGCCCCCATATGACCTCAGTTTACCTTAATTACTTCTTTAAAGAAGCTGTCACCAAACAGTCCCATTCTGAAGTCCCGAGTGTCAGGACTTCAACACAGGAATCTGGGGAGGACACGCCCCAGCCCATAACACCCCCGAGTCCATTTTCCTCCCCATTTGAGGCTGTGTGATGGGGGCAAGCTCCCTCCTTCTCCAGCCTGGATGTCCCCAGCTGTAGCCCAAGGACTGTGACAGCACCTGCTGTGTAGCGGGCATTGAGACGGAGTCTCGCCCTGTCACCCAGGCTGGAGTACAGTGGCGTGATCTCGGCTCACTGCAACCTCTGCCCTCCGGGTTCAAGTGATTCTCCTGCGTCAGCTTCCTGAGTAGCTGGGATTACAGGTGCGCACCACCAAGGCTAATTTTTGTATTCTTAGTAGAGATGGGGTTTCACCATGTTGGCCAGGCTGGTCTCGAATCCTGACCTCAGGTGATCCTCCCAACTTGGCCTTCCAAAGTGCTGGGATTACAGGTGTGAGCCACTGCGCCTGGCCTACACGGGGAGTTTAGAGGCCCCTGCAGTTGAGAAATGTGGGCCTTGGGGCGGTCAAGCAACAACCAGGTCCCCCAGCTGGGGAGGGGCAGAGCTGGGCAGTCTGTGCTTATGTCTCTGAGCTGGCCAGGATGCAGGTGCAGTGTCTGAGATTGTTTGTGGCTCTGGGCGTGGAGAGGGGTCTTTGAGGTCCTTCCACCTGGGGTGCAGGAGCATGAGGGGTGTCTCGTGGGCAAGTCTGTGGGGCTGCAAGGCTGTGATCCATGTCCTGGCTCCTCCCAAGGCCACGCCTCCTGTAGTCCTGCACTGAGGGAGCCTTGGGAGGAGGTGGCCGTTTTGTGGCCGTCACATGGCTCGGGTCCTGGCTCCTCGGACGGCGGGTGCCGGGCAGTCCGGGCAGTGTTGACTCTGGAGGCAGTCACGTGGCTTTTGCACGGGCTGGTTCCCTGTGGAGCTGGGCTTTGCAGCCGCCACCTCTGCAACCCTCGGGCAGCATTTGTGTTGTTTTTAATGTTCGCGATTGCTTCGTTCATGATAGCAACAGGCTGGAAACCACCCAGGACAGCTGGTAAATGGATAAACAAGCTGCAGCGCCTCCAAACAGTGGAGTACTACTCAGGAGTGAAGAGGACGAGCTGCGGCTTCGCGCAAAAGCCTGGGGAGCCGCAAAGCCAGAGCAGCCTGCCCCGAGGTCCACGCCCCCCGGCTCCATTTACATGATATTTTGTTTAATAGACTATGGTTTTGTTTGTTTGTTTGTTTTTGCAGTTTTAAGCTCACAGAAAAATTGAGCAGCAAGTACAGAGTCCCCTCTGCCCTCTTGGTGTTGGTATTATATTATTTAACTTCTCCGTCGGAAATGCAGATATTGACGCGGACTTCAGGGGACAGTGGGCGGCAGGAGCTTCCTGGAGGTGAGTGTGGGTGAGCTTCGTTAACTGTAAAGTGCAGCACCCCGTTACAATTTATTCGCAGGCTCAGGAAACCACGGGGGCGGCTGCATAGCCACCGGGGTCTGTGGAGGGTGGGACAGACTGGCTCCCAAGCCCAGCCCAGAGGTTCTGGAAAGGTAAGCCTGGTCACATTGCTCAGAGGGGAGGAGGAGGGACCCTCCAGCCTGACCTGGCCTCCGGCAAGGCTTGTCATTTGCGGGGATGACGGAAAACTACCAGGCTGTCTGCACAGCTCCAGCAGGAGCCGGTGTCCTTATCTCCCATCGGCTCACCGGAGGAGCTTGGCCCAGCCAGCAGGAGGATGGGGCGATTCTGCTCCTGGAGAAGGAGAGGCCCGTGGCTCCACCGGCACTAAGGGCTGGCCCTAGACTCCTGCCAGGTCCCCACCCAGCCTGTGACAAGCAAAGCCCGGAGTCTAGAACGGCCTTCCCCTTAGGGGGGCTTAGATCCTGACTCTGTCCCGTTCCTGCTGTGTGACCTCAATACATTCCTGCCCCTCTCTTAATCAACCCTGCCAATAGCTGAGTTCCTTGGCACCTGCTATGTCGAGCAGCGTGGAGACGCTGTGCACCCTTTACCAGCACCCACTCTCCCGAAGCTCCGTGACTCGTCTGGTCATCCCCAAGGATGGGGGAGGCAGAGGCTGGGAGCAGAGGGCGGCCCATGCCTGCCACAGGGCTGATGGAGGCCGGGCTAGGATTGGAATTCCACCCCCAGGTGCCCCGGACATGGGGTGAGCCGAGGACCAGCGTTCATGACGCATGGGAGCCCCTCCCAACAGGGCTGTGACTTGGGGCAGATGGACCTTGCAGGGAGGCGGGTGGCTGCCCCATGAATCTGCGTCCCAGAGCCCCGGCCCGCCCACGACTCTGGGTTGGGGTCTCTGCTGACGTGCAGTTACTGGAGTTTCTGTGGCTTCTGAGGACGTGGCCTGAGCCGGGCTAGGGGAGAGAACAGAAGGGGAGGGACATGTGCCTATGCCCTCAGCGGGTGGCCCCACAGGAACCACACGGAATTCCTCCGCTGGCGCCTGCTCAGGGCCAGTGCTGGGCAGCACGGTGAGCCCGTAGCTGGCTGGCCCTCTAGTGGGGACGGAGGCTTCAATGGAAGCTGCAGTCTGCATGTTTGCTGCAGGCCTTGAAAGCTTCTTCCGAGCTGGGGGAGGAGAGCTAAGTCGGGGAGAATCCGAGACCAGCACTGCATTCCGGCTACTGTGAGGGTGATGCTGGGGCTGGGAGCCTGCCCCCAAGTCCAGTGTGTGGATGCCATGGGTCGGTCCCCCTTCATCAGTGCCCACCTGCTTTCCTGCTTCTCATGAGCCCCCACAGTGGTGGGACGACCACCAGCAGCTGCCACCAGACATCCCAGCTCAGCAGCCCCAGGAAGAGGAGGTCCCAGGGCAGATCCCACACACAGCCCGGAGGCCAAAACTGCAGCGAAGGCACTCAGCCCCAGGGGCCTCGGGTGGGGACAGAGATGATTCTGCACAAGGATGCCAGATGCTTCGGCCAGGCGGCTGTTCAGGTGGGAGGCGGCCCTGTAGGGGAGGGGAGGCTGTTTCGCCCACCTCCTCCCTGAAACCCCCTGGCTCCTGGACAGCTGCGGGCTGGTGTTTCTTGGGCCTGCACTGTTAGTGACCTCCAGGTGTCCTGGCCTGCCGGGCACTCCCTTGCGTCTCCCTCGAGGACAGAGATCTGTGCCCTGCAGCAGGGAGCTCTCAGCTGCTGCGCCCCAGCCTGTTTCTGCGCCACCTTCAAACCTGGCTTGCCTGGAGGCAGTTCTTCCTCTGACCTCTGGCCTGGCTCCCAAGTGGCAGTGGTGTGCCTGAAGGCCCTCTCCCAGCCTGGCCCCTTCTCGAGCGAGTGAGTGAGCGAGACTTCCCAGGTGGGCCCCTCGCTAGCTCCCCATGCTGTCTTTTCCCCTGAGACCAGGCTCTGCTGTGCTCTGCGCTGGGGCTGGGTCTGCCAAAGCCAGGGCTCCAGGCCAAACGCCTGGCCAGAGGCCTGCACTGCCCCAGCCTGGGAACCTCCAGACCATCCTGCTGCGACCCCTGCCCCCCAGTTCCCAGAAACAGATACTGAGCTCTGAGCAGCCCCTGCAATGGGCACAATTTCAGACCCAGCATCCTGGCGGTGCCATAAAACTGCAGCAGTGCAGCTCGTCGGAGCCATTTTCTCCAGCGCGGCTGAGACAGGAGGAAAAATCCCCAAATAAAACACTCCCCACAGCCACAGCCGCTGCCACGAAAGCATTGTCCCTGCAAGTGTGCTCACTACTCAAACGTGATTTCTCCTCCTCAGGGGGGAAAAGCTCCCAGCAAGTCTCATTGCAAGACGGTAAACCTGTCGCCCTAATGAACAGCTTTCATTTAGAACTTGGTGAGAAGGGACGCGCGGGAGGCAGTGGCTCATGGACTATGATGTTTCTGAATCGCTGGCTCAACCTGCCGTGTTCCCGTGGAACTCGAGCACCCAGCACAGGGCTGTGCTGTCCAGCCAAGAAGGAAGTTTGCAGAAGCCATACTTTGTGCTGATTCACGTTTCACCCTTGTGCCTACAAAGTCCCCATCAAATGGTTGTCCGGGTCCTCTTGCACGCCTCTGATGACGGGGTGCTCACCACTTCCCAGTGCAGCTCCCTTCACTGCAGGGGCTCATCGCCAAGACTGCAGGGGAGGAGACTCGGAGCTCCCGCCTGTCCTGCTATTTCCACTGTGAGTGTTTACCGAGCACCTGCTACATGCCAGGCCCTGTGCCAGGGCTGGGAGGGAGGCAGGGGCTTGAGGAGGGGCTGCCCTTTCAGGGGATGGAGCTCAGGGGCGGCTTGGCTGTGACCAGACTGTGATGCAAGTTTGACACTCCTGAAAGGAGAGAGGAATTGGGTGGGAGGAGCTTCAGACCACAGCTGGGAGCTGAGAGAAAGTCTGGGCCACCCATGCTGGGAGCTTGGACCGAGCTGGGAACCCCTGGGAAAAGCAGCCCTGGGGTGAGCCCCTCTGCAGCCAGCTGCCTTCACACAGGTCACAGCAGCCACGGCGCGGGTCCTCTGTCTTCCATGGGGAGGGCCACGTACCCAGCATGATGGCACCGGCTCTTGGTGCATGTCTAACATGTGGCAGCTCAAGGGAATCAGCCTCTCAGTGACCCCAGAGCAGCCCTCGGCGAGGGTGGGACCCAAGCACTCCCATTTCACAGGAGACGAGCAAGGCTTGGGGGTTGAGGGACCTGCCTGAATAGGACATGCACACTGTGACTTCACTTGCCTGTAAGACACCCGCACACGGTCCCCAGCGCCTCCCAGCCCTGGGCAGTGAGAATGCAACCTGGGCAAGAAGAGACCTGGCCGGGTGGAGGGACCCCACCAGGCTGGCCCAAGGCAATGCCTCCTGACACCCGCCCGGAATAGGGTCCCAAACTCAGAATACGCTGCGGGTGCAGCCTGCCCGCCCCTTGAAGGATGGGCCCCGGCTTCCTCGGCCGCAGACCTGGAGGACCTGATCCCTGATGGAGGAGGGGCCCCCAGACGGCTGCCCTGGCCCCACACCAGGGGACACAAAGGGGAGTTCAGTACAGAAGCTTGGAGCCACCAGTGAGTGAAGAATGAGTGAGGGAACGAGGGATACTTCGCGGCCACGGCTCCCGTCAGAGTCCCAGTGCCCTTCCTTCCGTTTCTCATCTCCGCCTCTCCCACCCGGTCACAGGCTGCCCCTTCTCAGAGGCACTCCGTGGTGCCCCTGAGCCTCCCCTCACTGCAGGAGGCTGAGCTGCACTCCCCGGAGCCTCAGAGTGGGCAGGGGCTTGGTGGGGGAGTTGGGGGTGGGGCCTCGGAGTGGGCAGGGGCTTGGTGGGGGAGCCGGGGTGGGGCCTCGGAGTGGGCAGGGGCTTGGTGGGGGAGCTGGGGGTGGGGCCTCGGAGTGGGCAGGGCCTTGGTGGGGGAGCTGGGGGTGGGGCCTCAGAGTGGGCAGGGGCTTGGTGGGGGAGACGTGGGGCGGGAACTCGGAATGGGGAGGGCTTGGTGGGGGAGCCGGGGGCGGAGCCGACCTTTCTTCTGCCGGGATTGTGACCATCCCAGGGAACCCACGGCCTCGTCAGCAAACCCAGGGAGGCAGCGAAACCCAGGTGCTGCTCCATACGTGCGGGGGCTTGTCTCATCAGCTGGCTCAGGCGTGTAAGGGCACGCACTAGGACAGGCCCATCGGGCAGGCGGCGGCGGCCCCTCCGGGCCTGAACGTTGGCCGACGGGCCCCTGGGACAGGTGCAGGGGGCTGTGCGTCCTCTGCTCGCTCCCCAGTGCAGCCACAGAAACAGCAAGAAAAGCTTTTTTGCTACCTTTCCAGCCCAGACAAAATCAATAAATTCTGGAAACATGAGAACAGCTGACCTTTGAGATTTCTAGCAAACCTTCAAAGAGTAAGTGTGGTCTGGGCTCGGGCTCAGAGCTCAGGGCCAAGTCCAAGGTGCTGGGAAGCTCTGCACAGGCCCATCTCGGGTCCTGTCCTGTCACAGGGATGAGACCCAGATCCTGCACGTGCCTCTCAGGCAGGCCTCACTCTCGTGGATTCCAGAAAGTTCTGTAGGTGGAACCTGCTGTTTCTGTGAGCAGCAGTATTGCTTTAGCTGTGTCTCAGCTGCTCTGTCTCCTCTAGAAAGTTCTCCAGCAGCCACAAATGTGGAGCATGATCGGCTGGGGTGAGGGCCCGTTTTGCAGATGGGGAAACTGAGGCTCGGAGAAGGAGGGATTTGGGGCTGATGCCGAGCCGCTTGGGCCTGATTCTCAGTTCACTGGGCTTCACTCACCTGGACCTGGTGCAGTTTCCAGAGGCCTGGCAGGGGAGCCAGGGGTGGGACCAGCCCTCCTTCTGTGTGGGATATGAGCACCCCAGCAATCCCGTGGCCTCATCAGCAAAGTCAACACTTTGGGAGTCTCCCTCCATTCATATGGGGCCTGTCTCATCGGTCTGCGCAGGTGTGTGAGGACAGCGTCTGCAGCTGGAACCCAGGTCGCCGCCAGTGGCTGTGGCATTCACTCTTGCCCAGGTGCCCAATTCAGTTATTTATTTATCTAGAGACAGGGTCTGGCTGTTTTGCCCAGGCTGGAGTGCAGTGGCAATGTAAGGGTTCACTGTAGTCTCAACTCCCAAGCTCAAGCGATCTTCCTACCTCAGCCTCTGGAGTCGCTGGGACCAGTCACATGCCACCATGCCCGGCTAAATTATATATATAGTAGAGATGGGGTTGTGCTGTGTTCCCAGGCTGGCTTCCAGCCCCTAGGCTCCTGTAATCCTCCTGCCTCAACCTCCCAAAGTACTGGGATTACAGTGCTGGGATGACAGGCATGAGCCACGCACCCGGCCACAATTCAGTTATGGATTGAGCTCCCACAAAGCGCTGGTCATGCTCGGGGCTGAGGAGGGGCAGCCATGGCTGGCCATGATCCCTGCGCTCTATGAATGGGGCTCTATGGAGGGTGGGATGGATGGGATAGGGAGGGAAGGTGATGGAGACCACTCTCCAGCCCTGGGCTAATGGCCGGACTCCTGCAGGAGTGGGTGGGCTTGTGAGAAAGGCGAGGAGGCCTCTTGAGCTTTGAGTGTGAAGCTCGGAGGGAAGCCCAGCCCAGAGAGAATCTGGAAAGCCCTGAGCACAGATGGGGCCTCCTGTAGGCCGGGGTGTCATCTGCAGTGCCGAGACATGCAATGCTGCTGTTCAGGTGGCCGCTCCCTTTCCCGGGAGAAGCAGAGGCCACGCAGACCCAGGCTGGCAGCCCAGGGCCGTGAAGGGGGCTGGCTAAGTGCTGGGCGCAGTGCCGAGCGGCCACCAGCCGGTGCTGCCTGGACAGCCCTTAGCGTTTCGCCCTGTGGGGGCTGGCTACAGCCAAGGCTGCGGGCCGATCAGGACTGGGGGCAAAGGCTCAGCTATGCCATCTCACGGCCGCTGCCTGGCCCGTTTCCACTGCTGCAGCACTGTGCGCCAGGTCCCTCCTGGAAAGCGCATTTCTGCACATCCAAGCAGAGAGAGAGAGAGAGCGGGGTGGGTAGGGCTCCGCACATGGGGCCTGCGGCTCTTCTGTGCCATCCCTACAGAGTGTGAGAGAGCTGCCTGCCCTCGGGAGAGAGTCCCAGGGAGGGACGGGGCCTCCTGCAGCCTTGACCCAGCAAGCTGAGATGCCTGGGGGCCCAGCTGGCCTCCTCCCACCTTCGGCACGCATCCACTGGACGCAGCCTCCCCACCAACTTGAAGGAAAGTGGGGGCTGGACCCAGAGGCAGGAGACCAGGCCAGCTTCACCCCAGGGCCCGTTTTGCCTGGCCACTTGCAAACCGATGCTCAGGAGCAGCAAACCTCGTCTATCTACCAACTTTTGTATGTTTGAATTAACGATGAACTTTATGTCTCAAGAAGATTTAGGTTTACAGAAAAAAAACAAAAACAAAAAGAAGACAAATCGTAGAGAGGGCTCCCATGTGCCCCGGCCCCCGTTTTGCTCGTGATGAGCATCTTGTACTGAGGTGGTACCAGCTGATGTGCCAATGCTGACATGGCACAGCTCGCGTCCAGGCTGGTTTTGGCGTTGGATGTTCTCTGGGTCTGACAGACACGCAGTAGCATACATCCACTATTACAACACGGTGCAGAGCAGCGCCACGGCTCTGGACATTACTGTCCTCTGTGGGGCTCTGTTGACTCACCCCTCCCTCCCCTATCTCCTGGCAACAGCTGCTCTTTCCACTGTCCGCAGAGTGCTGACTTTTCCAGAATGTCACCCACTTGGAATCCTACCGCACGTGGCTTCTTCAGACCGGCTTTCTGCGCTTAGCAGCATGCATTTTAGCGCTCTTCACTCCTCGCGCCTTTTCGTGGCTGGACAGTGCATGGGTAACGTTCTATAGTCAGGATGTAACACCGTGTGTTTGTCCACTCACTGCTGAAGGGCATCAGGATGACGTCCGAGTTTTGACAATCACGAATTAAGCTGCCATAGCGGCGAGCGCAGCTTTCTGTGCAGACACGAGCTTTTAACTCTTTTTAAGTTTTGCCTCATCAGCACCTCCCCAGAGCCCAAGACCCTGCAGGGCTGGTGACTTGAAGATGAAAGAGGCCTCAGGGGGCAGTCCTGGAAGGCCACACACTGGGGCAGGGAGGACACAGCCCTGGACAATGGGCCTGCAGTCTGGGGGATCGAGATGAGGAGGCTGGGCCTGGGCTCGGGGAGGGCTTCCTGGAGGCAGTGTCGGGAGCTCGGGGAATGAGCCAGGATCGAGCAGGTAGAAAGGGAGAGAAGAGTGTGGGGAGAGGCCCCAGGTGGGCATGCACGTGGTGGGTGGTTCAGAGTGGGGAAAGGGTGGATGTCGGATGCCCACACCATGTGGGCATCAAGAGCCACAATGGGGAGGCTGGGCTCTCTCCAGGCAGATCAGATGTGGTTCAGCTTCCCTGGGGGTAGATGGAGAGCCGGGCTGGGGTACGGTGGGCAGCCACAGGGAAGGGGGATGGCGGGGCCTGGGGTTGCGTCTGTTGAGTGGAAGCCATGGGCTAGCTTCTTGTGCTCCCTGAGTTTCTGAGCTCACATAAAGCATCAGCTTCTAGGGGCTCCACCTGGCCCCAGCCCTCCCCATCCCACTCGTCCTGCAGGCCCAGGCGGACACAGCAGAGGAGGAAGTCAGGCCATGGGACAGTGGCGTGGACACCACATGCACTGTTCATCTGGGGCCTGGCACCAGGACTCACCCTGGAGGGCTTGGGAGCAGGCAGCTTATTGGGAGGTGACACCAGGAGGCACAGGCGGGGAGGCAGGACAGTCAGTGGAAGAGAAGCCAGGTGCTCAGGCTTGGTCCCAGCAGGGAGGGGTGGCCCGAGGCCACGCGAAGAGCAAGTCGGGTTCATTCCGTGCTGTGTCACAGGACAGCGTGCCGTGGGCTGGGACAGTAAGAGGGTGTCAGGCCTTGTGGGATTTGGGCTGTGGTTGGGCAATGTGAGGAGGGCTGAGGCGGCAGCGGGGTTCTCTGCAGACCAGATGCCACTGGACGTGGCCATTCTGTGATGGCGTCTACTCACTTGCACCTGTGGGAAAGGAGGGCGGTGGTGGGGGAAAGTGGCAATTGGGGAAGCCCTGGGCCCTCCTTCAGCGCAGGAGAGGTGGTGTTTCAAGGGTGGCACCTCGGCCTTGGCCTTGATGAAGTGGGCATCCTTCAGTCTCACTCCTGTCCTGCAGGAGGATGTCACTTTGCTGTCAGATCCGTCTCTGGGTGGCAGAGGCTGCCTCCGAACCTCCCACCTGGGTCAGGGAGCTGGTGTTTCTCCACTGACTTCTCAGTGGCCCTGCCTTCCAGGCTGCCCACAGTGCCCTGGACATGCTCAGAGGCACTGCAAAGGGAAAGAGGCTAAGACCCTTGAGGAGGTGTTGGGGGCCACCTGGGAGGTGAACCCCACGGAGAGCCAAGGGCCAGGGGGGCAGAGGGGAGGTGGTGAGAGCGGCCACCTGGCCCAGCAGCTCCTCTAAGATGTCGGTCTCTCTCCCTCCTTCCCGCCTAGTCACCATTTTCTTCCATCCCCATAGTGGGATGGATAATGTCCCCTCCAATTCACATCCATCCAGAGCCTCAAAAGTGGCCTTATGTGGAGGTCGGGTCTCTGCAGATGTCATGGGGTCAGATGAGTTTATACTGGATGAGGGTGGGCCCCAAACCCAGCAACTCGTGTCTTTCTAGGAAGGCAGCAAGGGAGAGACTCAGAAGCATGGGGAGGAGGGCACGTGGAGACAGAGGCAGAGACGAGGTGTGCCAGACCCACTGGGAGCTGGAGAGGCAGGAAGCAGGCTCTCTGCAACCTCTGACCCCTAGGGAGGGAGGCCCTGCCCACACCTTGATCCCAGACTTCCGGCCTCCAGAACATGTGAGAAGACATCTCTGCTGTTTGAAGACCCCAGTTTGTGATCATCCGGGAAGGCTGTCCCGGAAATGAATGCAGCCCCTCGGGGTCCCGGCCCTCCAAATCTACCTTCCTGGGCTCGCCCAGCCCTGCTCCTATGTTCTCCTAGCTTGAGCCCACCCAGCACTCCACCCCCGACGCTGGTGGGCCCCCAGCCCTGCTTAGAGCCCTCCGGGCCCTTCCCGCCTCCATTCTACCCTCCCCCACCCCAGCCAGGCCCACCCACCCTCATACCGCGTCCCCTCAGGGCCCCAGCAGGGCTGTCCTGGACCTCCATCGCTGCCTCCAGGCCCTGAGCCCCACTCCTCAGGGCCCAGACCTACCCCCCATGGCTGCCACCCCCATCCTGCCCTCATCCCTGGAGGCCGGTGCTTGGCTTGCTGCCTTCCAGAGCCATCGCTGTCCACACCACAGCCTGTGCGCGGCGGGAGTGGCTGTCCTCTCCATCTGAAAGTCCTCTCCAGATGGCTCAGAGTCAAAGAGGAAACAAATCTGGAGTTAAAGGCATTTAAAATAACGATGATAGCCCTCCTATCGAGATGACCTTCGAGGCTGGGATCATCCTGTCCACAGCCGTGTCCTCACGCCTGGTGCAGTGCCAGGAGCAGGTCGATTTCCCCTTTTCCGGCCGGCAGATCTGGGCTTGCGGGTGGGGTGCCTGGCCCAGCCCTGCTGGACCTGCCTGGCTCCTGACCTCAGACCCAGCTTTCCTAAGTCAGGACGGCACCCTTTTGGCCAGACCAGGCCAGTTTCACTTCCTGCAACTGCTCTGAGATGGTCTGAGGGTCCATAGAGGGAGATGGGGGCTTGGGGGCAGAACTGGCATGAGGCTGGCACCTGATCCTGCCCCTCGTGACCCTGTTCAGCAACACGCTGCCCTCTCGGGTGGCAGAGGCCCCCAGAACCCTCATCCTCTGAGCTGCTCCAGCCCGCCTGACCCGGCAACACCTGTTGCTGTGAGCTGACTCTGTGGGAGAGGCTGTGTCTCTAACGGAGCACCCCCAAGGCTCCAGGCTCAGGAAGTGCAGGCGTGAGGTCCCTCCTCCCCCCACATCATGATGCTATCATGGCTTCCTTCCCTACATCCTCAGCCGCCCACCTGGAGCTTGTGCTCCCGACTCCCACCTCTCCTCTCTCCCTTGTTCCCTCCCCGTCTCTCTCTCCTAGCACACAGCCCACCCCATCCTGCTAGCTGGCTTCACTTTACATCTAGGACCATATGCACATACATGCATAGATGCACACACACACCCAGCCACACACACCCAGGCACACACAGATATGCATACAACATATGTGCACATGCACACCCAGGCACACACATATGTGCACGTATGCACCTACACATATGTGCACAGTTCTGTGTGCAAACCTTCCTCCTCACTCCCAGGAGAAAGAACACTTTTCTCTCCTCTCCTGTCTGCTCACACAAGTCTTGACCTTTCTGCTCATGTTTCCTGAGGACAGAGGCCATCGGATGGAACAGCCTGGGCCTGCACCCCCTCTTCCTATTTGCCCACCTCCATCTCCCCATCAGCCCTTCTTAGGCCTTAAAGATGCCAACTGCAGCCCCACACAAAGCTCTTACTATACAACCGCAGCCGAGGAAACTGAGGCACAGAGTTCTGGAGCCCAGGCCCCCTCTCAGGGATTCCACCCAGGAGGCTGTACCCAGGGAGTGCGAGGCCCCTGGAAAAGCCATCCCCTTGTGCCCCCCTAGGCTCTGCCATTCTTTTCTTCACAGCAAGTCTCCCTGAAAGAGAAGGGATTGTCTGATCCCCCTCTGCCCTCAGTTTCCCTGGTACCCTCTGGCTGGGCTCTTACCAAGGCACACAGCAACCCTGGACCCCCCAAGCCAGACAACCGTGCCTGGCTCCTCCACGCTCTGGCCTCTCCAATGCCCTCACATGGACGCTCGCCCCGTCCTCCTGCACAGGTTCCTGCCAGCTGTCTGGGGCCCCACACCCCCTCCCTTCCCCCACCTCAGTTGTGATTTGTCTAGAAGTTGGGGCCCCAGGACTCAGTGCTGCTCCTCCTGAGACCCCTTGGGCGTCTCACAAGGGCCCCATATTTTTGTATCTGGCCCTGGCTGTTGGGAACGACCTCCATCCCTGCACCTCCTCCCACCTCCCTGCCACCTCTCCCTGGGTGTCCAGCAAGCCCCTCCGACAGCTGAGTCCAAAGCCTGCTCCCCCGACATCCTGCTGCCCTTGCCTTCCCTCCCAGCGCCTGGTGTCTCCCAACACCGACACTGACATATTGGCGTCTCGGAGACTCCTCCCTTCCTCTCATGCTCCTCACCATCCAGTCTCCAGCTCCCACACACTCCAAAGCTTGAAGGGACAGCCAGAGGGCCTGGGAGGGAAGCACCCATGACGTCTTGTGGCTGGAGCACCTGGCAGGTGGGGGTGCCCTTTAGGGAGATGGGGGGCTGCAGGAGGGAGACACGAAGATGGGGAGAGGTCTGGAGCTGGCTCTGCCATGCTGAGCGCGCGGTGCCTGCTCTGCCTGCCAGCCAGCAGGTGGGCTTCATAGCAGAAGGCAGTGAGTGTGGAGCTGTCCGTGCAAGGGTGGTGCTGAAGGCACAGACATGCCTGGCTTCCCTGAGAAAAGGTCAGGAGAGCAGACAAGGGTGCTCTAGGCAGCCACTGGCGTCTCTGGGCTCAGCTGGAGCAGAGACATGGAAGATACGATGGTAGCACCCCTCACACCCAGGGTTCCTAAGTCAGGGGCCCCACCAGCCTGCGAGGGAGCCAGTGTTCTCCCTAGTTGACCAGTGTGTAGACAGCAAAGTGGGGCAAGCACTGCTCCCCATAGGGTAACCAAGGGGCCATCCCAGACCCCAACCCCACATTCAGGAGACATCCCAACACCCCTTCCTGCAGCTTCCCATTCACGGAGTGGACTCTAGGGCTGTTGACCAATTACATAGGATGAAAGAGGAAGCCTCACACCCTGCCAATGCCTGCTGGAAACATGGGTGTGAGTTGGCAGAATGGCTGGTGGGCACCATCTGCTCCCACCCTTCTACCGGCCCCTTCGGCATGTGTGTTTCTGAAAGTACCCGTGTCCTCCAAGCCTCTGTTCCTTCCAACATAAATCCTGGCTTAGCCTATGTGGGAAGTAAAAAAGTTTCTTTTTAAGATTTCATTCTTGTTAAATCATGTGTGCTAATAACTTCGTGAAGCCCCATCCTATGTAGCTGTTAAACATGCCATGCTTACAGGTACATAGTACATTCTATGTCCTTGTACTTTAACCAAGATATCTGTGCTGGACATGCTCACAGGCATGTCTCAGCTCTCCATTGCTTTTACCTGTTTAGAAAGTTTTAAGTTGTTAGCCAATCGGGTTTTAGTTTAGATTGTGAGGTCTGGGTCCAGCCAATGGAGATCAGACACAGCAGTAAGGACAACCCCAAATGTGTAAGAAACAAATTTGTGTGTTTTCCTTTGTTCATTGTACTCTTGTGGCACAATGGTTAGTGAGAGTTCCCTTCCTGCAGTCCAGGAAGTAAAAATTGCGTTGCTGAAAGAGCCTTTGCCTAAGTGCTGATTTTTCTTTGTGGCACCGAGCGTCTGTTTCCAACAGCCTGTCAGCCATGTGCAGGTGTGCTCTTCAGTTCCAGTAGGAATCCAGTTTGGTGTGAGCTGATACAGGTTTGCAGTTGTAGACACCACATCAGAGGAAGAGGAGTGAGTGTGCAGGTCTAAACGGGGTGTATGTGGTGTCCACTCCTGTGGTGCACACACGTGTGAGCTGTGGGGCAGGTATGTGGGCACAGGTATACATCTAGACATAGAAATAAAGCATTTCTTTGGGTCACGTGTCCACAAGCAAGGTGTAGGCAGCATTTTCAGTTTGTCTTTTTCTCAAAAAGAACAACACAAATAAAGACTTCTCTTGTTTAACTGCAGATGGCTTGCCCTGGCAAGACAGGCCTGATGGTGGGCGGCTGGGGCAGCATGGGAGCTGCAGGATCTAATTCATGTCCCTGCACAGCAGAGCTGATCTCCCTCCACCAGCTCACGAGAGCTGCTGCTGGGTTTTCCTGAGTGTCAGATAGGGGGTGTCCAAACATACCTGTGGGGCTCCTCACCCTTCCCTCTCCAACTCTCCTCTCCCCCATCTCCTTCCTCTCTCTCCTTGATCTTTTCTCTCCCTCTGCCTCTCCCTCAGTTCCTGCACCCTCATTATTTTCTTTGTGTGTGTGTGTGTGGGGGGGGGTATAGATAAGCAGTATCAGATCAGTCCTTTTCCCAAGGACAGCTGGGCTTGGTGAGGTCTGGGGTCAGAGCTAGCTCCGGGAGGTAAAAACAGCCGGGAAAACCTTTACCTTTGTCTCTAACTTTCCATGGCGGTAATAGCAGGTTAAATTTAATTTCACAGGCAGCTGTGGTGGGAGGGGGATTCAGTCTAGCAATGTTCAATAGGTTTCCAATCACACACCAAGGAATCTGAGGCAGCATGGGGATCTGTGGGAATACCATCGCAATCGACTAGTGATGTCTGCCGAGGGCAGGGAGAGGAGGAGGTGACAGGAGTGCTATGTGCTGGGCTAGGCCAATTTGGACACCGTGGGTGAGCCTAAGAAGAGAGGCGTGGGCCACTCTGGTTACATGTGGCGTCCCAAAGCCTTTGCTATTCCTAGACCCATCCTGTAGCCCTTCCCTCAGTGCCTTGAATGTGCTGCTTCCTCCACCCTCTGCCTGATGACCTCACTCATCCTTCAGTGCCCAGCACAAGGGGCTCCTCCCACGTGCCACCCTGTCCCATGTAGACACCACCCTGTCCCATGCTGGACGCCCTGCACTGTCTGCTGCTGGCAAGAGGTTCTGTGGATAACTCTCAGTGCCCAGTGCCCTTGACTCTGGCATCAAGCAGGGGCTCTGAGCCCGTGGGATGAATGGAACTGAGCGATGTTCTCTCAGACTGTCCTGCCCCACAACCAGGGCCTGGAAAATGGGAAAGGGGGCCTCTGCCCTGTTTCCACCAAGTAATACAGGTGTTGGGCTTGACAGGGACAAAAGGAAAGCTTGGCCCCTGCCAGGTCCACCTAAGTTCCTTTCTTCTCAAAATCAGCCTTTTCAGGGGCATCAGGAAATGGCAAAGTTGGATATCATGGGCCCTGCCCTGTCGCTGCCTAGCCCTACAGAACAGTGTCCTGCTGCCCCCTCTTCTTGTAGGGACCATGACCAGGTTCAGGTACACCACTCTGTGCACCCCAACTCCAGGGAACACATCTCTACAACTCTTGCCAAAAAGTAGCCGAACAGTTATCAGCATCCCCACCCCAACCACCCTGACCAGCTCAGGAGAGCAGAGGCCCAGACAAACGCTCCAGGGGGAAGACTCTTGGTCACATGGGAGCATAGTGGCATTCTCCACCCTGCCTCCATCTCCTCCAAGCAAATTAAAAAGGGGTCTAAGGGAACCCTAAGATTATTCTCTTGGGGCTGCCTGGAGGGTGATGAGCCTGGCACCATGAGAGAGTCCAGGAAAGCGGCATCCAGTTATCACTGATTGCCAGGGTATTTTTAATCAGTTTTGAAAATAATGTCAAAGTAAATTTCAGAGATGTTATCAGAGATGAAAAGAAGAATCATGATAATGAATCATTTTATAATGATTAAGAGAGCAATTCAATAAGGAAACAGAACAATCTTAAACGTATATGTGCATAACAGCAAAGCTTAAAATAATAAAAGTGAAAATAAATAAAACTGATAGAACTAAATGGAGAAATAGAAACTCCACAATAATGATCTGAGATTTCACTACCCCTTTCTCAACAATTAATAGAACAACTACACCCAAAACCAATAAGGAAATAGAAGACTTGAACAACACTATCACCAGTGTGACCTGATTGACATTTATGCACGCCCTACCGCCACCAGCAGAATGTACATTCTTTTCAAATGTATACTTAACAATGACGATAGACCATATTCGGTGTTATAAAAAGTGTTAATAACTTCAAAATGATACAAGTCATACAAAATATGTTCTCTGACTACAATGTAATTAAGTCAGAAATTAATAACATAATTATATCTGAAAAAAAATCTCAAAATTTTTAGAAACCAATTAATACACTTCTAAAGAACCCAATAGGCTAAAAAAAATCAAAATGGAAAATCGAATATATTTTTAACTGAATGAAAATGAAAACACAACGTGTTAAAATTGGTGGGATGTTACTTTAACAGTGCTTAGAGGGAAATGCATAACACTCCGTGCTTAGACTAGAAAAGAAGAAGGTCTCCAATCAATGATCTTAGATTTCACCATAGAAAACTAGCAAAAGAAGAGCAAATTCAACCCAGGCAGACGGGAGAAAACAAATAAAATGCAGATCAGAAGTCAGTAAAATAGAAAACAGAAGAACAATAAAGAAAATCAATAAAAACGAAACCAGTTATTTGAGAAAATGAATAAAATTGGTAAACCTCTAGCAGACTGAGAGGAGAACAAAGGAGAGGAAATAAATCACCAGTGTCAGGAATGAAACAGGTGACATCACTATAGATCCTACAGATACTGAAAGGATAACATGGGAATGCTATGAGCAACTTTACAATACTTTTGACTCCTGGATGATATGAACAATCTTTTAAAACTACAGACTATCAAAGATTACTCAAGAAGAAATCGGTAACTGGAATAGCACTATAAGTGTTAAAGAAATTGGATTTGTGGTTAAACACCTTCCCACAAAGAAAACTACAGACCCAGGTGGCTTCACCAGTGTTTGGATTGTACCAAACATTTCAACAAAAGTCATACCAGCTCTACACAAACACTGCTGGGAAATGAGAGAGGAGAGAACACCTACCAAGTTGTCCTGTGAGACTAATATTACCCTGATACCGAAAGCAGACAAAGACGTTGCAAGAAAATATAATTAGGGATCATCTTTCATTAACATAGATGGAAACATTTTCTAACAAAATGTTGTCAAGTTGAGTCCAGTAATATATAAAGAGGATGATACATCAGGGGCAAGAGGGTTTTATCCCAAGAATGCAAGGTTAGTTCAACATTCAAAAATCAATCAATGTAACTCAACATGTTAACAGGTTACAAAAGAAAAACCATATAATCATCTCCATAGCTACAGAAAGGCATTGGACAAAATCCAACATCCATTCCTGATTTAGAAAAAAAATCATAACAAATTAGGAATTAGGGGATTTCCTTAACCCAGTGAAGGGTATTTATTTAAAGCCTACAGCTGACATTATACTTAATGGTGAAAGACTGAATGCTTTTCCCCTTAGATCAGGAGCGAGGCACGGACAGACTCCCTCACCCAGGTCAATTTTTAACATTGTTGTTGCTGTCACTGCCGGCCTTTATGTTGTTTAAACCCAGTGGCTTCCTGTCCTGGTGGGCCCCTTCTTCTCCTGCCCAGCTTCTGCAGCTGGCTTCTTCAGCTCCATCTCCACCCTGGCAAACCTCCCTAGGCTTTCCAGACCCTTGGCTTGCCTCAGGTCCTTATAAGCCCCGCAGTCCCAGCTCTTCTATTAAGTTGATGAATAGTTTCTAGATATTTTAGAGTTACTTCAACTAGGTTGTTAGTTCTTAAAGGTAGCTATGCATTCAGGTGCCCAGTGATGACTAATTTTGCAATGTATGTGGGCACACTGAAGCCACGGACAAACCACCCCTGGTCTTGCAAGGTTGTGGCCATGCTCATAGACTCTCATAGTCATGTGGACTCCTCACTGCAGTAGGAAAGACCACAGGGCAGGGAGCCAGAGGGACTTGATAGGGCCCCATCCTCAAGGAATCACAGCGTATGGCTCAGGAGGGAGTGGGGGCAGGGATCAAATCAGCCCACCAATGGCCAGAGCACAAAGGAAACTCCAGGCGGACTGATGCGGAGTTCAGGGCAGGAAGCGGGTTCCTCTGGTGGGAGAACTGGATGGTACCTTGTAGAAGGGACTGTGCTCACAGTGGCCTGGACAGGGGCTTGTGATTTCAGCTGGTGGGAAGGATGGGTGTGGACATTCTAAGAGGGGGCAACTGTGTGGACCATGTGATAGAGCCCCACACAGGGAATAGGGGGCACAGTCGCTCGCTGGGATTCTCCCACCATGAGGACCAGAGTCCTTCCCCTAAGAGCCATTGTTGTGCAGCATGGCGGATGTGAGCAGGGGCTGCAGTCTGATGGCCAGGGCTCCAATGTCCATGTGGCCATTTGTATATGTTCACTGTCCAACTGTACCCCCTCACCGTTGAACTCAGGAGTCGAGAGGTGACCAACTTTGGACAATGAAGGCCACTAGAAGTGATGTGTCTCTCTTGGGAAGGGTGAGGTTCTCTGGGTGGTTCCTCTCCTGGGCAGTACCCCACTCAACGACCGTCCCATTCACCTGGACACTGGAGTGAAGATGGCAGATAGGCAGCTTGAGTGAGATGTAGGTGTGGATTGCTATCGGCCACTGAGCATGGGGATGTTTGTTACTGCAGCATCACCTAGCCCAAGCTGACTGATACACTTGGCTTCCTACAGTACCTGAGCAATCTGTGTTGAGCTTCCTCAACAGGAAAGAGGGGATAAAGATAGCACCTACCTTAAGGGGGTGTGAGGATTAACAGGCATCTTATGTGTAAAGCATGTTGAATAGCGACTAGCACAAAACATGCACAACATGAGCATCTGCTGTTTTCCCTCACGTGTAGCCTCGATTTCCTAAGTCCAGATCCCAGCTGTAAAGTGATTTTCCAAACTGGAGTCCCATAGCACACTTGTTCTCAGGGTGCTGACAGATGTGCCATCAAAAAGAAGTCTGCATTTGAGAAGATTCTGGGTTAAACCAAGTTAAACAGTTGTATCTAATTGCCAGACTTCTCAGAGTCTTTAATCTGCTCATGCACCATTGAATCTCCAAGAGACAATTTCCCCTCACATTTGACCATGAGCATGGATGTGCGCACTCATGGACATGTGTGTGTGTGCATGCACGCGTGTGTCACACTGATTAACTTCAGCCAGGACTGCGGCTTTGAAAAAGGTGGGCTTTCCCGCAATGCCTTGAGGAGGGGTCCTCTAGTGGGCCCTGGGAGCTTTCTGAGTTTGGCAGAAGTATTTGGGGTGAAGCCAGCACTAGAGAGGATTGGAGGGGCATGAAGCCATAATGGAGAGGGACTTCAAGGCCACAGGACAAGGAGCCCGAGAGAGCGCAGTGGAGCCACTCCACCCCCCAGAGGCTGCAGAGCATCTTCGGGAGAGGCCAGGAGCCTGGGGCGGGTGGGGTGGTGCTGCCCTGAACAGCCAAGAAGCCTGACAGGAGCGTCTTTAGCACGCAGGGGCTGGGGTGCTGGGCCGGCTCCCAGTCCGAGTCAGAGGCAGAGAGCCAGGATGGACGCGGGGGAGGAAGGCCACAAAGGTGGGCTGCTCTTCTGAGCAATTCTCCCGGTAGTGAGGGAGGGAGGAGAGGTGGTGGCTGGGGAGAGCGGCAGGGCCAGGGACAGGGGAACCGAGGCCGTTTGCAGGTGGAGGAGGAGTGTCAGGTGGACCGGGGCCCTGTGGCACATGGAGCCATGTCGGGAGATGGGACGGAAGGACCGGTGCGCAGGCAGAGATGTCACTCGTGTGGAAGTTCATGGAGACAGGTGGCTGTGGGCGGGTGGGGCAGAGGCAGCATGGGGTGTCCATGCTGGGGACTAGCCCTGACTCTGCTGCCCAGAGCTGAGCCACTGGCCGCTCAGAAGCCTGGCTTTCCGTGCTCTTTGCAAGGCCCCGGGCAGTGGTTAGTTGGATCTGAGAATGTGCTGTGGCTGTTTACAGAAAGCTTTTAGTCCCTAGGCCAAGATGGAAATTGGATTTCGGACTCCTGGCTGGGAGAGGCTTCCCGATTCCCAACGCTCATCCTGCTGGGCAGGGAGCTTGGACAGCTCCTCCGCTCAGGGTAGATGATAAATGATGCATCCACTTCCTGCCCGCTCCGGCCAGCTCCATGCCAGGGTGCAAGTGTCCGCGTCTCTGCTCTCTGGACACAGCCAATTTGCTTGCATGAGCCTCTGTGCTCTCGCCTGGCCACAGCCTGGTGGTGACTGGAGAATTTTCCTGATGGGACTCCTGAGCTTGGGTTGTGGTTGCTGGTTGTGCACGTGGGTCTGTGGAGACCATCCCCCAGCACAGCTCAGACCTTAGGAGCTCAGCTACTAGATAGGGCCTTGGGTGAATGATGGATGGCTTTGTGAATTACTCATCAACATTTATCGTCACAGAAATGTGTAGCAGTCCCTGGCACCTAGTTTTGGCAAAGATGTTTTCAAATGTGCTGGTCAGAGTTTTGGAGACCACTCCAACTTTGAGTGAGGCTCTTGGACTCCTTATCCTGTGACCACGCTCTTCCCTCCCAATCCCAAACTGAGAAGCCTGCCTCCTTCACGAAGCCCTCAGGGATTCCTCTCTACTCCAGCCAACTTTCACCATCGGGTCCGCTCACTGACTCAGATACAGGCTGCTCTTTCTGTTCCTAAGTGTGAGACTCTCCCAAGGGTTGTTGGGACCTCCTCCTGGGCACAGACTTCTCCATCTCTCCAGAAACCCTTCCCAAGCCAAGAGAGGCAGAGAGGGAGGGATCCAGGGAGAGCAGGAGCTTCCATGAATGGGAAAAATCATGAGAAGGGGAGACAACAGGGCTCCCTGGGCTGCCTGACAGGCGGGGCCTGGGCCAAGGGCTCTCCAGTCTCCCTGAGGATGTCCAGCCAGGTGCATCCCGTCACTCCACCCCAGAGAGAAACTGAGGTCGTGGGAGGGGATTTGATGAGGACTCAGCGGCAGCAGGATAAGGACCCAGGCTCCAGGGGCACACAGAGATAAAGGAGCTGCCAGGGCCCCTGCTCTGGCCCCACATGGCCAGACATGGGTTTCAGCCGCATCCATCCATGCACCGGGTCCTTCGTGCCCCAGGCCCCACCTTCCAGGCTCAGACACTGAGCCACAGAGTGAACAGTGACGCAGCTCGGGAACAGCATCATGGCGGGGACACTCCTGCCTCCATCCGCGACCCACACACCTGCCCCCAGACCCTCGCTGACACAGGCTGCTGACATGCATGTATACCACGCAAGGGCCTCTCGGGGGACTCAGAACTATGCAGCTGTGAAGCCTTGCTATTAATGTCATTAGCCTCACTTTGTGAGCAGAGCTTAAAATCACTGGGCTTGGGGGCAAGTTGCTTTGCCTCCCTGACCTCACACTCCTCCTCTAAAAATCAGGTTTTCAGGCCAGGCGGGGTGGCTCACTCCTGTAATCCCAGCACTCCGGGAGGCCAAGGCAGGTAGATTACCTGAGATCAGGAACTCTAGGCCATCCTGGCCAACATGGTAAAACCTTGTCTCCACTAAAAATACAAAACTTAGCCAGGGGTGGTGGTGGGTGCCTGTAATCCCAGCCACTTGGGAGGCTGAGGCAGGAGAATCACTTGAACCTGGAAGGCGGAGTTTGCAGTGAGCCGGGATCACACCACTGCCCTCCAGGATGGGTGACATCTGCCTCATCAGCAACAAAACGTTGAGTTTTCAGAATGTCTCTCGCAGGGTTTGTGGTTTCCGCCAAGCCTTCGTGGATTTGGAAAGACGTGGAGCCCCATCTGGAAATGGGAAAGATGAATGTGGGTGCTTCTGTGGACGCCCCAGTCCACGCGCAGGGGGTGGGAGGAGCGGATGCCAGCACCTGCTCCTGAAGGTGGCACGGTCTCAGGGGAAGCAGTCAGGGAACCTCGGAGACGATGCCAGGCTCATCCCTGGGTTTCCAGTTCCGCCGTGAGGGCGTAAGGGATTCAGATGGGCCTGAGTTCACAGAACGGCCACAGCTCGGCCAGCCGCCCAGTGCAGTGGTTCCCCGCACATGCCATGTCGGCAGGAAGGGGGTCTATTGATAGAGTGGCTTTGGACCCCTCATTCATGCATGCTATGCCCTTCGGCAGCCAGCAGAGCCCTGGCTGGGGGTTCTAAGGGAGCTGGCTGTAAGCAGCCCAGGTCTGGCCCACCACAGTGGAGCAGCTTAGAAACAGGTGCACATTTGCATGATATATTAACACACAAAACATCACGCTAAAATCAAACATGCTAAAGCTAAAAGTTCATTTTATTCTTCCAATTTCTGAGAAATTGGAACATTTTCCCAAGCCCCTGAAACTCCTGTGGGCCTTAGGTAGGCACTATGCTTCGGGTGGGTCATGCAGGTGCACCTGGGCAGGTAGCCCCAACAGAGGGTGGGGCCGTGCCCTCCCTGCCCTGGGCAAGACTCTGTGGAGGGGCCGAGGGGCAGAGGCAGGGCGCTGGGGTGGAGGGAGGGAGACGATTTCCTCTGAGTGGAAAGCCTGCCTCCCCTAGGCTCCACCATCTTCCCTACACTGATTTATTCCTGTCAGGCTTGGTCGGCAACAGGCTGCCTGCTGCTGTGAGAATTAATTGCCAGGGAAGGAGCTGGCCAAAAACAATGACCAGGCATTGGAGCTGCCTGGCGCCTGAAGCCGGTGGCTGGCGCATGAGTGATGAGTGACACGTGTCACCCTTTGCCTGGAGGTGACAACTCAAAACTGTGGTCCAGGAATTATGCACAGGTGACTTCACTCACCCTCAGCACAGACGATGTCACTCATCCTCAGCACAGGTGACGTCACTCACCCTCAGCACAGATGATGTCACTCACCCTCAGGACAGGTGACGTCACTCACCCTCAGCACAGGTGACGTCACTCACCCTCAGCACAGACGACTTCACTCACCCTCAGCACAGGTGACGTCACTCACCCTCAGCACAGGTGACGTCACTCACCCTCAGCATAGGTGACTTCACTCATCCTCAGCACAGGTAACTTCACTTATCCTCAGCACAGGTGACGTCTCTCATCTTCACAAGGCTACTACAAGGAGCTGACGTCATCGCGTCTGGTTTCCATTGGGTCCTCCCACGTGGCCCTAGATGGGCCCTGGGTGCCGAGTGCCAGGTCCTGAGGGCAGTCCCTGTGCCACTGCTCGCCCCGACAGCACGGTAGTGAGGTTGGCACCTCCTCCTTTGAGCAGCCGAGGAAACCAAGGTTGAGCCACTTGCCGGGGGACCGATAGCTACAGTGGCCAACCCGGCCCTAAGACAGCTCCCCCTAAACTCTGTTCTCCATCTTTAAGTTCCAATTCAGCCAGACGTGGGGCAGTGTGGGGGTCTGGGGCGATGTTGCCTGCTCACTGTCCCCAGGATCGAGGCCCTGCTCAGCGCAGGGACTGCAGTAGCTGGAAGCTGGGCCTGCAGGCCTCTGGGTTCCCCATTGGACAATGGGTGGGCCAGTTAGCAGGTAAAAGTCCGGGTGCCCAGCTTCAGGTCAATGTCAGATAAACAATGTCTACATTTCTGGTATAAATACATCCTATGCAATATTAAGAAATACTTATTCTAAAGATCACTCACTGCCCATCTCAAACTACGATTTAACCGGGCATCGCTTATGTTCTCTGGCAACCCTGGCAGGCGCCGCGGGGAGAGCTTTCTGTGAAGACACCGGCTCTCGAAGCTGCTTAGTGTGCCCCGCGTCCCTGTGCTCCTCTCAGGCCCCAAGCCGATGGGCCCTGTCAAGGGAGACAGGGTGGTGAGGAGCCCCTCCCTCCCGGAGCCCTGGGGTCTGAGGCTGCCGGAGGTCCTTCCCCTTTCTGTGTCATCTCTTAACCCTGGGGCCACGCAAGGAGGGTGGTGTGTACTGTTCCTCTTATTCTTATTGTTTTTTATAGTTGAGGACACCAAAGCTCAGAGCAGGAGGGCGCCTCATCCAGCATCACATTGTGGGGTGGGCCGTGGGCACCCCCAAAGTTGAGGCCTCTGCACCCCCCTCCCCAGTACACCTGAGCCTGGAGAAGTGTGGATCTGCCGCATACCCTCTGAGCCCTGGCTTCCAGGAGGCTCAGTGAAGGCCCCTCTCTGCCTGCTGTGAGGCTGGGCTTTCAGGGGTCCCAGGACCCCAGGTGAAGGCCCTCCCCACCTGCTGTGAGTCTGGGCCTCTCTCTGAGTCACTGCCCGCCCGGGGCACACCTGCCGCTCCTTTGTGCTTCAACAATAAACAAGCCTCCAACGGGGGTGGTTGAACTCCATGGGAGAAGAACCAATGAAAGCAGCGGTAAAGGAGGCAAAGGACCTGTGCCAAGCACTTAGTTTTACCAAATAGACGCCCACAGGCAGTCGTAGAATAAGGGCTCTCCTGCGTTCCTCCTGGGTCTTTTCAAAGCAGCACCTTTGTCCTGGACTCTGGGGCAGGGGAGGCAGGGGAGCCACTGATGCCTTCTGTGTCCTAGAGAGCTGTGGCCTGGAGCCATTTGCAAGCCATATTCTGTCTGGCCCTGCATGCTCAGAACGTGGCTCACCCAGGGTCTTTTTCTCCAGAGCTGACCCCAGGGGAGGGGCTGGAGAGGGTGTCACAGGCCCCAGAACTTATCCTCAAAGCCCTGACCGCTTCAAGTATATCTTTGTGATGTTTTTCTTTAATGACTCATTTTGTGACAAAACCTGGCCTGATGATTGATCGTCTTTATTTCTTGGCCTTTGTTTGGCTGATGAACAGTGGATTCATTTGAACAGGACGGTCCAGCCCGCCCCCTGTGGTGTGGTGAAATACACAGAACAGGCCCCATGTGTCTTTGTCAAGAATTCTGAAGCCCGCTGGCTCCTGGGGACTGCTGCAAGGGTCCTGGACTTGTGGCTGCCCCAACCCCCCAGTTGAGGAAGCTGAGAAGAACAGCACCCCCAGAGAGTCCTGTTAGCTTGGGAGGCTGGTAACTCCAGGTGCTGGACAAGCCTGGCCTGGCAGGACAGTGGCGGCACTGGGTGGCAAGGGCTGATTCAGGGTGGTGGGGGGGGTGGGTGGGTGCAGGGTTTCCTCTCAGGGTCCACCAAGGCTGGGAGGTGGAGCGGGTGAAGGGCTTAGGTCTGGGCTGGTCAGGATTCCTTTGATGAGGGGTTGATGATGATTAGGTTGAAAACAGGAGGAAGGCCGTGGCCCCCAGACGGAGGGTCCTCCCATGTTGGGGCTTCCTGTGGCCACAGGGCAGATGTCTCGAGGCTCTGAACTGTTTCATGCACACCCCCTCCCAGAGTGCAGCCTCAGGACAGCCAGCCCTGCCTCCCCTGCCCGAGGGCAGCCTGTGCCCAAAAGCCCACACCCCTGTGCACACAGAGCAGGGGTGCCTGGACATTACCCTCCTTCCCCGGCCCCCTACCCAGGCAGCCCTGACGATGGGAGCCCTGCAAATGCCCCAGCTCCCCCACCCCATCACATCCGGGCACCGGGGGAATGGGCACTGCAGTCTTCCCGAAGTTGCTCTCTGCGAGACCAGTGCGTACACCAGGATCCCTCCCTCGCCCAGAAGGGCCCCAGGCAGGAGGTTTATGCTTATAGGTCTCCGCCTGGAAATTCCTAACGATTTTATCTTGACTTTGTGTTTGTGAGGGACGTCCCATAGTTTGG
Source organism: Sapajus apella (assembly GCF_009761245.1). NCBI lineage: Eukaryota > Metazoa > Chordata > Mammalia > Primates > Cebidae > Sapajus > Sapajus apella. The sequence goes on from NW_022437025.1 coordinate 3,692,310, forward strand.
AGCTTTGGTTAATGGGCGATCCTGCCTCCCACCCTCCCCCCACTCTCAGGTGGGCTCTCAGCTGGCCACTCTCCTGCCCCGCCAGTGACCTCCGCCACCCTCCACCCCTGGCAGGGGCTGTGCAGGTGCGGGGAGGGTCTAGGGATTGGTTGTTCACACCCTTTCAGGGGCTCCTGCCTGCCCATGCCCTCCTGGGTTTCCTGGGAGCCCTCCCTGAAGGCATCCCTGCCTTGGGTCCACTTCTGAGACTGCTGGCCTGAGACAGCCTCCCACCTTGTGTATCCCACCGCCGGGTGTGTCCCTGTGGGCCCCTCACCAGAGACACCTCCTCTTCTTTCTGTTCACCCAAACGTTCCTGAGCCCCCTCCAGCTCGCCTCACCCCTGCCCCTCTGCCAGCTGACTCCAGCTCACCCTTGCAGGCCATCTCCTCCTGGAACCCTCTGGAACCTCTTCTGGTCTAATGTCCACCTCATACTTTTCCTGGCTGACAGTTCTCCTGGCCTCTGTGACACGGGCCCTTCTTCTTTCTGAGGAAATGCACTCCCCTGGGGCTTCGGAATGACTTCTGTACCCACAAAAGCCTTATGTGGCAGTCCTAACCCTCCGGACCTCAGAAGGAGACTGTAGGCTGAGATTGGGCCTTTAAAGAAAGAATGAAGGTGGCTGGGCGTGGTGGCTCACGCCTGGAATTCCAGCACTTTGGGATGTCAGGGGTTCAAGACCAGCCTGGCCAACATGGTGAAACCCCATCTCTACTAAAAATACAAACATTTTTTATTTTTTATTTTCTCCTGAGGCAGCAGAATCGTTTGAGCCTGGAAGGCAGAGGTTGCAGTGAGCCCAGATAGCGCCATTGCACTCCAGCCTGGGCAACTGGAGCAAAACTCTGTCTCAAAAAAAAAAAAAAAAAAAAGAGGAAAAGGAAAGAAAAAGGGAAAAAAAGTAATTAAGGTAAAGTGAGGTCATGAGGGTGGCCCTAACCCCTCTGACTGCGGACCTCAGAGGAGAGGAGCTAGAGACACAGACAGGGAGGACCCCGTGAGGCGGCGGGGAGAGTGCTGTCCACGAGCCAAGGAGAGGCCTCGGGAGACATCAAGCCCTGACTGCTGAGCTTGGAGCCTCCTGACATCTTGCTGTGGTGTAGATGGGGTTGGTTTGGACCTGCCAAGTCTCATGTTGAAATGTGACCCAGATGTTGGAGGCGGGGCCTGGTGGGAGGTGTCTGTTGGAGGCGGGGTCTGGTGGGAGGTGTCTGTTGGAGGCAGGGCTTGGTGGGAGGTGTCTGTTGGAGGCGGAGCCCAGTGGGTGGTGTCTGTTGGAGGCGGGGCCCAGTGGGAGGTGTCTGTTAGAGGCGGGGCCCAGTGGGAGGTGTTTGTTGGAGGTGGAGCCTAGTGGGAGGTGTTTGGGTCGTGGGGGCAGATCCCTCATGAATATCTTGGTGTCTTCCTTGCAGTAATGAGTTCGTTCTCCCTGTGTTAGCTCCTGAGAGAGCTGGCTGTTGGAAAGAGCCTGGCGCCTCCCCATTCTCTGGCTTCCATCTCACATGTGAGCTCTGCACAGGCAGATCCCCTCCCACTGCCGCCATGAGGGGAAGCCTCCTGAGGCCTCCCAGAAGCCGAGCAGTTGCTGACCCCATGCTTCTTGTACAGCCTACAGAACTGGGAGCCAAATCAGCCTGTTCTCTATCAATTACCCAACCTCAGGTATCCTTTACAGCAACACAGAGGGACTAGGACACGCCCTTATTGTGGCCTACTAGCCTCCAGGACTGTGAGGTCATCAGTTTCTGCTGTTTAAGCCCCCTGGTCTTTGCTAGTTTGTTATGGTGGCCCAAGCGGTTGGATCCGGTGGGCAGCTGGGCCTGTCTGCCTGAGGCTTGTTGAAAGCTCCTTCCCTTCGATGTCCCAGGACTGGTCACTGATAGCCTTTGCCAGTGCCAGGAAATAAACAAGGAGAAGGGTGCCCCTCCTGCAGGTCTCCCTGCACCCCTCATCTCCTATGTCTGGTTGTTGGCCTTGACCGAGGCTGGCATTGGCAGTGCATGCCCCTCTCACGTCAAAACCTTCTGCGTGGATCCAGGCTGGCTTCAGGGCCTTGCTTGGGCAGCGGAAAATGTCAGCAGTGACTTTCTGGGACTCTGAGCTGGGTCAGAAGATGCTGTGCAGCCTCTGCCTGGGCATCTCAGTGTACTCATTCCCTCTTAGATCCCTGCCGCCACCCAGGAGAAGCTCCAGCCACATGGAGAGGCCACGTGTTAGCCTGTTCCCCGCAGCCCCAGTGTGGCCCTCAGCTGACTGCCAGCCTCAGCCACAGCACGTGAGTGATGAGCCTGGATGGCATCCAGGGGAGCCTCCACGTGACAGCCGCCCTGGCAGACACCCGACTGCAGCCAGGGGTGAGACCCAAGCTAGAGCCTCCCAGTGGAGCCGTCAACCCACAGAACTGGAAGGGATAATGATACAACATTTTCTGAGACAGAGTCTCACTCTCTTGCCCAGGCTGGAGGGCAGTGGTGCAATCTCAGCTCACTGCAACCTCTACTGCCTGGGTTCCAGCAATTCTCCTGCCACCATCTCCCAAGTAGCTGGGATTAGAGGTGCCTGCCACCATGCCCGGCTAATTTTTGTATTTTTAGTAGAGATGGGGTTTCACCATCTTGGCCAGGCTGGTCTTGAACTCGTGACATCAAGTGATCCACCTGCCTTGGCCTCCCAAAGTACTGGGGTTACAGGCGCGAGCCACTGCATCCAGCTGCATTTTTAAAATGCAAGAATAGATGAACAGAATACCACATGGTCCTGACTCTGGCCTCAGGGCCAATCAAACCCACTTGGCATACCCATGATAGTCCTCTAGAAATCTTCAGACAGTTCCCAGGTTCCCAAAGACTGTTCTCTCAGCAAAACAGCTCTGGTTCCTTCACACATTTCTCTAAAAACCCGGTTTCAGATTGGCTTTCCAACCGCACTAACTGGCTGAGATGCAGATTACCTAAAGGGACCCAGACCCAACCACAATGCTGCAAAGAATGGTATGATTAACCCCTAGTGTAGCCAAATTATCACCTCCCTTATTCTGAACGCTCTGCTCCTATTAATGTAACCGAAGATTAAATTTTCTTTCTGATCAACCTGACCCTGTCATCTGCCCAAATAAAGCTTATATCAATTACGGTGTCTGGTTTCTTTCTTTCCTTTATTATTTATTTATTTTTTGAGACAGTTTCGCTCTTGTCACCCAGAGTGGAATACAGTGGCATTATCTCAGCTCACTGCAACCTCCACCTCTCCGGTTCAAGCAATTCTCCTGCCTCAGCCTCCCAAGTAGCTGGGAATACAGGTGCCAACCGCCACGCCTGGCTAATTTTTTTGTATTTTTTTAGTAGAGACCGGGTTTTACCATTTTGGCCAGGCTGGTCTCGAACTCCTGACCTCAGTTGATCTGCCCCCTTTGGCCTTCCAAAGTGCCGGGATGACAGGCGTGAGCCACAGTGCCCCACACTTTTTAAACAAGCACTTTCCACGTTTTCCTTAGGAACACATACACAGGTTGCCAACACAGAATTCCAGGATCCAGTGCAAGGGGGTCACTGGGTGGCCTGGCCAGAGCATTTCCATCTGGCAGCAGGGAGGTGCTGAGTGAGCGGGAAGACAATAGATTTATGCTTTCAAAAAATTTCCTCCAAATAAAACCTGCGGCAACCAGGGACCACGAAATTTGTCACACGTAACATGATATATTTTTTAAACAATTCCAGGTTTTAAAAAAAATTCACTGATTTTCTGTCACCCACCTCAAAAATACAAAAGAAAAAAATACATATTCCATCGTTTCTTAAAAATTCAAAATGATTTCTCTTCCAGTATTTGAATCAACACCCCCTGGTTCGAATGTGGGGTTTCTGAGGATGTCTAATTCATTTAACTATTTTTCAACTCGGAGGAACAAATTGTCAGTCACATGCTATTTAGGGAACAAAAGGTTCTTCTGTGGAAGACGCCGAGGAAGCTCTGAGCGCTGCAGGCAGGGACAAAACCTCACCCCTGGAAGCTGAGCTCAGGCTCTGGGAAGACCCCCTGCACTGGGCCGCCAGCGGGAGAGATTAACCCCTAATCGGATTGACCCCTCTGGACCTGCGTCTCCCCCACGGAGACCAACAAGTCTTCACAAATTTGAGAAAAACACAAGAAGAATGTTTATCATAAAGATCTGGGCTTGCCACCCCCTGGGATGGCTTCATTTCATTTTGAAATTGCGAAACCTGCCTGCAGCCACTTATGGGTAAAACAAAGAGAGGGCATATTTTTTAAGAGGAAAGGCGTCTAGGATTAACCTCGGAGCTTTGAGAGCCGAAGGTTCCGAGCGGATTTGAGTGGTTTCAGCAGACGCCGTGTTCCGCGTGAGAAATGCCGACGTGACCGCACAAGTAGCTTTTCTTGGCATTTTAATGCATTATATAAGCACGTTTATATAAATGTTTTCCTGGGTTGGATAAATAGTGCTTTTCTATCTAAATTTAATATGGGTCCTTGAGAATGAATTTCCCTGATCTTTTTGTAACCCTGGAGATTTATCCTTGATGCAGATTTCAAACGTGAAATGGAATGTCGCTGAGTTCATTGGTTCTGGCCCTCCTGGTGGTGTCTGGCACAAAACAGACCCCCAGGAAGAGGAACGAATGGGCAGACGGACATTGGAGGTGACGGGCCTCCTAATGACCCTGGCTTGATCATTACACACTATATACGTGTATCAGAATATCACATGCACTCCCAAAATATGTACACCTCTTGCATTATATAGCAATACACAATATCCCCCGAAATGACAGCAGGTTCATTCCACAGATGCTTATTGAGCAGATCTGTGTGCCTGGCTGTTCTAGGCATGAGAAATTCAGCAGAAAACCGAGGTGCCAAGACCCATACCCAGGAGCTTCTATGCCTGTGGGAGGGAGTGATGACAAACCCAGAAGCACACGTGCCAGGTGGTGCTAACAGCCAAGGAGGAAACGAATGTCGGCCAACGGCAGTAGAGAGACTGTGGGGTTTCATTCTGTATGTGGGGTCAGGGAAGCTCCCTTCACCAGAAAGGCCACTGGAGCAGACCCAGGAGAGCTTGGGCTGGAGAGGGCAGCAGTGTGCGATGCAGTCAGGGCACAGCGCAGAGGGGCGCATTGTGGTCCAGGCACAGCACAAAGGTGCGAACCAGAGGAGGGGAGGAAGGGGCAGGAGGTCAGATCCCTTGGGCCTCGGAGGCTGTGCAGGACTCTGAGTGGTGTGGAGCTAACTGGAAGGTTCTGAGCAGAAGAGGGACGAGTTCTGCCTTCTGCTGCTGAGATGACCCTGGTGCTGTGTGGGGAAGAGCGGGTAAGGGTAAGCTTGGACACCAGGGAGAAGCAGGTGCTCAGGGGTGGTGGTACGGACCAGGCTGGGCTCCATATGGCAGCTGAAGGGAGAGTCGATAGGATTTACCAGCCATTTGGAAGCCAGCAGAGATGGAGAGGGAGAGGGCAGAGTCAGGGCTGGTCCCTGGAGGTGGCAGCGTGGATTGGCCAGAGGCTGAGATGGGGAAGACCAGAGCAGGCTTTGAGCTTGGAAGTGAAAGGTTTGGCTTTTATGTGATGCCGGTGAGGTCATCAGGTGATCGCTGATATGTAAGCCTGGCCTTCAGGGCCATGTGGGGCTGGCGGTGCAGATCCAGCCGTCATCCACGGAGGGGTGGAATGGACAGGCCCATGAGCCTGGGCCAGGGCCGCCCGAATGTGGGAGACGTGGTGGACAGCCAGCTGAGAGTGGAGGGGTTGGGAGCTGGGCTCGGGCATTGGCAACCCTGGTTTGAACCTGGCTCTGCCACTTCTTACGTGGTGAGGGATAGGGCAAGCATCTTCACCTCCCTCGGCCTCTATTTCTGATCTTGAAATGCACCAACATAGCTCACAGGTGTATGTGAGGGTAAGGGCCGTGGCCATGGGCACATGGTGCATGCGCCCCGGACACTCTCGGCGTGAGTGTGCTTTCGCCCTCTCTGGCTCACACATGCCAGCTCCCCGTGTGGTGGGAGGGTCAGGGCCTGCGTGAGGGGGCTGGGGTCCCGTGGGCAGCCTGGTGTGGTGATGGAGGCAGAGAGAAGACTGTTGAGGCGGAGGCTCCAGTCACCGAGAGTCAGAGCACAGCGGGGCCAGGCATGAGCTGGGGTCTGGTCGCAGGGCCACGTGGCCGCCGGACTGGTCTCTTGGGCTTAGGGGACTGGGAGCCCCAACAGGCCTAAGGTGGGTGAGTGACAGGGCCAGACTTCACTCCTCCAGCCCGGCCTGACACAGCCCAGGGCCCAGGATGCTTGCCAACACCCCTGCTGAGCTGCAGAGCCTGCTCGTTGCCTGGTGGCCCTGGGGGCATGGTCCTGCCCATCCTCCCCGCCTGAGACATCGTTGTCACAGGGTCTCTCCTAACCGTTGGCAGGGGACTCCCTCGCACCATCACCTCCTGAAGCAGAGCCAGGCCCCTGAGCGGATGGGAACAGGTTTTGAAGGGGAGGCACTGAGAGGTTAAGCAACTTTTCCAAGGTCACTGGCTTAGTCCCTGCTTTGCTGTCAGGGAACACGTGAGGATCGGCGAGGTAGAGAGAACAGGGGTTTCTCTGGCTGCCGGTCTGCACGGGAAGCGTGTTCAGAAGCAGGCACCTGCCTCTGCTGGGGGCCTCGGGCGGAGACTGAAGGAAGCCCTGCGTGCAGAGACCACGTGGACAGACGGGCGGTAGGTGCTGGGCTCTTCTCAACAGCCACTCCCACGGGCGCCCACTCACCCCTCACCCCCTCCAGGACCCAACACCTGCCATGAGGCCCCACTGCCAACACTGGAGATCAAATGTCAGCGTGAGGTCTGAGGGGACAGACATGGAAACCATGGCAGTCACAGCAGTGAGCAGATGAGCAACATGGGGCCGTGAAGCTCGGTGGCCCGAACTCCCTGAGTTCCTCACCGCACACAGGGGCGGCAATGTGGACCCTCAGGGGAGCTTCAGGGTGTGGCAGCAAACCCTGCCTCGGAGCCTGGCACTCGGCACCTGGTGGGCACAGCTGCCACACTCACACGGATCTGCTGCCCACCTGGCCCGTTTCTTCGAGATCTCAGCCTTGGCTCTGCCCGCCTGGCTCTGTGACCTGGAGAAGCCCACCTGCCCTGGGGCTTTGGTTGGAGGGGTGTCGTGGTGCTATGTACTCTGGTGGCCTGGTGGGCATGGTGAGAACCGAATGCACCCACATGGAGTGTGGAGCGTGGAGCGTGGAGCTGGTCCTCCCAGCCCCTGCTTCCCCATCTGTGGAAGCAGGACAGCATCTGTCTACCCCGTGGGCAGTGGAGAGGAAGACCGGCAGCATCTGCAATGCGCTCAATGCAGGGAGGAGGCACTGGTGTGGCCTCCGTGCAGGGGGATGGGGTGGCGTGTGGTGTTTATGAAGCTGCCCCTGGACACCTGCCCTGGTCAGATCCAGGTGGATGCCACCGTCCAGGCCTGACTCGCCTGCAGGGCCCACCTTTGAGGGCCTCATGGCACATTCAGGAAACTGGGCAGGTGAGCAGCCTCCTGTGAGGTGCATAGGGTCGGGGTGGGGGTGGGGTGGGGAGCCTTTGAGAGTCTCTCTCAGGGTTTGGGAGGCGCACGGGAGTCAGCAGAGCCTTCGAGGGTCTCTCTCAGGGTTTGGGAGGTGCACAGGAGTCAGGAGAGCTTGCAAGGGTCTGTCTCAGGGTTTGGGAGGTGCACGGGAGTCAGGAGAGCCTGCGAGGGTCTCTCTCAGGGTTTGGGAGGTGCACGGGGGTCAGGAGAGCCTGCGAGGGTCTCTCTCAGGGTTTGGGAGGTGCACGGGGGTCAGGAGAGCCTGCGAGGGTCTCTCTCAGGGTTTGGGAGGTGCATGGGGTTCAGGAGAGCCTGCGAGGGTCTGTCTCAGGGTTTGGGAGGTGCACGGGGGTCAGGAGAGCCTGCAAGGGTCTCTCTTGAGGCCTGGCCTGTCGTGATGGAACTGCCTACAGGTATGGCAGTGGGAGCCAGAGCTGGCCACCCCAGGCCAAAGTGGTAAGTGTCCCCAGAGGCTGGTGGCTGGGGGGCCTGGGTGCTGAGGGCCATGACCCAGGTGAGGCCAGACGTGGTGCAGTGGGCCTCAGGGCTCCCCTCAAAGGCACTTGGAAACTCTCTCCTGATGAGGGCACAGAGGTGTGAAGCAGAGGATCGGCCCCATCTGGTTTGCTCTGTAATTAAGACCGTCTATTGAACTCACTTTGAGTTTGAGAACACCACCAGCAGGATGCCGAGGCCCCACCCTACATTCCTGGGAGGCTTCTGCCCGCCATGCCGGGATTCCTGCAATAGCCTGACCTCCCCTGGAGGGATTCTGAGCCCCACTCAGAGGTAGGAGGCCCTCAGATGCGGACAAGTCAGTCTTGGAAGAGCCTCTTGATGTTCTTCCCAGCACCCAGCGGGCTCTGTGTGGCACGCGTTTTCCGATTGAACTGAGCTGACATTTAGGAGCCAGCCTGGGAGCAGGTGATTCAGGGAAAGTGTCCCTCCCTCAGCAAGCAGCCTCAGTGATGAGCAAAGCGCCCACACACGAGGCCCTCCACCTGAGCTCCGCTTGGTGGGGGTCCCCTGGTCGGGGTTCGGCAGCCAACTCTGCCTGTGTGCGGTCTGAGGTCCCCGTGGGCCTCCCTCCGTGGCCTCCCCGGGACTTGCTGGACTGACTGACACTGTCAGCCTCAGCAGCTGTAGGGTGGGGTCATGTGTCACCTCTTCCAACACACCACATCTTCTGTCCTGCGCAGCAACTCTGTGACATGCTGTTGGGCCAACCCATTCACGAGATGGGAGGGCTGAGACCAGGCGGCTCCTGTGGAACTTCTGTGGGTCACCGAGAGCAGGGCCAGTGCCACAGACGCCGAGGGCGGCTAGCAGAGTCAGTGTGCCTGCAGTGGGGGTGCCCTGCCAACGGAAAGGGGGCCCCCAACCATGCCCAGGCCCCAACCCCTGGAACCCAGAGTATGTTCCCTTGCACGGGGAAAGAGATGCAGATGGGATTGCATGGAAGATGTGGGGACAGGAGCCAGTCCTGGGTGATCCAGCTGGACCCCTAATCACAAGCGTCCTCACAGGAGGAGGCAGGGTCAGGGTCAGAGATGAGATGATGGACACAAGAGGCTGCCATGATTCCAGGAAGGGTCCACAACCCAGGGAATGCGGGAGGCCTCTAGGAGCTTAAAAGGCAAGGAAAGGAAATCTCCCTGGGAGCTTCCAGGAGGACCCAGCCCCGCTGACATCTTGACTTTAGACTTCTGGCCTCCACAGCTGCAAGGGTTGGAACTCGCACTACGGCAAATCCACTGAGCTCCAGGCAGCTGGGGTCAGCAGTGTAGACAGCTGAAGAGAGGCCCTGAGGAGCCGGGGCGGCTGTGCGGGCCGGGAGGACGGTCGCCCGGCCGAGAACGTGCCCATGGAGGCCTCGCTTACCTCTGCCTGACTCCCGGTCATGGAGGCTTTCAGTGGAAGTGATGTGATTTCCTCAAGGCCCCCAAAACCACTGGAAGTAGAACTCAGCCCCTTGCTCCACCTCCAGCTCTGCCTCTGGACACATAAGAAACCAGGATCCTTCAGCAACCGGGGCCCATGCTGAGTGCTGTGGCTGGTGCCAGGGCCCTAGAGGGGACAGAGGCAGCAGGGAGCTCTCAAACCGGCCTCTCCCTAGGACCACGGGGCCACACAGTGCTGAGGGGCACGGCTGGAGCGCAAAGCCCCATGTGGGATTCCTGGTCCAGAGAGCCAGGGCCACACGCTCGCACGTGCTCCCACCCACAGGCTCCCATGTGCTGCAACCCACATGCTCCCACGTGCTCCCACCCACAGGCTCCCACGTGCTCCCACTCACAGGCTCCCACGTGCTCCCACCCACACTCTCCCACGTGCTCCCACCCACAGGCTCCCACGTGCTCCCACCCACAGGCTAGCACGTGCTCCCACATACAGGCTCGCACGTGCTCCCACTCAAACGCTCCCATGTGCTCCCACATAAAGGCTCCCACGTGCTCCCACCCACACGCTCCCACGTGCTCCCACCCACAGGCTCACATGTGCTCCCACACACACCTCGGGGAGGTCTTCAATGCCCGGCGTTTCAAAAGGACATTCCACCAGCTGAGATACCGGAGCCCCACTCAGGGCACGCAGTAAGAGCTCATCATGCTCTGATAATTATTATGATTAGAATGTGACGTGACGCCAGGGCAGAAAGGGCCTGCTTGTTGGGAAGCCAGACCGCCAGCCAGGCTGAGACGTGCATGTGCTCACATCCCCAGTGGTCCTATCTGGGCCCCACCTTCTCCTTCACCTCCCGAACCACTCGCAACCTGGCCCCAGTGCCCCTGCATTCCTGAATCCAGCAGGCACTTCTCAGAGGGCATTGTACATGGCCTTTCCGCCTCGGACATCAGCCTCCTCCCAGGAGACACATCCTTCTCTTGGCTTCCAGGACTTCCTCTCCCCCAAACCCATGGCTTTTCCCTTCTCTTCTCACATGGCCCATCTCTGGATGGAGCACACCTCCAGACTCAGAGCTGTCTAACTTCAGCCCCTGTGGTCTCCTCCAGCCTCAAGGCTTAGAGACCACTAAGGTCGAAGGTCCAGAACACCTTGTGACCCCAGCCCCGCCCACTGCCCCCCGGCCACCTGACACTGGGAGGCAGCACAGATGCCAAAGCCTCCTCTTGAGCCTCCAGCCTGCAGACCCAAAAGCATTCCCCTGAGATCAGTTCATGGCAGGACAGCCTCTGACTCGTCAGGACAGGTGAGGTCTGTTTCCTGAGCAAAGGCTCTTTGCTTGTGAGACACAGTGGGGAACACAGCCCTGGAGACCAACAGGTCTGAATTCAAATGCAGGCCCTGCGACTTACGAGCTGGGTGGCCTTGGGGATGTCACTTAACCCCTCTGTGCCTCAGGTTCCTCACTGTGCTATAACTGGTGTTATTCTAAGTCGTCCTCATTTACACTCTACTATACAACATTAAACCCCACTGGACCACACTCCACTACATTAAGCACTACTTTACTCCATGGAACTAAATTCCACTACACTACAGTATACTTACTCCATCATCTGCACTGCAATCCATTGTAATCCACTATACTATACCAACTGCATCGGGCAGGACGGCACCCCGCTATACCCCACTGTACTATACCAACTGCATCGGGCAGGACGGCACCCCGCTATAGCCCACTGTACTATACCAACTGCATCAGGCAGGACGGCACCCCGCTGTACCCCACTGTACTATACCAACTGCATCGGGCGGGACGGCACCCCGCTATACCCCACTGTACTATACCAACTGCATCGGGCAGGACGGCACCACTATACCCCACTGTACTATACCCACTCCATCAGGCAGGACTGCACCCCGCTGTACCCCACTGTACTATACCCACTCCATCAGACAGGACTG
>NW_022437025.1:3703894-3746274 GCF_009761245.1 Sapajus apella
AGGACTGCGCCCCGCTGTACCCCACTGTACTATACCCACTCCATCAGGCAGGACTGCGCCCCGCTATACCCCACTGTACTATACCCACTCCATCAGACAGGACTGCGCCCCGCTATACCCCACTGTACTATACCCACTCCATCAGACAGGACTGCACTGTACTACACTCCCCTGCTCTACATAATACCCCGTCCATCAGTTGATATGGTACTCTGGTACCGTCTCCTGAACTATAGTCTTGGATGTCATACTCCATTAATGAGGTAGTATTGCAAAGCACTTAGAGCAGAGGCTGGCCTGAGTATTTGCTACCTAGTGTTTGTGGGAGAAGTAAGACCATCCCTCCTGTGTGCCTGAGGGACCGCGCACATCGGACCTCAGGGTTCAGGGCACACTGCATGGAGGCACCTGGTTTGTGAAGGCCAGTCCCGCCCCCACCCCTCTGGCCGCTGTGCCCTTCGTCTCTCTGTGCCAGATCTCATCCCTCTTCTAGCAGCCCTGCTCCATGGGCGTATTCTTCTTTGATCTTTGGTGGGAAGGGCTAATTCCTCTGGAGATGGCGCATCTTGCCAGGGTCCCACAGCCAGGATATGGTGAAGCTGGTTCTCACCCCGGCGCTTCCTACACAGCCCGACGGCTTCCCGGCCTCTGTTTCTGCCTTTGAACCGGTGCTTAGGGTCTGGGCTGTGGGCCCGGGAAGCCCCAGACGCTGCCTGGAAACCTCCCACTTTGTGTGGAAGGACAGTTACAGACATCATGGTGCATCCTACAGGAGGGGGCCCGGCCAGGCCAATGTGCGGCATGTGGCTTTTGTCCTGCAGGCAACAGGGGCCCTGGGCACAGGAGTGGAGGACAGGCCAGGCTCACCCCTGGGTCCAGCACAGGTTTGCTGAGTGACCACTGAGCCAGTGTTCCCAGGAGCAGCAAGTGGCTCTGGGTTGGCCGTCCTAGTCTCAGTGGGTCCCAGGCCACCAGCCTTCCCATCTCCATCTGTGCAGACCCTGCCCAGTGTGGTTGGGCACGGGCCCCTCACTCCCACACCACTGGGCTCACCCGCTTCCACTGATGAGGTCCTGGCACACAAGGCGCACCCATCTCTGATGTGGGCCTGCCTTGGTGGACTCCAGTTCAGTGTCTGCACTTACTGTAGGTCTTCTTAGTCTCATCTGCAAAAGCTACCCACATGCTGAGCATGCACGCAGCTCGAAACTGCGGAAGACACACCTGTGGGAAGCCTGGACCCTGCCCCAGGAATGGTGTTGGGGGAGGGGGGCCGTGGCAGCAGCCACAGTTCCTCAGAGCTGATCCCATGGGAACCCTTACCTCAAGGTGCTGTTGGGCGGAAGCATGGAAGAGAAGCCCCACGGTGTTTCAGTCAGCACAGGCAAGGTTATGCTTGGTAACAAATGAGCCCTGTCCTTAAATGTTGTCACCTCAGGCTGTGCTACCTCCAACCAGGACTGTAGGTACTTGGCAAACTGCAGCCCCAGTCTGTGCCCCGGGTTCCAGCAGGCTTCTGGGGTCACTTGTCAGGGGATGAGGAAGGATGCAGGGAACCCACAGTGACTCCCACCTGCCCAGCCCATCCTCCACTCACAGCCCATTGGCTGCAGCTGGTCACATGGCCCCACCCGACTGCAGGGACTCCTGCAACATCCTCCCATGTGTTCAGGAAGAGAATGAGGTCTGGACACTGCCGGCACAGAACTCTCTACCACAGGTTCTAGATACTTCTCTCCAGGTTAATGGAGGCAGCTACAGGGAGGAGCCTCGGTCCGGCCTGAGACCCCATTTTATTACATTCTATGTCCTGACCCTCCAGGAGAGCATGTCTGGAATCCCCCAGAACTCCTAATCCAGCCTATTCCCATCACAGGCAGGGAAACTGAGGCCTAGAGAGGCCAGGGCTGGGGATGAGGTCCGAGGCCTCACCAGTGAGTCCCAGAACCCTGTCCAGCAAGCACTTCGACACCATCTGTCAGTGAACAAAGGAATACATGAGTCATAGGACAGGCATGATGCCCCCTCCACACACAGAGATCATGCAGTAGCATGCCTGCCCCTTCCAGTATCAACTGCTACACCCTGAATGCCCTTCTGGACCCTTTCCATGTACATCTGTTCTTTACCACTGCTACTCAAAGGGCAGTGGGTGTGTGGTCGCCTCCCATGTCTGAGGCTGTCACACCACAGGGCACGTGACCCTCTGATTAGGGTGGAGGACCTGGGAACCATCAAGGCTCATGCCCATGGGGCTGGGCTTCCTGGAGGAGGTCTGCCAAGTGAGTGAGAGAGACCTACCCAGGCTCTGCCATTATCCCGCCTTCGATGGAGGCCATGGACATGAGACTCCACAGCAGAAACATGTAGCTTAAGAGAAGTAGTGAAGGGCAGCCAGCACTTGCGTGGGGAGAACACACAGCATCCTAAGGGTGGCGGCCCCACTGCCCCTGCCTACCACGGCTGCCTGCCAGGTTCAAGCAATTCTCCTGCCTCAGCCTCCCGAGTAGCTGGAAGTACAGGCGTGCACCACCACAGCCAGCTAATTTTTGTAGTTTTAGTAGAGAGGGGTTTTCACCATGTTGGCCAGGATGGTCTCGATCTCTTGACCTCGTGATCCACCCAGGCAATGTCTTTTGGAACTTAAATGTCACTTAATTGAAAAGAAATTTTAACATTTTGAAGGCCAGTGATGCATAAGTCAAAACACCATCTGGCAATCTGTAATGGCTCCTGCAGTTTGAAGGCGTGTGCTTACGGGTGCAACCTGGAAGTGATATGGCTGGGCTCTGTGTCCCCACTCAAATCTCACTGTGAACCGTGATAATCCCCAGGTGTCAAGGGCGACACCAGGTGTAGGTAATTGGATCATGGTGGGGGGGTGTCTCTCCAGGCTGTTCTCATGATAGTGAGCACCTCTGATGGTTTAATAAGCGTCTGGCACTTTCTCTCTCCTGCCGCCCTGTGAAGAGGTGCCTTCCACCATGACTGTAAGTTTCCTGAGGCCTCCCCAGCCATGTGGAACTGTGAGTCAATTGAACTTCTTTTCTTTATAAATCATCCCATCTCAGGTATTTCTTCATAGCAGCCTGAAAACAGACTAATACAGGAGGTCACGGAGAGTCACTTGAAACCCCACGGTGACTGCTCAGGATAGGGAGGGATCGCAGCCCTCCTGTCCTCAGACCAGAGAAGTTTTCTACCCGGAGGCAAAGCCCAAAGACTCCTTTGTGGTCATCTGCTCAGGCTGCCGTGATAACACACCATGGGCGGAGCTTGGACCCCGACATTCAAGCTTGTGTTCCTGGAGGCTGGAAGCCCACTGTCCAGGTGCAGGCATGGTCAGGTTCTGTGAGGGCTCTTCCTGGACTGCTCACCACCGCACTGCCTTTCCACTGCATCCTCACATGGTGGAGAGAGCATGGGCGTCTCCTGCAAAGGTACTGGTCCCACCTCAGACCCTCATCCAAACCTAATCACCTCCCAAGTGCCCCACTCCAAATACCATCATATGGGGCGTTAGGCTTCAACCTGGAAATTTTGGGGTGAGACCATTCTGTCTATAGCATTCTGCCTCTGGTTCCCCCCAAATTCATGTCTTTCTCTTTTTTTGCCCTGTCGCCAGGCTGGAGTGCAGTGGTGCGATCTCCGTTCACTGCAAACTTCGCCTTCCGGGTTCAAGCGATTCTCCTGCCTCAGCCTCCTGAGTAGCTAGGACTATAGGCGTGCACCACCACGTCCAGCTAATTTTTGTATTTTTAGTAGAGACGGAGTTTCACCATGTTGACCAGGCTGGTCTCGATCTCTTGACTTGTGATCCTCTCAGCCAGTGTCTTTCTCACAGACAAAAACATCAACTCTATTGAGTCCCAACAGTCTTCAGACATTCCAGCATCAAGTCTAAAGACTAAAGTCCAGTGTCTCTGTCTAAATATAATCTAATCAAACATGGATGAGGCTCAACGGCGTGATTCATCCTACGGCAAAATTCCTCTCCCGCTGTGCACCTGTGAAAGCAGATGAGTTACGTGCTTCGAACACGCCATGGTGGGACAGGCATGGGGTAGATATTCTCATTCCAAAAGGGATGAATTGGAAAGAAAGAGGAAGTGATGGGTGCCACTCATGTCTACAGCTTGGCAAGGCCAAATTGCATTCACTGTTAAGGCTGCAGAACCCTCTCCGGCTCACCACTCTGCTCTCCTGGCCCACGAGGGAGGCTGCATCTCTGCACCACTGGGCAGGCAGCCCTGACACAGGCTCTCTGAAAGGCCCCTGCCCCCATGGCTTTCTGGGCCAAGGTCCCATCCCCGGAACTCTGCAAGGCAGTCCCACCCAAGGCCCCCTGGCCAGTTGAATCAAGGCAGTGGCCGGATGACCTCAAATTACCTTGGGGCCATTTTTTCTGTCTTCCTGAAAAACAGCCCACATTTGCAGCTGAATGGCTCCGTCTTCCTGTCCTCTCCAATCCGAAAGGCCAGCAGCCTTCATCCATCCCACTGCACTCTTGTCCTGTCTCGCTCACCTGGCTGTGCCTCTGCTGGTGGAGTCCCGTCTCCGTTCGTGGCTTCTGCTGAAATGGCTGATGAAGCCCCTGAGTCCCGCCGCCCAGGATCTATGTATTAAACGGTTGCCCAGCCACACCCTTAGTCTTCCCCATTTTTTTTTTTTTTTTTGCAATGTGGACAGGCTAAGAATTCTCCAAACCTGCAAGTTGTGGTTTCTTTAACAGTGGCTTCTGTACTCCGTCTCTTCTTCTTGCATTTCACTGTGAGCCGTCGGGAGAAACCCAGCCTCTCCTTTAGTGCTTCGCTTAGAAATCTCAGCTGAATTTCCAATCTCACTGCCCAAGTTCCACCTTCCACACAACCCTAGAAGGAATTCGGCCAGCCAGGGCCACCTGCCTTCCGGCTTCCGGTAACACGCTCCCCGTTTCCTTCTGACCTCAGCAGAAGCAACTTCATGTGTATGTTTCCAACACGCGTACCTGGAAGAGACCTCAGAACTCTCCCGCCTCTGCCCATCACCCAGGCCCAGCGCTGCCCCACAGTGGGAGGCACTTATGATAGGAGTGCCTCCCGGCTACGCCAGGTGCCAGGTCCATGGTGCTCAGCATGCTTTGCCACTGGTTGGGGCCTAAATGCTAGGAATGGATTCCTCCGGGCCCGGAGGCTGGAGTCTGAGACCAGGGTGCCGGCATCCTGGGCTCGGCGAGGGCCTCTTCCCAGCTTCTAGATGGCCAGGCGTTCTCGCTGTGCCCTCTCCTGGCTCAGAGAGACAGGGCAAGCTCTCAGGCGTCCCTTCTTAGAGGACACTAATCCCACGATGCAGGCCCCATCCTCGTGACCTCATCAGAGGCTAATCATCTCCCTACGGCCCCCTCTCCAATCATTGTCCCATTGGGGTGAGGGCTCCAGCATGTGAATTTTAGGGGGACATAATTCAGTCCACAGCAGCTTTCTCAGGTCCCTGCCCTGCTCTGGACCCCTTTCCCTGGGCACCTGTTGCCCCAAGGGGAAGAGGAGATAAAACCCCAGCAGCCACCTGGCCCCAAAACTGACCCCTCAGTGGGAACTCTGCGCCTCTGCCCTCAGAATCCTTGCCGACGGGGTCTGACCTTGCAGAGCAGAGTCAGCCGAATCTGCCACAGGGGCCATGGGGCGAATCTCTCGGGTGGGAGCTGGCATTGCCGCCAGCACTGGGAGGTCCGGGACCCCCACCGGTCCATCAACCTTGGGGACACTCCTGTGGGAAGGACTCGGGGGTCAGGGGGAGACGATTGGCTCCCAAGGGAGCAAAGGACGCATCACAAACCAAGCTCTATGTTAAGGAAGTAAAAGGGGGAGCTGACAGGATAGACCGTGAGCGGCGGAGCTGGGGCTGGGGTGGGGCCTTGAACTTCTATTCCAGAGGCAGACCTGCAGCTGTGCTCCCCTGTGCCAGGGTCCCCGAGCCTCACCCTCCTTTACCTGCGGGACCCTGAGCACTCAGCTCACGGCATCCAGTCTGTGTATGGCAGGTGCTTCCGCTCCTGCCCAACGTTTCCCTCGGCCACTTCTCTGGCTCAGGGCCCCAGGGACGCAGGTCCATCAGGTCCCAAATCTGTGGCGCCACCGTTCCCAGGCCCAGACTTGTGTGGGGCGTGATGGGACGGGAGTGGATCAAGCCAGTCCCTCAAAGTCTCAGCACAGGCACAAAGGGAGGGGCCCGGGCCCCGGGGGTGCACAGAAAGGGAAGCTCCACCCAGGAGGGAACTTCCCAGAGGAGGCCGAGACTCTGAGCTGGGCTGCCATCAATAAGGTGATAACAGCAGGAAGAGGGGGTGGGCGAAGCGCTTGAGGAAACGGACAGCAGGTATCGGGGGGTGGGGGGTGGGGGGGGACAGCTCTGGGAAGCTGAAGGGCCGGTAGGAGCAGGGCACAGAGAGCCCCGGCACAGGCCAGGGGTTTGGAGCTTGCTGAGGGCGCTGGGGGCCATGGAGGAATTTAAACAGGGGGTGGTCCGGGTTGGGCCCAACAGAGACAGGAAGGTGGGTTGGGTGTGAGACTGACGGCGGCATCAGGAGGACGAAGGGACGTGATGGGTGCTGGCGAAAGGCCTGGACTGGGTGGAGGCCCTGGCGTGGGGTCGGGGCAGCACAGACACATGGCAGGAACATCACCGGTGCGTCTGCAGATGGATGGTGCGAGGCGCAGGGTGAGGCAGCTTCCTGGCTTGAGCAGTACGGGGATGGAGAGGTGGTAGCCAGGGCGGGGTCTGGGGGATGGATGGTGAGCTCAGTGTGGCCTGCAGAGCGTGTGGCATCGGTGGGACACTCCGGGGAGCGGCCTGCAGACAGGGAGCCAGACTGACACGGTGGACACAGCATGGGCCTCAGCCCGAGGCAGCCCTCAGAGGCTGTGGGTGGTGGACGATGGAGGCTGCGGACGATGGAGGCTGCACTCCGTGGCCTGGAGCATAGTGGGTGGGGGGTGAGGGGGCTCTGGGCAGGTCTGGCTGATGGAACCCACCTTGGGCTGGGGCAGGCAGGGGCGCTGGCTGGTGTGGTCTCAGCAGGGGCGCTGCATGGGGTAGTATCCCTGTGCAGGAAGTGGGGAGTCGGCCCCACCCAGGGCAAGGAAAGGCGGGGCTGCATCCTCAGGGACTAGGCTTTGGCTGCGGGGCCTGGAGTCTGGCAAAGGCACCTGCCGTCTCGGAAGGGCCCCTCCCCCATCTCTTCAGCAGCGCCCCCCAGGTCCAGGCCAAAGGGCAGCTCTTCATTCCTTCACGAGGTCCTGGTGCGTGCCCAGTGCTGGGCTGGGGACGTGGCAGGCCCAGTTCAGGTAGAGCCCATGTTCTTTCAGGGGCGTCCTGACACGAACGAAGTAATTCAGTAAAAATACAAGCTCTATTACCTCGAAGCCTGCTCTCTCAGCCTGGGCAGCCCCTGAGGGTCCTGCCTGAAGCCTCATCCCCCTGGGCCTGGGTTGAAGGTGCAGCTCCTCTCTTGGGCCCCAGGGAGGCTGCCCCACGCTCTTGGCCCTCAGCGGCCCTAGGGTCCCCTCCCTGCCACCCCCTACACACCCCATCCCCCTCTCCAGCTGGTCCTCCTCCTCAGAAGGCTGCACTCAGGCCTCCAAGTCAGCCTGACTCAGGGCCCCACTGCCGGCCTCCCCTCCCACCCAGCAGTGCCAGGGAAATGCCCCATAGGTCCCTAACCAACAGACAGAGATGCACTCATCCCACACCATCCCGCACCGGCCCGCAGCCTGCCTCCGCCACTCAGCGTGAGCCTGGAGCATTCCTGCGACCCGCCATGTGGCCCAGTAACTGCCTGCCACGTAGCTTCCTGCAGCTGCTCCACACACTGCCATGCACCTAGTGGCTGCAGACAACACAAGGGTGGCCTCCCAGCTGCGGAGGCCTGAAGTGTGTGGTCAAGGTGCCGGCAGGTGACGTTCTTCCTGGAGGCTCGGGGAGGGTCCCGTCCTCACCTTCCAAGCCAGCCTCCAGGCATGGCCTGACCCACCTGGGAAGTCTGGGATCATCTCAAAATTCCAAGATCCGTAATCTAATCCTGTCTGCCAAGTCCCTCTTGCCACAGCTGCTAGAGATTAGGGTGTGGCATCTCTGGGGGCTGTCTCTCAGCCCCCCACGAGACCATCAGTCCTGGATTCCCCCATCACTGGGCCTTTATGTGGTACCCAACATGTCGTTGTCACCAAGACCACGTTAGTGAACACTTGATGCCACAGGCTGACTTGGCAATTCACCTGTGATTCCTGCCTCAGGTGCGGAATTCCTGTGTTAAAAGGAACAGAATATTCTAAGGTTTAAAACACATCTTGCCAATTCTTCCTCAAAGGCTACAAAGCGTACAACTTCTTAGTAGCCATCGGATCATGGGGTTCTGTGTGTGACTTTGCCACTGGGGGGGGAGTGGCCTGGACTGCCCTGGGGACCGTCTGCCCAGCTCGCCTTGTCTCCCAGCCTCGCACTTTGGAATCAGGCTGGAATCTCCCGTTCTGACTGCAGAGTCCAGTGCGAACTGGTTGGCAGGAAGGAGACCACGTCCCCACCACAGGCTGTAGATGACATCCAGGATGCCGTGGGTCCCCAGCCCTCGGGAGGCGTCTAGGGATGCCCGGGTGCCCCTTCCAGTGTGGGCAGAGGGCAGCCCTCGTGCTGGCCCCAGAGGCAGGTGCATCAGGCCATGGAAGAAGGATCAGAGACGGGGATGCCCCACGGTGGCCTGTTGCCCAGAGAAAAATGCTAAATGCAGCCACCGCATGTGTGCCGAGACCCCACCCACCTGGGAGCACGGAGACAGTTAGACAAGCCTGCGACTCGGCGGCCCAGCAGATCAAGTGACTCATTTCATACAAGTTATTTTTGAGTGCCTCGAAGGCTGGCGAGGAAGCCGCCTGACAGCGGTGGTAATTAGCCTCCCTGTAGGGTGCTCCCTCGGGGTTCCAGCCGGTGCGGGGTGAAGCAACCCCTGGTCCTGGTGACACTGCCACACCTAAAGCCCTCAGAGGCCCCCCACCGCCCCAGTACCTCGAGAGCCGGGATCTGGGCGCACCTGCCTTCTCAGCTGGCTGCTAGCCCTTGAGCCTGCCTTGCGCCTGCACCGCACATGCCCCCATCTGCAGCTTGTCCAGACTCATTCCTGCACCTGGCTGACCTGTCCCAGGCACACCTCCCTGTCTTGGCCTCTGGACACCCTTACCATCCTTCCAGGCTCCCCTCAAATGCCAACCTGCCAGGAAGCACCTGCCCCCACTCCCCATGAAGCTCAGGAGTTCCCTGCCCCCAGCTCACCTCACAGCACGCTCCGTGGCACTCTCTCCGTACCTCCTTCAAAGGCGTTCTCCACCCAGCTCCTGCCGGCCACCGGGCCTGTCTTCAGAGCTCTCCTCTCCACCGCCCTCCCTGCTGGTGACCTTGTGCCCACCAGGCCTGCGAGTTCCATCTCTGTCCTGATTCTAAAGCCCATCTCCGGCCTGGATTCGCTCCTGGAATCCTGGATCCGATATCCAGCTGCCTCTGCACCGTGGGCCAGGCTGCCTGCCTGTGCCCCTCCCGGCCTGCCCCCCCGGCTCCCCCTCACCAGCGGTGGCTCTGCCTTGCTGGGCCCACGCTCCCCCCTCTCCCCCCGGCTCCCCCTCACCAGCGGCGGCTCTGCCTTGCTGGGCCCACGCTCCCGCCATACTTGTCTTCTCCCTTCTCATACTCCAGCTCTAGAACATCAGCAAAGCCTGCTGGCTCTTCCCGCTGGCTCAGCTCACTCGGAAATGGAAGGTGCCTCCCAGCCACGGTGGTTCAACTGCTCTAAGCCCCCATCCCTGGCCTTGGTGGCTGCCGTGGCCTCTCGCTGCAGCCACAGAGTCTCCAGGGCGGTCCTGGTCACCTCTGCTCAGCACCTTCTACGTTCCCCCCTTACTCAATAACACCCAAAATCCCCCCTGCGGCCTTCAGGGCCTGACGTGACCCCACCAGCATGACCCCATCTGCGTGACCCCACCTGCGACTTCTCTGATGTCATGGTCTCGGTGCCCAGGGCCCCTGCACCTGCAGGCCGACCCACTCCTGCCTCAGGGCCTCGGCACTTCCTCCTCCCACGGCCTGGAATGCTCCTCCCCCGGGGTCCAGGGTGCCTGGCATCCTTACTCACTCCAGGTCTTGCCCCGTGCCATTTGTGAGACCTGGAACCTACCATTTTGCCAGGCCCTCCCCAGCATGCCAACTCCTCTGAGCTGCTGTCCTCCCTCTTGCATTTTTGCTGACTCGTTAATCTGGTTCCATCTGTGTCCCCCCAGAAATGAAAGCACTGTGTGGAAGGGAGTTTTTATTGATGACTGATGTGTCCCCAACCCCTAAAACAGGGCCTGCCACAGAGTGGATACACAAGAAATATTTACCAAATGAATTAATGAATGAACAAATGAATTAGTGCAGGCCACTTAGCCCTCCCACTGGGAGTCGGACCCTGAGGCTGGGTCAGGTGGAACTGCTCTGATTGGCAGCCTCAGATGAGCCCAGCCTGGCAGTCATCCCAGCCAAGGTGCCAGACGTCAGTGCTGCCAGCTTGACTCTCCAGACCCAGCCACCCCCCTGCTGAGTCGTCAGCCAAAGCCACAGAGCGGAAGAATCGCCCGGCCAAGCCCCATCTGAATTTCTGCCCCACGAGACCTGGGGCTTTAATAACGGCTGTTTTGCACCGTGAAATCTCTCGTGGTTTATCACTCAGCAACAGAAAAGTGGGACACGGGTGATGGGTCGATGCTACAGGACCAGCTTCGGGCCTCAGCTGCTACGGCCCCTGCGTCAGCTGCGGAGATTTGGCACCTGGTACTTTGCGCTCAGCCTTTGGGTCCTTGGCTGAAACGACAAGGGCCAGAAGGCTGAGAGCAACGTACCAGGTGGCAAGTCCTGGAAAAGCTGCACTGAACATCCAGGCCCAAGATCTTGGCTTCCAGGCTTCACACACACTTCCTTGTTGGGGAATTGTGAAAATAATGGCTCGCATTTATGGAGGGATGGCCATGGGTCCCGGCTCTGCTAAGCACTTTACAAGCTTTCTGTCATGCTCACAACAGCCCCGAACGGCCCCATTTCGCAGGCAAGACACCCAGGGCCCAGGGAAGTCAAGGCCCCAGTGCTCTCCAGGGCCAGGAAGGGCCATGCCAGGACCCCAACCCACCTCTGTCCGCTGCCTCCGACCCCTACAGACGCTGCCTCCTCCCAGAGCTCCGGGTAGCAAATTGTGGCCACATCTGACTGAATGAACGTAGGGAACACACTTCTTCATATTCCTGGCTGGGTGGGTCTTGGAAAACTCCATCAAGTTTTGAGGACATGGTTTGCTGTAGTGCAGAGGCCATGGTGTCCTCATTTGGAGGTCTTGGGTAAGCCACCCCCCAGGGTTACAGGTCACCGCAGCTGTGTGCTTCAGGCACAGAAGCTCATTGCCTCACGCTGCTGGAGGTCAGAAGCCCAAAGTCCGGCGTCAGTGGGGGTTGGCAGGGGGTCGGTGAGGGGTCGGCGGGGGGGTCGGCAGGAGGGCGATGGGGGGGCGGGTGGGGGGTCGGTGGGGGTCGGCTGGGGGTCGGTGGGTCTTCGCCCCCTTCAGGGGCTCCAGGAAGGGCTCTCTCCCGGTCAGGTGCAGCTTCTGGCTATCCTTGGTGCTCCTCGGCTCAGCTGGCCTTTCTCCTGTCTCTGTGTCTCTGCTTTTTCTCTTCTAAGGACATCAGTAATATTGGGTTTGCGTTCCCCTGGATCCAGTCTGACCTCATCAGAGTTTAAATAATTATGTCTACAAAGACCCTAATCCCAGAGGTCACTGTCTGAGTTTCCAGGCAGACATGAAGGGGGCCGGTATTCCCCCCAGAACCCTCCCCCCACCCCTGTCCCTCACTTGCCCAGGGAAGCTCACGTGTCTCCCTCTCCCAGGCCACGTGTCCTTGGGGAGGGTCCAAGGGGGCTGCCTACAATCCCCCTGGGCATCCTTCCTGTCCACCTCCCCAACGAGTTCCAGAGCCTACTTATGTGTGTGTTTCAGGGGAGGGGGCATGCACCAGTTCAGGTGGGAGGGGCCTTCCCATGGACCATGCCCTCCTGCACAGCCTTGCTCCTGAGATCTGGGAAAGCCGGGCTGGAGCGGTTCCACCCTGTGTGGTCACCGACCTCCACCCACTTCTTGGCTTTGGGGCCTGGCAACTCTCAAAGAATGTTCTGCAGTGACCTGGGAGCCCTGGGCAGCTCAGTGGCGGTCACCAGGACCGGCTGGACAAGTCCCTTGGCAGCAAGCCCCAAAGCAAGGTCAGCCATGGCTGTCTGGAGGCTGGCTTAGTCCCACGTGGGGGTCCTGCGAACCAGACAGCCCAGGGAGCCCAGGCACCTGGCCAGCCGGTACCTCCAGCAGCCCCATTCCTCAGCTCTGGAAAGATGGTGCTAAGCTGAGCCACCGGGCAGTGTGCCACCAGGGAGGGACGAGTGGCAGGGCTGTTCGGGAAGCTGGCTACAGGCCCAACCCTTGGCGAGGCTGTGTGCTGTGTGGGGAGGCTGCCCTCCTGACCCCACGAAGCTACTCTGCAAGGCAGGCGCTGGGTTTGGAGCACAGACCTGCCGGCTGGGCTGCTGAGCCTGCTCAGATTCTCTGCAGGACTGGGCACTGTCCGAGGCTCAGCTCGCTGGGCTCTGCCCTCTGCGTGCTGCTGATGGCCTGGGGCAAGAAATGGAGGTTGGGATTCTTGCCAACTGGCAGAGAAAGCCAGTGGCTCTCCGGGACCCAGTTTCCCCAGGCCTGGGAACCCCATGGAATGCATTAGAAATTCAGACTCCCGGGCCCCGCACCGGACCCCGAATGGGCAGCTGAGTGATGAGGAGCTGCTGACACTGCGCAGCTTCCAGCACGGAAGTGGGGCTGAACCCACCTGGCCCCCCAAGATCCCAATTCACGCCACTTCCCGGAGAGTGCACACAAGGTCAAAACTCAGACCAGCAGCGTCCACTTGGTGCCCAGGATCCCAGCTTTGGAAGAGCCTTTCCACCAAGTGCTGAAATTCCACGAGGGCTGTTGGGATGGGTGCTTGCTCAGGCCCCTCTTGAATACCTCCGGCAGCTGAGCGCTCACTACCACTGAGACTGCCTGCTCCGTTGATGTGCTGTCGGCAGGCTCTCTCCCACAAGGTGCAAAAGGCCACCTCCTTGGCATTTGCAAGGCTGCCTCAAGTGTGGGCCTGGTTCTTTCCTAGCTTGCCTTCTGTGTCCTCGGCCTCAGTTTCTCATCTGTACCAGGACACAGAGTTCTGCTCTTCCAAAGCCATGCTGTGAGGGGACTCATGGTTGGCGGCATCAAGGGACAACGGATCAAAGCCGGAGAGGAGTGTCAGCCCTGGAGACAGCCTGTTCTTCCATACGACGCGGTGGGCAGGGGTGCGTAAGAATGACTCAAACCACAGCACAGACCCTGGGAGGCGCAGGTGCCCCCGAGGATGCAGGCTAAGATGCCAGCTCCAGGCCCTGCTCCCGCAAGCTCTGACCCAGGAGACTCGGGCAGGCCCGGGAGTCTGCAATTTAACCAGGCCCAGGGATTTTCAGCGGCTGCTCACATGACCACACTTTGAGGACCATGAGCTAAAATGTCACCTTCACGTCAGAGCAGGGCAGTCAGGACCAGGACCACACCCCTGCTTGGCATCTGCAAGTGCCAGAACCTTCTGACGGTGGAGGACCAGTCTCACAGGGGGCTTGGGCCCCCCAGCTCTCTGCCCAGGTGGGAAAATGTGGAGGCAGAGCTGTGATGGTGCCAGCTTGACCCACTGTGAAACTGTGATGGAACTCATTCACACACGCACACGTGTGCAGAGTGCACCTGCACCCACACACACACACACACGTGTGGAATGCATGGCCTCCGCAGCTCCTGCATGGACATTATGTGCACACCCACCCACATGCTTACACACACGTGTGGCATGCGTGGCCTCCGCAGCTCCTGCGTGGATACTAATGTGCACACGCACCCACACGCTTACACACACGTGTGGCATGGGTGGCCTCCACAGCTCCTGCGTGTATACTAATATGCACACGCACGTACCAACAGCACTCACAGGCACACACAGAATGTGCTCAGGCACACGCAGCCCATGCCAGCAAACATGGTCCCTGCAAGCTAATACGGGACCCTCCATCATGCTTTCTGCTAATAACTGGGGAGTGCCCGTGGACATGGCCACTCAACAGGTGGGTGCCACATGCAGCTAGGTGCCAGGCCTGTACTGGGCACATGGAAGGGTTGCAAGGAGATCCACCAGGCACAGCCCTGCTCTCATCCTCCTCACTGTGAGGGAATCGGACAGGTGGGCAGGCAGGGCCACCCAGGGCCGTCTCCAGTGGCCCAGGTGAGCCAGGGATATGTGTGGGTGACCTGAAGGCGGACCACCAAGCCAGGAGGGGCAGGGCATGAAGCTGGAGGGGCTGAGGCACCTGCCACACTGGGTGCAAGTGTGGCTGTAGGTGGGGTGGAGATGAGGTGTGGGAGGAGTGGGGTGCAGGTGAGGATGAGAGAGAATGTTCTGGAAGCCTGGGATAGGAAGGTGGGCAAGAGGCCCTGGCTGGAGCATCACCCAGTCCCCTAGCGACACGGCACAACAGCAGCTTCTCCTCCTCTAGCTGGGCCCCATCAGCCTTTTAATCCCTCCGGTGGAGCCCAGAGGAGACTGTGGCTAACAGATTTTCTGCTCAGCCCAGGTCAGTGGGGCATCTCTTCCTTCTGCTCCACTCCCCCTCACTCAGGACCTGCCCCACCAGCACCTGCACACACACAGGCCTGCCAGCCGGGGAAGCAAGGGTGGCACGTGCCTTGGGTCAGCAGACCCCTGCCCACGGCCCCACCTGCCACCTCTGGCTACTCTCACCCTCTGGCCAAGGACTGGTGATCTCGAAGTGAGAGGTGCCATCCACTGGTCTCAGCACCCAGACCGCACCCTGGGTGTGCCCCAGGCGTGCAGCTGTGAAGTGGGGTCGGAGCTGGTCCTGCCTTCATGGAGACCAAGAGCCAGGTCAGCGAGCCAGGGAGGACCCGTCCGTGGGCGGAGCCAGAGGCTCGGGGCTGACGGCACTCTGCTATATTCTCCAGGAGCAGAGGATGCCCTAGTGGCTCGACAGAAGAGCAGATGCTCTCCGGGAAGCAGGGGAGGGGTGGAAAGCCAAGGCCATTCCAGCCGGAGGGAAGGGACAGGGAGACTGCAGGGCTCAGCCCAGGGAGGAGGGACTGAAACAGAGTAAATCCCTGGGGAGCTCTGGATGGAGGGAGTATAATCAGGGGGGCTTCCAGGAGTAGGCAGCATCCAAGCCCTGGTGTAACAGGAGGAGCAGCCCCAGGAAGGGTCCCACCCAGGCAGTGAGACTGGGCTTTTGGGGCTAGGCTAGGCCCTGAAGACAGAGCCCCCTTGTGTCCCGAGGGACTCCCTGGCTCTCCTGACTTCCCTGCTTCTGTGCCAATGTCCCTGACCCAACACCCAGAGCGCCTGCCATCTGCTAGGAGGGGCTGTTAGGCTGGAACCCCAGAAGCAGACCTTCAGACTGGGGTTCCAGTGCACTCAGCTTGTTTGAGGGCAACAGGAGGCAGGGCAGGGAGTGGGGAGGTGAGACCAGGAAGGGGAGGGGCCGCTGCAGGTGTGCTATGAGCAGGCACTGGGTTCTGGGCTGCTGGCCACCCCCAAGCCACGGGGAGAGCCTCACTGTCACCCCACCTGAGGCAAGGGCACTGGAAAGTCATATTCAACTGTCACCCCACAAGAGCCCAGCACTTCCATGCTGCCCTCACGTGGCCAAGGGAGGGCCCTGGGGAGGCAGGGGAGGGTGGGCCCTAAGGAGGATGAGTGGACAGGAATGCGTCCAGGCAGGGCCGGGGACCTGTCATAGTTGAGGAGGGTATAGCAGGAAGTAGGTCCCAGCACTGCCCCTGCCTCCCCGAGAGGCCTGGCCTGGCTAGCCCGGTAGAATTCTGCTGCCCCCGAGGCTCATCCCGAAGCACCTTCTGGGTGAAAGCAGAGCCCGGGGCCCCTCCCCATGCTCGGATTGCGTAGGGATCAATCACCCAAGATCCCTGACGACCCCAGGCTCCAAGCTGCCTGCCCAGCCCTGCTCCCGCGATGTTGGAGCGCAGACACTTTCCCACCGCTGGGCCTTGGCACAGCTTGTGTCCCTGCTGGGAGCCCCCTTTTTGATTTCCTGGCCTCAGAAGTACTTGCTTGAAGTTGAAAATCTAGTTAAGCACCGTCCTCGCTGACAAACCTTATCCTGCCCCCTGAGCAGGTTGTAAAATCTCTGTGCTAGCATTTGCCCTGCGCATGTGCGCTGTGTATGCATGCATGTCAGGCGTGTGTGCATGAATATCAGGCGTGTATGCATGTGTGTCAGGTGTGTATGCATGCGTGTCAGGTGTGTGTGCATGTGTGTCGGGAGTGTGTGCATGTGTGTCAGGAGTGTATGCATGCGTGTCAGGCGTGTATGCATGTGTGTCTGGTGTGTGTGTGTGTCAGGCATGTGTGCATGTGTGTCAGGCATGTATGCATGTGTGTCAGGCATGTATGCATGTGTGTCAGGCATGTGTGCATGCGTGTCAGGAGTGTATGCATGCATGTCAGGCATGTATGCATGCGTGTCTGGTGTGTGCGTGTGTGTCAGGCATGTGTGCATGTGTGTCAGGCATGTGTACATGTGTGTCAGGCGTGTATGTATGCATGTCAGGCATGCGTGTGTGCATGTCAGGCATGTGTTCGTGCGTGTCAGGCATGTGTTCGTGCGTGTCAGGCATGTGTTCGTGCGTGTCAGGCGTGTGTGCATGCCTTCCCCACTCCACCCAAGAGCATGGATCCAGCCGTCCACCTGTGGATCTCCAGAGGTGACCGAGGCCCAGAGCATAGGTCCGGCGCTGCTCAGCTGCAGGCCTCCTAGTCCTGAGCCTGACAGTGACTGCTCCTGTCCGACAGGCCTGTGCCTCAGTTTCCACAGCACAGAACTAGGTGGCCTCTAGTGTGGGGAGCAGGCACAGAGCCTTTTGTGAGGCGTGTACTAAAGAAAGCTGACATACCCTGAGGAAGAGCCGGGAGCAGTGACCGTGGTGTTAACCGTGCGCCTCCCGTGGGCCAGGATTTCTGCGGGTGGGAAGGATATGCAGCTGTCAGTGTGCTTCCTCCTACAAGAGCCCAATCGGGCAGGGCTCTTCATTTCTAGGAGCAAGGGATATGGAGCACAGAGAGGTCAAGTAATGGGACCAAGATCACCCAGTGGGATATGGCTTGGTTCTGTGTCCCCACCCAAATCTTAGCTGGAATTGTAATCCCCACCCGTTGAGGGAGGGACCTGGCAGGAGGTGACTGGACCATGGGTGGTTGCCCCGTGCTGTTCTGTGATAGTGAGTCCTCACAGGATCCGATGGGAACTTTCCTTGTGTTTGCTCTCTCTCTCTCTCTTTCTCTCTCTCTTTCCTTCCACCACATAAGATGTGCCTTTGCTTCTCTCGCGCCTTTCCCCACGATTTTAAGTCTCCTGAGGCCTCCCCAGCCACGTGGAACAGTGAGTCCACTAAACCTCTTTCCTTTATATCCAGCCTGAGAACAGACACATCCCCAGGAGGTAAGCAGAGAGCCAGGGTTTGCACTCTGTGACCTGGGCGCCTCCTCAATGCCCGTGAGAGGCAGGCAGGGCTGGGGAGATGCCAGGGAGGCAGGCACTGCAGGGGAGTCCAGCACCCGTGGCTGGTGCCCTCTTGTCTTGGCCCAGGTCCTGACCCAGCCACCCTGCAACTCCCACCTCGCCCTGGGGCTCAGGGAGGCCAAGCTAAGTCTGCCTTGCCCAGAAGGAGCTGTTCTGAGAGATTAGCCCTGCTCCTGGAGGTGATGTTGGCACCACACAAAGTAAGGAAATGGCTTGGGAGGAAGGGGCACCACCCTCGGGTTTTCAGAACCAGCCTGTGTGTGGGGAGGGAGGGCTTGTCACCCACGCGGCGTCTTTGAGGGAGAGCAGTTCCCAGGGCAAGTGTGCTCAGTGGGAGGCCTTTCCTTGCCCTGGACCCAGCCTGGCCAGAGGCTTCCTGGGTCTCCTTAGTGCTCTTGGGACAAGGGGAGAGCTGGCCTGTCCGGTGGGGCATGTCACTGTGAGGAGTACCTGCAGCTTCTGCAGGAAGAGGCAGCCAAATCAGACGTGAGGCGTGTGCATGTGCGTGCCTGTCTGTGTACACATGCATGTGGTATGGACGTGCGCTGGCTACACTGAGGCCCATAGGTTTGTTCCTCCTGACCTCCATGCAAACACCACCTCCTCCAGGAAGCCCACCAGATCTCTCCTCTGGGCTCCTCCACCTCTGCCCTCTACATTGTCCCCATGGGGCCCCAGATCATGTGGTGCCAGACCATGTGGTCCCGGAGCGCGGGCCGGATCGGAAGGGCCCTGTGTCTGCCTGGGGCAGGCCTGGGTCTGCAACATGGATGCTGGAGACGCTCTGCAGCTGCTAGTAAAGTGGAAATGCGTGCGGCTTCTACAGGTCGGGGGGCCCCGGGAGGCGATGGCCCAGGACCCAAACTCAAGGCTGTGCCAGCCATCACTGATGGCCCTGGGTGGCCTGAGGGCCTGAGTGTGTCCTCTTGGCAGATGGGCCATGGCTCCAGGATCGGGTGGATTTGGCATGAGAACTCGACAGAGCAACAGCCTTTGACTCAAGGTTCCGGATCCTTCTCCAGCCAGATTAGCAGCCAGGAATTTTCCACGAGTGAGCCCTGTCACCCGCCACCCACCTGCTGGGTTACTCATTCTAATCGCTCCTCTCCTTGCTGATCTGTTAACAATGTGCCTTCTGAAGCCACTGGCACTGCGTTCCCGCTCAGCTCCCTCTCCTCCATACCCACAGGCTTAGCTGCTGCGGAGTCCCACAGGCCCTCGGCCAGTGCCACCTCCCAGCCATGGCCCAGTGAGCTCCACGTCTCTCTGTGGCCTGGGACCAGGCTCCTCGTGCTCTCCCTGCCCCCCGCCCCGCACCTTCTCCACACCAGCAGCCAGAGCTGGTTCCACAGTGCCCCCCTGACCGCCCCTCAACACCCTTCACTGGCTCCCCATTGTCCCTGGATGAAGCAGGGACTCCAGGAGGGGGCATGAGGAAGGCTGGACTCTCGGCTCCTCGGCTGCAGGCCTGGCTGCTCCTGAGCCCCAGAAACTGCTCCCTGCTTTTTTGCTGAGCAAAATTCAAGAAGTTCTGGGTAAATATGCTTCTCTGTGATGGTTGATGCCACCGCTAGGGACTTGGTTGAATCCCAAGCCCAGCTGGAGCCTGTCCCTGGCTGGCCCAGGTCACAGATGCTCAGGTACCCTCCTGCCATCCCCTTCTACCCGACATCCACCCACACAGGAAAACCAGGAAGCATCACAGCAAATAGGTGCACAGTGAGCGGGCAGCTGCAGGCCAAGGGCACCAGTGCTGGCAGAGTGTCCTTGCCCTCCTGTCCCCTTCCCTTAAATACATCCTCACCGCTGGTGGCTTTATGGTAGCTGCAATCAAATGTCCCTCCCACCTGGCACAGGATATACATGTGACCTGTGTCTGTGGGGTCGCTTGCAGGGGACACAGGCATCCATCCAAGGCCAGGCCAGGTGAGGGCCCAGTGGCGAAGCGCAGTCCCGCTGCGGCAGAAGGGGTGCGCCGAGGTCAGGATGTGCGCCGGGGTGGGGGTGGCCGAACTTCCACCGTGGGGAGAGGGGGTCTGCACGAGGCAAGAGAGAGGCCAGCTCCTGAGATGAGCACAGCAGAGAGGAGAGGGAGGGAGAGAGACAGGGAGAGAGCGGGGCGAGGGAGAGAGACAAAAGAGGGGGTGGAGGAGAGGAAGGAGAGAGAGAGAGGGAGACAGAGACACACAGAGACAGAGAGAGACATGGAGAGAGAGAAGAGGAAAGGAAGGGAGAGACAGGAAAAGCGGGGGAGAGGGAAGGGGAGAGAGGAAGGCTGGAGAGGGCAGGGGAGAGCTGGCTACAGCTGCACGAGGAACCACCCGGCCCTTTCCAGGACCAGGGTCTGTGTGAGGTCCCCAGGAGCCGCTTCCCTGGGTCCCTTTGTACCTAAACAAGGACTTAGTAGGGTGGGGGTGGAGGTGAGAGGGCGCTGCAGTGCTTCCGAAACCCTGCTTAAGAACCCACGGGGCACGCGTAGTCAGTGAAACTCCCCTGAACTAGCACCAGGGTGCCCCCATGAGGCCCCAGACACCAGCGGCCGAGGATGACACCTGTAGCCTGAGACGTGGCTGCGGAGTGCCCTAAGGAGCAGCAGGCGGCCCAAGAGAGGGCAATTTAAAAACCAGAGGGAGAAAGCAAGAAGCAGGCGTCCTGGGAACAAACAAGATCCTTGGAGGGGACCAGACTGGCCGAGCCTAGCTCGCAGGCTCCACACCAGGAGGGGACCTGGCCCCAGCAGGCACCGCCAGGCCGGACACTGCCACATCTACCTGTCCACCGACTTTCTTGGTGGGGCCACCACAGGAACCAGGGTATTCCAGCCAGGGACACTGAATAAAGCCCCAACTTATCCCAAACCTGCAGCTTCCAACACCCTCAGAAGAGATGCTGTCTCCAAACACAGGCCAAGCCAGAAGACACTTGCTACAGTCTCATCTCCCGTCACTCCGCTGCCACTGCAGCAGTGGTTATGGGGGCGCCAGCCCCGAAGCAGCCTCCAGATCAAACCGGGCTGTGTGGCCTTGGGCAGGCAGCTCAGCCTCTCTGAGCCTTGTTTTCTACACAGCGCCGCCGCCACCGCCACGCCTGTTGGGGTTCTGAGTGTCCCCGTGTGCATGTCACCTGTTTAACCCTCACCACCGCCCTCCCAGGAAGGAGCTGTCGTTCCTGTTTCCAGACGAGGGAACCGCAGTGCAGAATGGCTCCGTACCTCCCTCCTATGCTGCTGTGAAACTTCAGAGAACACTCGCTGGGGGCAGAGCCTGGCTCCCAGTGGACGCACGGGGTGCTGCTGTGGTTATCACGATGGCCCAGTATGACCTCAGGGTGAGAAGAGCCTGGCGGTTTTGGAGGAGGGGGTGCAGGCAGGCAGAGCCAGACATCTTCGTCCCGGCTGCCTAGCATGGAGCTGGCCTGGAAACGGGGCCTTGGGACCACCCAGCCTGGGTGATCCCCCCCAGCCCTCCAGGTGGCTGGACAGCAGTGGGCACAGCCCGCACGCCATCTCCTGGGCAGCACTGTTCTCCCCCAACCTCCCCGAGCCCCTTGCTGCTGAGCGACAGCCGCCTCCCCACAGCTCCAGCACGTTCTGCTTTGATGGTGTCGCCTTAAAAATAACCAGGCTTTGACATCTGGAAGGAGGCAGCTGATGAGTCCCCTCTTCTGGGCGTTCTTATTTTAAGAGCGTATTAATGTCTACGCCCCCATCTCAGCTCCAACTTTGCTGAGCTCTGACTTTCTCTCCATTTTCACTGGCCTCTGTCAGTGACTGGGTTCCAGCCCTCCCACCACCACACGTGCCCCATCCAGGGCCACTGACCCCGCCCACCTCCTAACCCCGCCTCCCATGGTGCAGCTTTGATCCCTACGGACCACGCCCCCCTTAACCCAGCTTCTCACAGTGTTGCTTTGATCCCTGCTGACCACGCCCCCTTCCAGGCTCCGCCTCCCGAGGTGTCACTTTGATCCCGATGACCACGGCCTCTCTCAGGCTCCATCCCCCACATGTTGCTTTGATCCCTGCTGACCGCAGACCCCCAAGCCCTGCCTCCCGCAGTCCTGCTGTGATCCCTGTTGATCCCACCCACCTCCTGGCCCCTTCTGGGTGGTACCCCTCTGTTTTGCATTCCTGTGACTTGCCCGCATTGTAACCACGGCCCAGCGTCACCTGCATCATCCCCTCTGTGCCCATTAGGCCCAGTATCCACCCAGAACTCAGCACAATGCCTCCTCCACCACTATCCAAGCTCCACCAGGGAAGGCCCCTGGGGTTTCCCTGGTTCCACAGTGCTGAGGGGTTGTGGGTAAGGATGGAGAGACAGGCCTCCCCAGGGTAGGGACAGGGCATCAGTCAGTGACAGATCATTTACCCCAAACTCCTTAGTGACCACTGGAGGAAGTGCAGTGAAGAACAGTGCCTGTGGGGCCCAAAGTCCCACTCAGAATGGGGAAAGACATGAGGCAGTGTCCCCCAGATTAAGCCCGGGGTGGGGAGGGGCACAGGGCAGCATCCCCCACATTAAGCATGGGGGGAGGGGCACAGGGCAGCTCCCCCACATTAAGCACGGGGGGAGGGGCACAGGGCAGCATCCCCCACATTAAGCCCAGAGTGTGGAGAGGGATGGGGCAGCACCCCCACATTAAGCACGGGGGGAGGGGCACAGGGCAGCATCCCCACATTAAGCCCAGAGTGTGGAGGGGCATGGGGCAGCACCCCCACATTAAGCACGGGGGGAGGGGCACAGGGCAGCATCCCCACATTAAGCCCAGAGTGTGGAGGGGCATGGGGCAGCACCCCCACATTAAGCACGGGGGGAGGGGCAAGGGGCAGCATTCCAAAACTAAGGGCTAGAGAGGCCTGGGCTCAGGACTGGGCTGTGGAGTCGGGTGCCTGGGGTCAGCTGCTGGCCCAGGACAAGTAATTGAGCCACTAGCCACCCTCTTTATCTATAAAACAGGGGCTGGGACGCTGCTTCCCGCCCGGGCATGTGCAGTTCATCATTGTCACACACTCGGCTCCTTCCCGGGGAAGGGAGTACACATTTTCATTTCTACGCACCTATGTGAGGCTGTGTGGGCCTCCTGGAGACGGAGGGCAGGATCAGAGGGGCTGAGTGTTGCTACAGTCCAGGTTCCCTTGAGAACAGAGCCCAGTGCGTCAGCTTCCTGCTGTGTAACAAGCCACCATGAATGAAGTGGCTCAGACCCACATGCACTCACTGCTCCCTGTCTTACCAGGTTCTCTGCACTGGGGTCTCCCCAGCCTGCAGACAAGTGCTGGCCCGGCTGCATTCTCGTCAGAGGCTCAGCTGGGAAAGAATCAGCTTCCCAGGCTTCTCGGGTCGTTGCAGAATCTGCCCCTCGCAGCTGTAAGTCTGGAGGTTCCAGCTGCTCATTGGCTCTTAGAGGCCTCCCACAGTTGCTCCCCAGTGAGACCATGGTGGCTGTCAAGCCAGAGAGGAGGGTCCCTATGGCATGTGATAGCTGGATGGCATCTCGTGGGATGTCAGGTGGCCATGGATGCTGCCATCTGGTTTGCCATCCTCTATCAGAGGCAAGCCACGGGTCTCACCCACACTCATGCACACAGATAGCGGGAGATGGGGTCATGGGAGCCACCGTAAGTCTGCCTCCTGTGCCAAGGCCATGCTTCCCTGCCAGAGCTTTAGGTTAGTACTGTCCCAGGGCAGCAAGAGTGAAGGGCAGAGGGAAGGAGGGCTAGAAAGCAAGTGAAGGGGCAGGTTGGCAAGCTGGTGGTTCCCTGCCTGGTCATGCGGGACTTCTCGGCTGGTCCGTGAGGGAGGATGGCGAAGAACCCCTCGTCTCAGCCCCTGTTGCACAAAGTTCATACGAAGGGATGGGGTAAGTCTCTGCACTGTGAGGCTGTACCACCAGCTCCTCGCACAGCTGCAGTTCCCACGTCTGCTGTGGCAGGGAGCCTTCCTCGGTCCCACGGGCCAGGCATTGGTGTGGAGTTCAGAGTCTCCCCCTCACAGATACAGGGGTCCAGCCATGACCTGGGGGAACCTGGCAGCCAGCAGTATCCAGGGGTGAGTCCATGGCTGTGCCTGACACAAGTTGTCAATTTCAGTTGCGCACACCACGAATGTCCCCTCCCGGTGACTCCAGGTGGCACCTTGCCAGGGCCCCTAGGAGGGCAGCCTACACAGCCTCCACTGCACCTGGCCGGCCACCTCCTTCTCTCTGGGGAGGGTTCCTTGAGCAGCATCTCTCTTGTCAGGGCTGCAATGCAGTGTGGAGTCTCTCTGAGCTCAGCTCCAGGGTGGTTTGCTTCTGGTGAGGCCTAGTGCCTGCCTCTTAGCAAGGACAGGCAGGA
Source organism: Sapajus apella (assembly GCF_009761245.1). NCBI lineage: Eukaryota > Metazoa > Chordata > Mammalia > Primates > Cebidae > Sapajus > Sapajus apella. The sequence continues at coordinate 3,727,941 of NW_022437025.1, forward strand.
AAAAGTGGCCTGGGAGTCCTTGCTTTAAGGTGATCCATGCTCTGGGTTGAGTTCAGGTGGTGCCTGGGGGTGACTAAACAGAACAGCCCAGCAGGCAGAGCAAATGGGAGTCTTGGGCCTGGGTGGAGGTCAGGGCTGGAAATGAAGATAGTGCAGGTAGCAGAGCCAGGGGTGCAGGTGAGTTCCTGGGGGAAATGTGCACCATGAGAAGAGATGGGAGCCCAGGGGGAGATACCTGTGTGAGAGGCAGGAGGAAGAAGAGGCAGAGAGGAAGGTGGAGTGAGACCAACGGACCTGCAGCCTAGGGAAGTGAGACCCTGAAGGTGGTGCTCACCCCTGGCCAGGGAAAAGTATCTGAGAAGGGGCTGACATTGGCCCATCTCTTGGGGCAAGTGGAGTGGACATTTTCCCTTCCTCTTAGGAAGGTCACATACTTTTTTATATTTATTGCAGAGTCTCTATCTCCATGTGCCTCCTGGCAGGTAGGAGAGCCTGTCTCCATCAGAGTAAACAAACCAGGTAGCCTGCATTCCCAGACTTCAAATCAGGAACAAGAAATAAGGATAGGGTGGGGTGGCGGGGTGGCAGGGGGGAGGAGGAGCTGTAAATTCGGACAGCATTAGCTGTTACAAAATCACTGGATTCCTTAGCAGGGGCAGTCACATTAATGGTGGTGGCCATAGCAGTGAGATGCAGGTCTAGAGCTGTAGCTGCAGCATCCAATGCCCTCCCGAACATCACTGTGGTGTAAGATTAAGTATTATTCCCAGATGCTCAGGTCTGAATCCAGCTTCCCAGTCCCTCTGGAAAATCTTCCTTTTCATAATTCCTCTTCTGCTTAAGTGGATCCAAGAGTTGCTTTCAGGTCAAAACTCTGACCACTAATGGAATTGGTACCAGAAGTGGGATGTCAAGAGTAGGAGTAACAAACTCTAAAATGTAGAACTGGTGAAAAGCAGAAACATTGATCTTCCATTTGACTGAGCTGTCACCTAGTTAAGCCTGGGCTGCACATGGCATGTCTGCTGAAGCTGTAGCTCTCAGGGAAACTGGATGGTGGTTTCAAGATGCTGTGAGGTGGCTATTTCTAATGGGCTTACAAGAAGGTGAGTGGCTTGGCTAGAAATGACCCACAGGGGAGGGACAGTGGGGGGTGGGGAGTTGGGGAGAGACAGCATGGGGAGAAATGCCAGATATAGGTGAAGGGGAGGAAGGCAGCAAATCACACTGCCATGTGTGTACCTATGCAACAATCTTGCATGTTCTTCACATGTACCCCAAAACCTAAAATGCAATTAAAAAAAAAAGAAATGACCCACAGATGAGCACAGGAGAAGACAAGAGGCTCAAGAGCAGCAGCAGCTATGAATGGACTGAAAACCAAATCTGCTTTCCCAAGCCTCTGTCAAGTGTCCTCTGCTAAATATAGAGACAATCCAGTTTGCAAAAAGCAGGCTACAGGGAGCAGAGGGGCCGGTGGGCCCATGCGTAGGAGGCTGGCCTGCCTACAGCCAAAAGTTACGTCTGGTCCAGATCTTTGTCTGAGGTCATTATCCTGTGGCATTGACTGGATACAGCAATCTTGATGCCCGCTGAGCTTTTAAAGCAACTGCATTGGCAAAGAAACTCTGGGCATGACTGGCATCCACCTCAAATGCTCACCTCTTTAGTGCCAGGCTCAGACACTGGCGGGGCTGGGATGAGGGTGGAGCCCATAGGGGTTCACCTGGGCACAAATATAAGAGGCCTCCAGGCACTCATCCCAAGACAAACCATTCATTCATGCCACATCTTAAAAATCGAAATCAATAAAAAAATATATGAAGAACAAAATATCATGGTTTCAAATAAAGAGGAACCAGACAAATCAGGGGTTGGGGTGAGGTGAGAGGGGAGCCGTTACGCAGGGCCAGATCCTGTCTTTATTTAAAATGTTGGTATTTCCTTCATCCCAGATTTTCTTTTGCATTCAGCTTTTTACAACTCTGCATCAAAATATTTAATTTGATCACTGAGTTTTTTTGTCTCCCCTTGAATTCTGTGCCTGAGGCCAGGACCTGCCTCACCTAACCCTTGTCCTAGTGAGTATCAGAAGGAAGCAGCCAGGCAAGCTTCACCACCCCAGGGAAGGGCGGTCTCCACGCTGCTGCCTCAGAAGGGGCTGCAGCGGGGAGGGTCGAAGGAAACTGCTTAGTCCAGCCCACGGCAAGTGAGGAGCCGTCGGCTTCTACACAAAGGCACACGGGGACAGTGCTCTTCCATGGGACACAGTCATGTGTGCACAGGCCCCTAGGATGTTGACAGCCCCCTGCAGTCACAAAGGCAGCCTGGCAGTCACTGAGGGCAGCAGAGCAGAGAGAGGGAAAGGGCCCCATCCTCCATGGCCTCTGTGAGCTGCTGAACTGGCTGGGGCCACCTGCCCTGAGACTCAGCAAGCAACCTTGTTTTGAGGGCAGCGGGGGTGGCCCCATCATGTGCACTGGAGCCCTCTGGAGGATGCGACACAGGGACAGCACTCTGCTGGAATGGCCGTTTCCTGACATCCTGGGGGCTGCCTTCATTTCTGCCACTTTTTCCAAGAATATTCCTCAGATCCAGGCTTGGTGGCTCTCGCCAATAATCCCAGCGCTTTGGGAGGCCAAGGTGGGCAGATGATAAGCTCAGGAGTTTGAGACCTGCCTGGCCAATATGGCAAGACCCTGTTTCTACAAAGATTAGCTGGGCATGGTGTCGTGGGAGGATTGCTTGAGCCCAGGAGGTCAAGGCTGCAGTGAGCCACAATCACTCCACTGCACTCCAGCCTGGGCGACAGAGGAGATCTTGTCTCAAAAAAAAACAAAAAACAAAACAAACAAACAAAAAAAAACAGAGAGAGAGAGAGAGAGAGAGCACATATTCCTCAGGCTTATGAATGTGCACAGGAATGGTTCAGGAGGCTGCAGGGGTCGGCTTAGAACAGCAGACTTTTACCGAGCACCACTGGGCTCTGGGCCACATAGGGTGATGGCCGTAAAGTCAGCACGACAAGCTGTTCTCTGGGGAGGTTTCAGGTGTTCTTGGTTGTGCCAGTGGTGGGATTTTCAGCGGCAATTAGCATCCAGGGAAGCTGGGTGTCCCATAATGCAAAGACGAACCCTCACAGGGAAGCTGCGCTCCGCATTCTGCAAAGCTTCTCAAATGCCACGGGGCTTCTGAAGGACATTTTTGTCAGAAAAGGAAAAAACCATTTAAAAAATAGAAAATGAAACAGAAATATGACGGGGCATTACTGTGCATGAAAATACTATAAATGGCTGTCTAAACCTAGGTCCTAACTTCCTTATACAAACAGTGCGTATTTTTATAGTTCTAAAATAAGCTGGATTTTTCAGAAATGCAACTATAATAATGTGAAATATAATTTTAGACTTTGCCCCTGCTTCCTGCCACACAGCTCCTAAAGCCCCTGACTCTCTGGAGTGGCGAGAATGTCTTCTGTGTGCTCATGAGATGGTGGAGGGCTGGGACCCCCTACGTGGCTTCAGGGTGGAAGTGGTCACCCAGAAAGGCCAAGACATCATGAGAAGTTTAGAGCTTTCAGCCATACTCCCGAGGGAGGAGGGGCTGAAAGTTGACAGCCAATAGCCATTGAGGTAATCAATCAGGCCTACATACTGAAGTGTCCATAAACCCCATTAAAACTGGGCTAGAGGGGTTTCTGGAAAACTGGAGCCATGGCGGTGCCTGGAGGGAGGGTGTGGAAGCTCTGCAGCTGTCCTCACTGCCTCACCCCACACATCTCTGCATCTGCATCCTTTGCAATATCCTTTATCATAAACCAGTAAACATCAGTAACGTGTTTCCCTGGGCTCTGTGGGCTACTCCAGGGAATTAATCAAACCTGAAGTTGGGGGTCACAGAAATCCCAGCCTACAGTTGGTTGGTCAGAAGCACAGGCCATACCTGAACTTGCACTCAGAATCTGAAGTTGGGGCTGTCTGGTGGGACCTGACTTTAGGTAGACAGTGTCAGAATTGAGTCGAAATAGAGGACACCCCACTGGTGTCTGCTGAAGAATTGCTTGGTGTCACCCCACACGTCGGGCGTCAGAAGTGTTATATTGAGTGGCGTGTGAGAGCAGGAAAAACACTTTGTTTTTTCCCCTGATCTATCTATTAGCAATTCACTGTAAGTTGAGGAAAGACGGAACTTGCTCATTTGGACACTTCATGAAAATCGTGTCACCTGGCCTGTGCTTGGCACCTGCATCTCAGATGAACCCTGCCTGCGGCATCTGCACCAGTGTTTCTGCCAGCATCTGAACTCTCGAATACAGAGTTAAAAAAAATCCCAACCCACTTCCTCATTTCCTTTGTATTATTCGTAGATCATTATATTGCCTTTTAAAGCATATTTGTGTGATCGGTTAAATCATTTACTTCATTACAGGATTACCATCTAGTATAGAAGGAATGTATGAAAATAATTTTTAAATCAACGATTATAACATTCAATAAAGTACCATTTCCTGAGTATCTATTGTATGTTGAAGACGGTGGCAGGAACCCACACCGCCTCCAAATCTTGTAGAAGTCCCACACATAGGAGGTATACCACTCCAGTTCAACCAGTGAGACCAAGCCTCACAGAGCACACACCAGCAGCAGGGAATCAAAGATCCACGATTGGGTTGCCTGGACCTCAGCACTGGCTTTTTTCCTCTGGAAGCTTCATCCTCCAAACACATTTACATGTGATACAACAAAGATGTATCTACATGGTGCAGAAATCACATAGAGGGATGGTTTCATTCGAATTTCCCTGAGCAAACACGCCTCCTCAATGACCGGTGTGGTTTGTTGAGTAAGAACACCTGACCCTTAGGTTGTCACTGAAGCAGAAGCCCCACCACTGAGGCTTGTCAGGGTCCTAAAATCTTACAGCCCCTGTGAATAAAGTTTCCTTTTGGATGTTTTACCTCTTCTCCCAGAACAGCTCTACCAATATTTCTCGCCAAATTAAATGCCCTCCAACTCTCTCCTGCTGCAGTCTTCCCTAGGAGATGTGGACAGCCAATTCATCAGCCCCTCCAGACCCTTCTCCAGACAAAGCTATGCCCATGGGAGGCTGCAGTACCTCCCATTTTCCTGGACCAGCTCTTTGAGACAAACATTGTTTTCCACAAAAGAATTCTATCCTTTTAATTCTTCTTTTATATTATACATTTCTTATGTCAATTTGATCATCACAATAAAATCATTTGGGAACAACTGACAACAAAGCAGCAGAAAAATTTCAGGAGTAATGAATCATCCTGAAATTGACGGTGGCAGTCCTTTGCTGTTTTTCCTGAAATAGTATTTGTCTTGTAAAAATAAATTATCTTAGTTTGAAAGGAAAGAATACACACAAAACTACCTTTATGATTAGGACATGTCAAAGAAGTCCCTGGAGACATAAGTAAGAAACCACCTGAGAAACACACAATTAGTTATTTTTGTTCTAGTACACATTTTGCAGCTGTGTTGCTTGGTGCATGCACAGTTAGGATTGCTGTATCTTCTCGGTGGAGTGATCTTTTTAACATTATATCATTATGTAATGTAACTCCCTGTCTCTGGTATTTTCTTTACTCTGGAGTTTACTTTATCTGATATTAATAGTGTGCATACAAGATTGCATTAATTCAGTCACTCCTGCTTTCTTTAATGTTTACATGATACATCTTTCTCTAAATGCTTACTCTCCACCTACCTTTTCATTATATTTGCAGTGAATTTCTTGCACATGACACACATTGGGGTTTTTAAAAAATTCATTCTCCCAATATCTGCCTTTAATTGGTGTGTGCATTAGTCTGTTCTCACACTGCAATGAAGAAATACATGAGACTGGGTAATTTATAATTAAAAGAGGTTTAATTGACTCACAGTTCTGCCTGGCTGGGGAGGCCTCAGGAAACTTACAATCATGGCGAAAGTTTCCTCTTCACAGGGTGGCAGGAGAGACAGTGAGTGCCAGCAGGAAAAATGCCAGATGCTTATAAAACCATCAGATCTCGTGAGAACTCACTCACTGTCATGAGAACAGCATGGGGGAAACTGCCCCATGATTCAATTATCTCCCACCGGGTCCTCCCATGACACATGAGGGTTATGGGGGTTACAATTCAATATGAGATTTGGGTGGGGACACAGCCAAACCGTGTCAGTGTGTTTAGATTCTTTGCATTATGTAGCTGTAAATATGGTGGGGCTTAAGTCTGCCATATTGTTTATTTCTCCCTTTTTACTTCTTTTTTTTTTCTGCGAGCTATGTAAACATTTTTTAGGATTCCATTTTGATTTATCTGTAGTGTTTCTGAGTGTGTCTCTTTGCATGGATTTTTAAGTGGTTGCTCTGGGTATTGCTTATGTATACATAACTTATCACAGGCTACTCTTGTAGTCATTTTAACATTTCACTAAAGTATAAAAAATTACCTCTGTTGGTCCCTCTGTCATACTCTGTTTATAATGTAATTGTCTTAAATAGCTTGTCCACATACATTGAGAGCCACAGACAGTGTAACAGCCTCGACTGTCAAGCATAACTTAGAAAATTCAAGGGGAGAAGGAAAGCACCAGGTTCACAGTGGACACTGCAATGGCTGTGACGTGAGACACTGTCAACTGCTACTTATGTATGATGGAGCACACCGGTTCACGAAACATCAACCTCATTCTGTGTATGAGGAAACTGAGGTTCAGAGAGGCTAAGCCAGTTGTCTGAGGACACACAGCAATAAACATTGACTGACTACTTCCTGTGTGCCAGGCCTTGTGCTTGACTCTGATGCTGTGAAAATGAATGAGGCCAGTCCCCCATCTGCCCAGGAAACACATTTTCTTCCCCTTGTCAGTCCTTCAAGTAAGGGGTCAAGGAAGCTAACATTTGGGGGGTCACAATATGTGCCAAGCAGTGGGCTGGGGCATTACAAGTGGTGGCTCGTGTGACTGTGAGATTCCGCCATGGCTGAAATGTGCTGGCATCTGCTCAAGCCTGTTTGTGGCTTCCTGCTGCTTGGACCTGCCAGGCTTGGGGTGCTTATGTGAGGAGAAGACTCTAAGTGTGTCCCACTCTCACCTATCAATGACAAGCATGCTCAGGAGTGAGGAAAATACATCAGAGAGCCCCTGCAAGTGCTGGTCACATGTGCTGATATGTGTTGGCTGTGTCCCCACCCAAATCTCATCTTGACTTGTAGCTCCCATAATTCCCACATGTTGTGGGAGGGACCCGGTGGGAGATCATTGAATCAAGGGGAAAGTTTCCCCATACAGTTTGTAACATAAGTCTCGTGAGAGCTAATGGTTTCATGAGGGAAAACCCCTTTCACTTGCCTCTCATACCGTCTTGTCTGCTGCCATGTAAGATGTGCCTTTTGCCTTCCACCATGATGGTGAGGCCTCCCCAGTTACATGGATCTGTGAGTCCGTTAAACCTCTTTTTCTTTATAAATTACCCAGTCTAGGGTATGTCTTTACCAGCAGCCTGAAAAGGGACTAATACATGTGCCCACTACAGGGGTGGGCTCCATGGCTTCTCATCTCTCTCGGCCAGCTGTTCCTGTGATGTTAGAAATTGTCCCAATTAGCACGAACTGAGCTCAGCAAACTCCAGGAAACTCCTCAACTAATTTGGAGTCTGCAAAGTGAATCCGATGGGATGCCTGCAACTTAGTTGATTAAGGAAGAAAATATCCTTCAGGTCTCCTTGGCCCCAATAGGATATACACAGATCTTCTCAAATGAGTTATCTTGGAGAGAAAACGTGATTCACAAAAATGATTTCAACACTTGCGGGGAGAACCAGGCACGAAGGAAGATGTGATGAAGTTTGCAGAACTTGAGAGGGAGGAGTAGAGCTGTTATTGGTCCTAAACATAGACGAGATTTTCCTGCAACTGGTTAGAGAATCCCTAAAATGGCTGGCACCCTCAGAGGACTGTCTTTAGGGGCTTGCAAAACGCATGTTCTTTGAATTTAAAAGGAAGGTTTTAAGCAGATGCAAGGGCCCGTGGCTGAAGGATGATAGCAGAAAAGCAAAATGTCACCTGAGTCGCAGCTTTGGCTCAATACGGGCCAATGCACCTCCTCCAGCCCCTGCAATGCCTGCCTGCAGCAATCCAGTGCTTGTTGATTAGAAAGGATTTCCAGAAGGGAGAAGCCCTGGTTTAAGCCCCTTATGCGGAGGGGGAATAAGGTTCAGTCTCTCATTAAACTCGCAACAGAACCAACTATCTCCTGTAAGCAGAGTCCTTTGCTTGTTACCAGGGGTGGTGACGTGGGGCTCACAGCTCAGTGGAAATGACAGATGAGGGTGATGCTGGGATCACAGTATTGTCATGGAATTCTTGGGCTGTCACTTTGCCAGTCTCTGTGGAGACCTCTGTGGTTGGTGGTGCCCTGTGCCGTTGCTGCCTCTGCCTCTGCTACTGGCCTGGATCCCAAGCCTGCCAATGGCAAGCCAGATGCAGAGTGGGGAGGGGTGTGAGGGTAAGCTTGGAGCGGCGTCCAGCCACTGTGCACAGCCAGGCATGCTGGCTGCTGAAGTGGGCCAGGCAGCTCCAGGTGCCAACACAGGTGCGGGCTCCGTGAGAGGATGTGACTGGACCCGATGAAACACACACGGCTTCCGCTGTGGGCACCTGTGTCTGGACAAGGGAACTTGGTGGTGCCCGGAAAGTTGGAGACACCAGGAACCACAGAACCCCAAAGAGGGTGTCACAGCCTTGGCCTGGGCTCCCAAAGGGCCACAGCTCTTCTCTCCTTCTCGTTGCCCGCCCACAATGTGGAGAGTGGGGGCTGTCTTTCAGCCCTGCTTGTGTTACAGCTCTTTCAGTCTCACCATTTGCCAGGCCCTGAGCTCCCGTGCTGTGTCCAGGAAGAATGAGACACATGGACAAGCTGAGGGTGAGCAATGCAGAGGGGAGCTTCAGTGAGTGACAGGACAGCTCTCAGGAGACCCAAAACGGGTAGTTCCTTCTGACAGCTAGTAGTCCCGACATCTGTGTGAGTCTGGCTGAGTCCCGGGTTTTTATGGGCTCAGAAGGGAGGAAGTGTGTGCTGATTAGTCCATGGACAGCCATGGGTGGGCCCAGAAAAAGCCCCACAAGTTCTCACTCTGGGGGGCAGACTCCGCTCAGAACCGACCACCCAGCCCTCAGGTTTCAGGCCAGCCCTGGCTCAGAGGTGGGGGTTCACTGGTGACCCACCCCTTTCCACCCAGGAGACTGTCTGCCCCTGGCCACCACCAACAGGTCATCCATGGCACCCAGGCTGTTTGTGCCCAGGGGCACCTGTGGGCCTGTGATGAGCCATCCTCAGTCCTTGCTTGACCTCCCTCTTGTGTTCGTCAGTGTCCGAGGTCCAGAGGGAGCTGAGATGGCAAGCAGCTGGCATGTCAGTGCTGCCCCGAAGGTACATACACCTGGCTGGGTTGCAACAAGGCCCAGCCTCGGCCACAACTTTGCTCTGAAATTAGAGTGGGTGCCAGGAACAGGGAGAGGCCAGGGAGCAGGAGCAGACACTTCCAAGCCTGGGGGTTTATGGAGGGTTTCCCAGGCCACTGACAGCACAGGGATGCCCAGATCTGGAGCTGTCTGTGCCCAGGAGCATGGGGCTGCCGCCCCTTTAACTTGGTAGGGGGCAGGGTGTCCACATGTTCTTGGCCCCCGCCAGCTCCACACAGCCCACAGCCCTGGCTGCGTCTCCCCCACTGCAGCTGGAGTCCCTGCAGCAGCTGCTCCAGACAGGCTGCCACCACCATCAGTATCAGTCACCTGCTATTGTGTCACCCAAATTCATATGTTGCAGCCCTCCCCTCCAGTGCAGTGGTATTTGAAGGTGGGGCCTTTGGGAAGTGATTGGGTCCTGAGGGTGGCGCTGCCCTCAGGGGTGGGTTTAGTGCCTTGGAAGAATAGGAAGAGAAAACAGAGCTCACCAGCCTCCTGGGTGCCCCTGCCCACGGCCTCCAGCCCTGCAGGGTGGCCTCAGGAGCCCTGCTTCAGTCTCTCCCATCTCTCTGGGCTGAGTGCTCTGATTTCCCTCCTTTAATGACCCCAGCCCTTCCTGCTACATGTCCCCTCCACATGCCCTTCCCTGACTCCTCCCACCCCAGCCCTGTCCTCCAGGTAAAGGATGCACCTAAATTCTAGCAGCATTTAGGAGGTGCCTTCTTCTGCTTCCTCTTCTGTGCCACCTAATCTCCTCTCCAATGCACACTGAATACTGAGGATCCATCCCTTCCCTTTTCTGCATGGAGGGTAAAGCCCTTCACAATCAACTTGTCACCTGAGATGGGTGGGCTCCCAGTACTGACACCACCGGCAGTTCCCTCCTATGTCAGATCTGAGCTGGCCCTATGATGTGATGGTGTTCATCCACTCTGCATGGCTATAAAACAGTGCCTGCAACTGGATATTTTATAAAGAAAAGAGGTTGGTTTGGCTCACAGTCCTGTGGGCTGTACAAGCACGGTGCTAGCATCTACTCAGCTTCTGGTGAGGCCGAAGGAGCTTAAAAGCATGGCAGAAGGCAAAGGGAGCTGGTGTGTCACATGTGAGAGGAACAAGAGAGAGTGGGGGGAGGTACCAGACTCCTTTAAACAACCAGCTCTCGCCTGAACAGAGTGGAAATCACTCATTACTGTGGGGAGGGCACCAAGCCATTCACGAAGAATTCACCCTCATAATTCAAACACCTTCCCCCTAGCCCCACCTCCAATACTGGGGATCCCATTTTAACATGAGATTTGGAGGGGACAAATATCAAATCCATGTCACTAGTGGAAAAGAGAGGAAATGACACTGCACCAACTCTGATCCAAAGCCTTAAGAAGGCACGACGCGTCCACTCCTGGGAGCTGGGAGCTAGCAGGTAGGACATCTTGCTGGAGAGATCACATGGACAGAGGGGAGGCCCCTTTGTTACCTCAGAGCCCAGGCTACCAGGTGTTCCTCCCAAGGCCCCAGACACTAAGTGAAGCCATCTTGGGTGTTCTGGCCTCAGCTGCCCACTGACTGTAGCCCCACGAGAGGCCTCAACTGCAAAGACGGAAGAGCCATCCAGCTGAGCCTTGTCAAACCACATACTTATCGGCCACTGTTGCTTTATGCCACTGAGTTTTAGGGGAGCTTGTTGCACAGCAGTAGATAAACAGAGTGGGATGGAAGCCTGTTGTACTGTGGATATCTTCTTCTTCTCCTCCCCTCCCCTGCCCTTGGGCCAGATAAGCCAAACCTCAGCCCAGGCTTCTTGCCAGCTGGTCATGCCCTGCGTCTAGGCCTAGGCCATCCCAGGCTCCTGCTGCTCTCTGGCAGGAGCCTCTGCTTTCTTGGGGAGCTGTGCTGCTCCCTTACTCTTGTCCTGCTTTCTCCCCAGCTCCTCTCTGCGGGAGAGTGGTGACTTTCCTGGGGATGAGGGTAGGGTTGGGGAACCAAGAATGCCCATCCCTGGCCCTGGTGGGGCTTTTCTCCTGCTTCCTGCTTCCACACAGGAAAACACACTTGGTCCAGGTCCTGGGCCATGCATGCAACCCTCTCCCCACACATGAGCTGTGCAAAGTCCCCTCCACATGCCAAAGCCCGTGTCATTTGCTAATTGATTAATTAATTCATTGATTCAGTGATCACCCAACAAACATTCCCAGAGCATTCTCTGCAGATGGCCTGTGCAGGGCTTGGGTCTGACTCATCTCTGGGTCACCCACCCATGATAGAGCCTGGTATACAGTTGGCACTTGATGAATGCCACCTGTAGACTAAAGAAGGCGTGTATTATGGTGCCAGCTGGGTGCAGTGCTGCACTCAAGCTTCCCACCAGAATGTCTCCATGCCTCCCACAGACACATGTCCCGTTCTGTGCCTGACCCAAGGGACCTGCTCCCCCAAGGCCAGCACCCTCTCCTAGGCCAAGGCCACCCCTTCCCTCTGAGGCCGAAATCAGCTCAGACCTAACGTCTGCCAGCTGGTGACCTTGGGTGGATACTTACCCTCTTTGAAGCTCAGTTTCCTTTTCTGTAAAATGAGGGTACAGATAAACTCTGTCTGTTTCAAAAAGGAGTGAGCCAAGGAGCCCACCTCATCAGACATCTGTGCAAGATTAGAGCAGCCGAAGACAATTCATTTGCATAACAAGCCTCATGGCAATTAAATGCTTCCCAGCTGCTGGGAGGCTGGGAGGCCAGGTCTTCAGGCTCCTTCATCTCCTCCCATTGTTTGTTTGTGTCTGGGCTGTTGGGAGCGGGAGAGGCGGGGCTGTCATGGTGCCCTGAGTGCATTTGAGAGGAAGGAGAGGAAGTCTGGCTGCATGCCTTTTCTAAAGTTGATGGTCTTCTTTTCAGTTGCTCTCTCCAGAGCCCTAAGCAGCCCCAGGCCACACCCCCTGCTGCAGAAGCTCTCCCGGCAGGCACTGGGTCCCCTCTTTCCTGGGTGGGGAGGGGCATGGGGGCGGGAGCAGCCTGTGGCCCATTCTCTTTTGTCTTTAGAAGGTGCAGGGCACGGCCTGGGAACATCGTGAATGACCCAGAAATGGCAGGAAGGAAGGCTAAACCAGACTGAAGGAGGCTAGGGAGAAAAGACAGTGGCAGGGAATGCGTGATCCTCAATTAAATGCTCATTTAAACAAACAGGTTAATTACATCTAAAAGACATAATTGGAAAATTGGGGAGATTAGAACGCAGGCGAATATTAGATCATTGCTGTCTTCACTGAGGCTGTCATTGAGGAAGGAGACCCAGGCATCTAGGATCACCTCCCCCTTGACTTTCACACTGCATTTCTGTAGAAGAAAACGCTGGCTGACTGGCACCTCCTAAATCACTTTCCTGTAAATAGCAGGTGTGGTGTGGGGGAATCTCTCCAGAAGGCATTGTTTTTACTTAAACAAGGTCAAACCCCCACCCCACTCCTCCGTGGACCAAGACTGTTTCGTATGTGATTTCTAAAGCTGTAGACCCAAGACCCTTTCACGTGTAGTTTCTAAGGCTGTGAACCTAAGATCCTTTCACGTGTAATATCTAGAGTGTAAGCCTACATAAAGGCAGCGCTTCTCTTTAAATAGTAATAATAATGATAAGCACTTCTTCCTTCCCAGGTCAGTGTTTCTCGCCGCTGCTCCTGCATTATCATGACAGAATGGCAGGGCTGGGACGTCAGCAGCAGGCACCCGGTCTGAGGTGGGACGTCTGAGATGAGGCAGCTGCCAGCGGCTGGGTTCCAGGCACGGCCGGCTTCCAGGCTTCCAGACCACCCAGTCCTCACTGACGGAAAGAGAGAGAGCTCTGGTCTCAGTCTCGTCCTATAAGGGACTAATCCCATCATGGGACCCACCCTCACGCCCTCTCCTTTGTCTAAGCCTCATCACCTCCAAAGACTCCCCTCCTGGTACCATCACAAGGCAGGGCAGGACTTCAACATATAAATTCAACACATTCAATCCATAACAATTACAGAATATTAAGAAGAAAAGTAGAATCCTAAGCCTCCCAACCAACTGAGCAGACCCCCTCTTAGCCAAGGCAACCGCCGAGAAACCTTGGGAGCTGAGTTCCCACCCACAGTGGGACCAGAGATCGGACCCACCTGGTCGTCTGCCCCCCTCCCTAAGGGCTGCGCAGAAATCGGCTCTTCCAAAAGACTCCGCCCTGCTTCCAACCAATGCCTGACCTGCCCCTGCAACCCCACGTGGTTTGACACAGCAACTCACCTACGTTCCTCCCTGATAGGAGACCACGTGCCACAGAGAGCTTCTGGCCAGTCTGCGGGGGATGCATGGTGAGGGCTTTTGTGTCCTCTGCCTCACCTCTTCACATCCAAGGGTAGAAAAGTCCAAAAAGTTGACCCTCAGATTGTGCTGATGCTGCCATGGGCACATGGGTCCCATGGAGAGGCAGGAGGCTCAAGTGCACACGCACACGTTTCTCCTCTCATAAATATTCATGACTCCTCCTGTAGCTTATTGAATATGCACATGTGGCCACCCTACTCAGCATAAATCCTTGTCTTATTCTTCCCACTCTCAAGACATCTGTTTCCTGCTTCTGACCGGAGGCTACGCTTCCCAGCCTGTCAGAACGGTTGCCCAGCGGGCTGCTGCCATTTCTGAGAAATAAAGCTCTCCTTTCCAAACTTATGGGCCTAATTGTTCCTCAGTTGACAGTATCAATGTTAAATTTTCCAGGTATGGGATTTTTCAGAAAACTGAAGTAGACATTTTGAGGTTAGTGGGGTTTGATAGGAGAGTGTCCTGGGCTTCGGGGGATCCTTACAGGAAACTCACTTTCAAAATGTACATGGAGAGGTAGAAAGCCATGTGGTAACATGCTCCCCATCCATGAACTGAGGAGAGGAGCAGACGGTGTTTATTATAGGTTTGAAATTTTTCAAAAGAACAAGTCAGATAAAAGAAGTAGGGCTCCACCTGGCAGTAGATTCTGAGTTGGTTAATTCTCCCACTGCCCCCAGGGCCTGCGTGTAACAGAGCCTCTCACCCACTCCTCTCCCCAGTCAGAGCATCTGGGGATGTCCAAGGGTACAGGACCCGGCAGAGAGTGGGGGGCTCAGGCAGGGAAAGAGGGAAAGAGATGCTGGAGGGCCTGAACTGAAGGCTAGCATGGATTAAGCTGGGTTGGCCTGGCTCAGGGTCAGCCACAAGTGGCCCCTGGCGACTCTCACTCCTGCAGGCCGACCTATGGCTGACCCCAGTCCAGGCCAGTGGGTCCCTGCAGACTCAAAGGCAGAGTGAAAGCATATTTATGCTCCTGGGGTTCAGGCCTATTTGTTATGCAGCATTACCATGCTGTAGGTAACTCCTACAGAGTCCCCTCTGCTACCCAGGTCATGGATACTGCCACAGAGCACCACCTGCCCACCCGGGGCAGGAACTTGGTTGGGGAGATCTGGTGCCCTGCATGGCCCCCAGCCCCTCAGCACCCACCTCTTTTACACAGCTCCTTACTCGCCACACCTCCTGCTGATGTTTACTGAGCACCTGCCCCGTGCCACACATGCCCGGTGCCAGCACTGTCCACCACACCACCTCACTCTATGCCTATTGGTCCTGGGAGGGCAAGCGTATCATCCCCTGATTGACACAGCAGACGGATGGAGGTACAGAGCATTTGTTTCTCTGTAGGAATGCCATTCTTCCTCCCAACAGCGATGATCAGCAGGGGTGGCGAGGTCTCATAAGCCCTCCCACCTCTCAGCTTCAGAGGGCACTGGGGACCAGCCTGACACTGCAGGGCCCACACCACAGAGCTGGCTCCCCCGTAGGGAACAGTCCAGGGTGTCTGCGCCTTCCATGTGCCTAACCATGCACACATCTCTCTTCTTCAAGATGAGCATTTGGAAAGATTAGAAATCACAAATGAAAACAGCTAGAGCGGGCATTTCTAGGCCTGGGGTCACAGGTGATTTCTACTTGCTTTTTCCTGTTTATGCGCATTTCTGGTATTCTCTGCAATGAACATGGTACTTTCTAAAGCAGAAACAGAAAGATGGATTTATAGGGAGAAGGGAGGGGAGATTATGCTTGGGGGCTCCAGCCTGGGGCTGGTGGGGCCATCTGGGAGGACAGCACCCAGGACATTCTGTCCTTGGCTCAGGCTTCTGGCCACGGCACCCCAAGCTTAGAGAGAAGAGGAGCTTTGGGGAAGAACCCCAAGGGTCAAGGCTTCAGTCCTGGCTCTCGCCTGCCCAGATGGGGAGCTGGGGCAGCGCCCACAGGTCCTCAGCCTCAGATCCCCCTCAGTAAGATGAGGGGCTCATCCCACCCTGCACAGACAGACCGCCAGGGGGTCCGGATCACCCACGGAGATGTGTCCCCCACACCTCACACCAGGAGCAGCAGGAGCCAGCGTCGGCTGACTGGGCTCTGTGTCCAAGCACTGTCACTAGCATGCAGGAGGGAAGCTGGTCTCCCCCGGCTGCCAGCCTGGCTTTGGCTGTATAGACAGCCTGGCCCTTATTGCTAAGAGACAGCAGGGCAGCACTTCCCAGAGTTCTGCTGCAGTGTTGGAGCTGAGTTAATGAAATAACCAAAATAAACACAAAAATAGAAATGTGTGCACCATCGGAAACCAGAGAGAAGCGGGTTCTCTCGGTGCTGGGCGCTGGCTGCAGAATCTGGCAGGCTGTGAGGCTCCCGTGTCTGCAGGCTTGCATTTAAATCATGCAGGATCGCAGGCAGGCTGGGCTGCTCCCCGGCGCTGGGTTGGAGAGAGAACAAATACCGTTTTTATTCTCTTCTTCCACAATGTGGTGACTTGCTCCCTTTGCCAGAGAGGGAGGGCCCTTGGTGAATATTTGGCCTCATCTCCTGTTACAGATGGGGAAACTGAGGCCCAGGGAGCTGGTGGGACTCTTCCCTGAACAGTGGACAGAGTCAAGTGCAGAGCAGGTGCTGGAGTCAGGTGGAGCTGGTTTGAATCCCAATCCAGCCACTTCTCAGCACTGTGATCTTGACCTAGCCCAGTGAATCGCACAGTGGCTCTGAAGTCTGGGTCTGAGGTTAGAATTAATGAAATGCCACCAACGCCACCAATGCCCCAACGCCCAGCCCTGTGGGTGCAAGGTGGGTGCACACATTTCTTTACCACCTTTTCCAGGTCATGGAGCCTCAGGGCCCTGGCTCTCCCCACTGGGAGGCCCTCCTGCATGGCCCCTCCCCCATCTTCTCCTTCAGGAGTTCTGAGTGGTCTCTGAAAGGGACATTTTCCAAGCAGGTGCCTGCATTCTCAAAGAAGCATTGACGAACATGTGTGCCCATTCACTGAGTGCCCTCCTGTCCGAGGAGTGCTCAGACCTCGGCACCTGTGCCCCTTCCCGCCTCCACTCCCACCCACTGGCCTCCCAAGAGGCCCCACACGGGCCAGGCAAGTGCTGCTTTCTCAAGACCTTTGCTCCGGTGCCTCCGCTGCCCCCAACTTCCACACGGTGCCCTTGTTCCCACCCTTCAATCATTACCCTGGCACAGCCACCTCCCACCGTCCCAGCGCCCACTCTTCCCCAGGCTGACCCCCGCCCGGGAACCCACGCTGTCCGCTGTGCCCCTGCTCTGGGGTGTCCTCTGTCCGTGGGGCAGGGCTGCCTCACATCTTTTGTTCATTGCTATCTCTCACGCGTCCAGGACAGCACCAGCGCGTTGTAAGTGCTCCATAAACAGTCTCCCTTTGGAAGAAATATTAACATGGATGAAGGCAAGTGTGAGGGGTGGAGCGTGGGGTGTCAGCTGAGCCAGGGCAGCGGCTCTACATCTGCAAACGCCAAGAAGGACTCTGAAGTGGAGGGCGATCATCAGCCACGGGGACCCGAACACGCCCATGTTCTAGCAAAAGTAAAACAACATGGGACAGAGCTTTAGAATCAAAGGACAAAGAGCATCACCCCAGGCGCTTGCTTACTGCAGGAGCGCGCAGCTGGGTGCCGGGGTTCAAAGCGCAGCTGGCCACGTGCTGTCTGCAGAACCCAGGCAGGTTGTTGGGAGTGTTTGCGCCTCTGCCTCCTCATCTGCCACGGGCTTGAGAATCCTCTCCCTTTCAGGGCTGCTGTGGGGGCAGAGCCAGGTCTGTCTGTATATGCGAAGGGCCCAGGCCACCGTTGTTGCTTACCCTTGAGATGGGGAGCCCCTGGAGGCTGCGAGCCCATCTGAGTTCTCTGTCCCTGCGCACGGCTCTGGGGAGCTGGGCTGGACCCTTCCCCTTCCCTAAAGCAGCACAGCCTCAGATGGAGTTCATGGTGGGGCAGTCCCTTCTAAAGCCAGCTCCTGGCTCTCCCCCCGATGTCAGCTACTCCTCCCCACTGCCCGGATCCTGGAGCTCAAGGAAAGAGTGGTATAAAGTCCAGGGCTGCCAGGCTGTCCCATCACAGCTGCCACTCTGCCAGTACTTCCTGGAGCGCAGCAGCCCCTCAGCAGCTCAGTCCTGCGGGATCCTTCTCCTCTGCGAGGGCAGCAGCTGGGTCCACTTCCTGGGAGGCCCACAGCTCTCCCAGGCAGGCTCCTTCTGGGGGTCCTCCTTGAGCCTCTCCAGCTGAGAGGCGGTTGGTCACCAAGCCGGTGCAGGGCCAGGAGAGGCCACCGGGCAGGGCTATGACCAGAGGGTAATGTCATTCTGCCAAGTTGGGTCAAGATTTTTCTCAAGTGGAGGAGGGACCAAGGGCAGTGCACACTCCTCTGCTGCTCCCAGCCCCCCTCGCAGACTGGGGTTATACGCCTGTGTGGGGCCTTCCTGGGCGAGTACGAAAATAGACTGGAGCAGGAGCTTTAGGGGTGCAGGTGCCGAGCTGCAGGCACGCAGGGTTCAGGGTGCAGG
>NW_022437025.1:3746284-3749232 GCF_009761245.1 Sapajus apella
GCACGCAGGGTTCAGGGTGCAGGCCCATTGTACAGGGGTGCAGGTGCAGAGCTGTAGGCACGCAGGATTCAGGGTGCAGGCCTATTGTACAGGGGTGCAGGTGCCGAGCTGAAGTAGTGCCGGGTGCAAGGGTGCCAAGATACAGGGGTGCAGGGAGCAGAGCCACAGGGTAGAGGGAAGCAGGGGTGCTGACACGCAGGGGTGCCAGGGCTGTGAGCTCACAGCCCCAGGTCCCTCCTACCCTTCACCTGTCTTCTTGGTCTGCTGGGCATCTTGGGAGGCGGATCTTGGGCTGTCTGTTGGGCTAGTGATGTCATTTCCCTGAGACTCCGCTTCCTGCTGTAGACGTGGTGATTACAGAGTGTGGCTCCGAGGTTGTCAGCGTTGTGTGTGGTTGTAATTAGATATTGATTCAATAATTTGGGGAATTAATTCATTAAATTGGCTTGGCTTCAGTGTAGCAAAAATAAGAGGACAGCGGGTGGAGAGAGGCTCCGCAGCTGTCTGCTTTCCACGGGACAGCCCAGAGGGGTAGGGAGCCCCCCAGCCTCAGGCATGGCACGGCCTCATCCCGCACAGTTCCCAGCCCCTGCGTCAATGCAGTGCTCCCGGTGACAGGCCAGCCTGTGTGTGCCTGCACCACCATCTCCCTGACTCCCTCAGTCCCCTGGTTCCCCCACCCCCACCCTGTACAGTGTTTCCTGCTCCCATGCCTGTGCATATGCTGTTCCATCTGCTGTTCCAGTCCTACAGTTCCTTCCTGAACAGTGCCACCTCCAGAAAGCCCTCCTGGTTGCTGCCTCTTTTCACAGCTTTCCTCCATGACAGGCTTTTCTGAAGGTACCTTCTTGTTTGCACGTGTGGCTCCCTCCACCTGCTGACTCAGGAGAGGCTCAGTTGCAGGTGAATTTCCACAAGACTAGGAAGGCTCCCATCCCGCACAGCTTCAGGTCTGCGCCTGCCTCAACAGAGGCCAGCGCTCAGAGCAAGAGAGGATTAGGGGAGCCCAGAGACGGCCGTGGGGTGCCAGGCTGGGGGTCTGGCCTGCTCCAGCTGTGTGGCCAGTCACCAGCAGTTAGCACACAGCCAGTACCAGGTGAGTGGAGGGAGCACTTTGCAGTCACCTGCACTCTGCCTGCTCCAGCATTGTCTGGGCCTGAGGCATTCGTGGGGCTGCTTAGGGGATACATCCACCTGGTGCCTGCTGTATACTAGGCACAGGCTAAGCACTGGGGCTCAGGCTTGAGGGATACATCCACCTGGAGCCTGCTGTATACTAGGCACAGGCTAAGCACTGGGACTCAGGCTTGAGGGATACATCCACCTGGAGCCTGCTGTATACTAGGCACAGGCTAAGCACTGGGGCTCAGGCTTGAGGGAGACATTTACCTGGTGCCTGCTGTATACTGGGCACGGGCTAAGCACTGGGGCTCAGGCTTGAGGGAGACATTTACCTGGCGCCAGCTGTATACTAGGCATGGGCTAAGCACTAGGTTCATTCTTGAGGGATACATCCAGATGGCACCTGCTGTATACTAAGCACAGTCTAAGCACTGTGGCTCAGGCCTGAGTGATACATTTACCTGATACCTGCTGTAAACTTGGCATGGACTAAGTACTGGGGCTCAGTCTTGACAGATACATCCACCTGGCACCTGCTGTACACTAGGCATGGGCTAAGCACTGGGGCTGAGTCTTGAGGAATACATTTACCTGGTGCCTGTTGTATACTAGCCACACGCTAAACACCGGGGCTCAGTGTTGAGGGATGCATTCACCTGGCGCCTGCTGTATACTAGGCACAGGCTAAACACTGGGGTTTAGTCGTGAGGTATGCATCCATCTGGCACCTGCTGTACACGAGGCATACGCTAAGCACTGGGGCTCAGTCTTCGGAGCTGATGAGGCTGAGCACCTGGTATGTGCTGGGCACTGGCCGCCGAGTTTGCCCACTGGGGTGAGCGGGTGAGGCAGCTGGAGCCTCTCTGTGTGGCAGTGGCGGGTTCCCAGCACGATCACCATGTTCAGCTAAAGGCCTAAGAGCAGCTGGCAAAGCCCTTTCTTGCACCATTGTTCAATATTCCTCATCCTCAATTTCACATGCAAACACCTGGCTTGGCCTGGCTTCTAGAAAGAGCTCCTGGCGAAAGCGCGTGCGTCAGCCCCCTCCCCCATAGCTCCCTGTGCCCCCAGAGCATGGAGGCTGGGTCCTGCCTGCCTCTCTCCCGGCTGCGCGCTCCTCCCTGGCACTGCTGGTGTCTGGCGCTGTGCTCTGGGGACGGGCAGGCCCTTCTCATTCATTCGCCCACAGGGCCACACACATAGATAGGGCCAGCTGTCCTGGGGACGCCCACAGGTCCCTGCAGCTGGTGACTGTAAGACCAGTTGCCTCGCCGGGAGCTCGGACAAGCCCATCCCTCTCCGCGCCTGAAAACTACGTCACCAGTCCGCGTTGGACATCAAGCTCTGCACTCGGCACCTAGGCCACCGTTCGAAAACCCCGCCAAAACCTGCCCAATAGCATTTTGCCCCGTCCAGGTCCCACTCCCCCTGGGCGGCCCGCTCACCGGAAATCCCGCCTACCTACCAATAGCAGCTTGCCCCGCCCACGTCCTGTTCCCTCACAGCCAATCAAGACACCCTCACTCGCTATAAAACCCCCCACGCCTCAGGCCCTCAGGCGCGACTTCCGCGGCCCCTTTCCCCGGGACCTCGAGACCTCGCCCGGGAGCTGAATACATTGGCATCTAATTTTCTTACCCTGGTCTCAGTGTCCTCATTGTAAGCTCGGCAATAACCCTTACCGAGACTGTGGGCTGGGGTCCATCAGCAGGCCTGGTCAAGCTGTGTCCTCACACTAAATCCCTCGCCCGCGCCGCCGCGTCCCTGGGTCGCGCCCTCTTCACCCCGGGATGCCGCCAGGGTCGCCCTGTTCACCCCGGGATGCC
>NW_022437025.1:3749242-3760106 GCF_009761245.1 Sapajus apella
TTCACCCCGGGATGCCGCCAGGGTCGCCCTGTTCACCCCGGGATGCCGCCAGCGTCGCGGCAGTTCCCTACGGCTCCTCCCTGACAGGTGTGGTCTAGTCCCCTGCCCTTGAAGCCCAGCCGGCCTTGAAGGCTGGCTTGGAGTCAGCCGCTGTGGCTGCAGAGCGGCCGCGACGCGCAGGGCTGGGTCCGAAGCCGCCTGGCAGCGCTGTGTCGGTCGTCAGGAAGGTGGCGCTCCCCGGCTGCTTCCCGCCGTGCTGCCCCGGCCCGAGCTGTGAGACGCCGCAGCCCTGGGCGGAGGCCACCGGTGGGCGCTCGCGTTCGCGGCCCCATGAACTTCCCACCCGATGACCATGACCGGAGCGCTGCCGGTCACATGACTGCGCCCTTGTGGGCGTCCCCGCCAGGCGAGACGTCCCCGCCGGACACCTGACTTGAACCGCAGGAGGGCCCCAAGCAAGAATCGGCCCCTGGGCCTTTCCCAGCTCCTGCCACAACAGAGCGACCCACCAAAACGACGGGTGAGGCTCGGCCACCTGCAGGAGTCGTGGCCGGCAGCCTCCCTGGGTGCACGCTGGAGTCCCTGCCGGCTGCGCACCCCGAAGCCGGGCGGGCCGTGCCTCCCGCGTGGTGTCCGCGCGGTCACGCCTCCCCTGTTGGGGACCCAACACTGGCCCCGTCTCACTCAGAGCCGAAACCCCCACCGCAGCCTGGGGTCCGAGCGGCTGCCGCCCCCTCCGCGCCAAGGGCTCAGGTCCCTCCCGCGCCTGCGCGGGTGGAGGGGCGGCGTGGAGGCTGTGCCCGGCGGGGTCCAGGCAGGGCTCAGCAGCGTGAGGCTGGAAGTGGGCGGCAGGGAGGGAGACCCAGCACCGGGGCCCGGGCCTTGAGCTTGGGGCCCGGGGTTGGGGTGACCCCCGTGAGGGGACAGCATCATCGAGGGAGGTTTCTTTTGGGACAAGAGGGTGAGGGGGTCGAGGATCCTGGGATGTAGCCAGTGATGGAGGACGGACCCCAGCGGCCTCGAGAGGGGTTTGGAGAGTGGGGATGAGACAGGTGGGGACTCGGAGGGCCTGGGACCACGGAAGGGGTGGGGAGGTGCGGAGCGTGCGTTCCCACAGGGACGAAGGCCTCGGGGAGGAGTCCAGGGAGCTGGGTGTGCAGGCGGCAGGGCCAGCTCGGGGGCGGGACGAGCAGGCTTCCCTCTGACCTTGGTGGAGGAGTTTGTATGAGTGTGCACACTCTCACTCACACTCACACACGCACACCCATGCTCACACACACACACTTTTACACACACACAGTCTTACACATACACACTTTACACACATTCTTACACACATAGTCTTACACAGTCCTACACTTTCATAGTTACACACATTCATTACACACATTTACACACACATAGTCTTACAGTCTTACACTTTCACATAGTTACACACATTCACACACACTCATACACATACACACTTACATAGTCTTACAGTCTTACACTTTCACACACAACACACATTCATTACACACATTTACACACACACAATACACACTTTCACACACATTCATTGCACACATTAACACACTCATACACAATACACTTTCACACACACATTCTTACATTCACAAATACACTCTTACACTCCCCCTGTCTTACACACACATGCTCACATTTACATGCTTACACCATACTCACACGTTTACACTCACACATACACACATTCACACGTGCACACACATCACACACCCTTACACTCACACTCACACTCTGACACACACTGTTACACACACACATTCCTAACACTCACACACCTTCACTAAGCCCAGAGAGCCCGTGGGCCAGCTGCCGGAGCCACGGCAGCCTCCCAGGGCTCCAGTGGCTGCTGAGTTGGGGCTCCGACCTCAGGCCCCTGCCACTGTGCCACACACTCTCCCGAGGGTCAGAGGCCCCATCCGATCCATGGTGGATGCAGCTTCCTCCGGCGAGCTGCCCACCCAGTGTCACTCCCTCCTCTGTCCCCCATTGCTTCCCGTGCACCCCTCAGGGTTAAAGCAGACACAGAGCTGGCTCAGGAAATCCTGGCTGTTCCTGACCCCGGCAGCCCTGGCGACCAGCACTCACACACGGCCTCCTTTTCTATCAGCAGTGAGTGCCACGCCTGCCCCCCTGGGCTCTGACCAGCACGAGGGAAGGGGCCGCACCAAGAGCATCCGATTCCAGCCTTGAGGGGATGCTCCCCTGCTCTGCCCTGCTCCTCTCCCTCCTCCCATTCCCTCTCCTCCCTGCTGCTGCTCCGCCACCTTCCTCCCTCCTCCCCCCTCCCCCCCCCCCCCCTCTTTTCCTCCCTCCCCCCCCCCCCCCCCTCCCTTCCCCACTCTCCCTCTTCCTCTTCCCTCCTCCCCGCCTGCTGAGAACCCAGCACAGGCCTCGGTGTGGCCTCCCCTGTGTGTGAAGGGCTGGGCCGAACACACAGTAGGTTCTCCTGTCCCTGTGTCCCTGTCATCCTGCAGGGGCTTGTGTGGAAGCTGGAGCTGGGTGTGTGGAGGTGGGACAGGGTGGCTATGCCGACCCCGCCCTCCACCGCGTGACAAGCTCCTGTCCTCCACATCCTCCAAATGCGGGCCTGGCCTGTCTGTCCTGTCCCATAGACTGACCTAGGGATGGCCCCAGGCCTGAGCAGGGTGTCTCCACAGTGAGCTGACGAAGACCCATGGGAGAGGGGAGCCTTGGAGAAGTCGAATGCAGGACCCGCAGCCCCTGCTTCTGACAAGGCTGACGAGGCTGTGGCTGAGAACCACCCACTTGGGCTGCAGGGCCTGTGGCCCCTCTGCTCTAGACCTCAAAGAAGCCAACCACGGGGTGCTGGGCCTGCTGCGCCAATCACTTCAGCCAGCCCGAAGTGTCACCACGCGCGTTTCCGGAGGACACCTGTGGAAAGGGACGCAGCACTCCTGGGGGTGCAGCTTTGAAATCCCGTCCTCCCCGGGAAGGACAGGGACACGCTCCCCGCTGCACCTTCCACCGCCAAGAGGGCAGCCAGGACAGCTTCCGTGAGGAGCCCCTGCCCCACCTGCCCTCACAGCCGGGGGCTGGGCCGTCGCCTTCTCCCTCCATGTTGCTCCCATTTCCCAGAGAAGGACGCAGGCCAGGCTGGGCTGAGCTGCTACCTGCCTGGGTCTGCCCACCCGCCCGCCTGCCTCGCCCAGGGCCCCTCTGCCCCTCTGATGGCTGATTTGCTGGGCCATTGTTCCAAGAGGAAAGCATCTTCGCGTTTCATTTCCTCTCAATTGTCGGAGGACGCAGACCCCTCACAGCCTCAGGAGCAGCCACACGGGGCTGTGCTGCTGAGTGTGAAAGCTGCCGCCGTCTGGGCTGGACACGTGCCGGCGAGAACACTTCCTCTAGAGTCCAGCTCCGGAGGACAGCCCAGGCCGCGGCTCCAGGCAGAACCCAAGGCCATGGGAGGTTGCAAAAGTGGGAGAGGGGGTGGGGAGGGTGCGATGGGGTGGAAGCTGGCACAGCTTCCCTGTCCCCACACCCCACCCCGCTTGGGTGGCCTGGGAACTGCAGCCCACCTCGGCCCACCCTGCAGTGCTGGCAGGGTCTGCCCTGTCTCCCCCACCAGTGCCAGAGCCCCAGGCGCCATACAGACTCTTGCTGGTCCCAGCAGGCCCCGCCCCTCTTTCTTGTGGCAGGGCCAGGTTTGGAGGGCATTCTCCCTCCCTTGCCAGTGACCTCAGGCAGGGCCACCCCTCCCCAGCCTTGGGGTTAAATACTGCTCAGTTGAAATTCTTGTGGTTCGGATAGGTGAATGATCAGTTCTGGGGAAATGTTTCTTTGCTCCCCAGAAGACCCAGGAAAAGACAGTCTGTCCTTCCACCTAACGCGGGGATGCGTGCTGAGGCCTCTGGAGTAGTGGCAGCTGCCTTGCAGGCCTGAGGAAGATGAGCCTGAGGCCAGAGCTGTGTGCTAAGGGTGTGGCACAGAGGAGGGTCCCGGTCTTCGTCCTCTTTTGTCCGGTGAATTCACCAGCTCTGGGTTCTTGCAGCAGGGCGAGATTTTGTTGGGCATTGCCCCAACCCCACCCGTGTCTCTGTGGCTGGGTTCAGTGGATGCTCTCCGCCTGCCCCGTGTCCCACGTAACACTCTGCAATTCCTCCCCACCCCTGCCCGCTGGAAAGCCCATGGGGAATAGAGGGGGAGACCCTCCTGAGAAAGAGGTTTCTGTATATTTTAATTTGCTTTTTTGTTACCTTTCTTCTCCCTGTACAGGAAGCGAAGTCGTGTAGTCCTTGTCTTTCTGCTTGGCTGATTTTACTCAGTACAATGTCCTCTGTCCATCCTCGGGGTGGCAAATGGCAGGGTCTCCTCCTCCTAAGCCTGAACCATGCTCTATTGTGAATTTACCACCCCGGTTTACCATCTGTCCATCAGTGGTTTACCATCTATCCGTCAATGGTTTACCATCATCTATCCGTCAATGGTTTACCATCTGTCCGTCAATGGTTTACCATCTATCCGTCAATGGTTTACCATCTATCCATCAATGGTTTACCATCTATCCATCAATGGTTTACCATCTATCCGTCAATGGTTTACCATCATCTATCCGTCAACGGTTTACCATCTGTCCGTCAATGGTTTACCATCTATCCATCAATGGTTTACCATCTGTCTGTCAATGGTTTACCATCATCTATCCGTCAATGGTTTACCATCTGTCCATCAATGGTTTACCATCATCTATCCGTCAATGGTTTACCATCTGTCCATCAATGGTTTACCATCTATCCGTCAGCGGACGCTTATCCTTGTAACAGTGCTGCAGTGAACCTGGGCGTGCAGACAGCTTTCCAAGGTGGCAATTTCACTTTGGGGGTGCAAACCAGAGGCGGCACTGCTGGGCCCCAGGGTAGCCCTGTTTGTAAGTGCTTTAGGACCCTGCTCTGTTTTCCCCAGCGGCCGCAGCATCCACGTTCCCAGCCGCAGACCCGCCCTTACCACCCGTATCTCGTCTTTTTTATGGGAGCTGTCCTAACAGGCAGCCAGCTCATCTTTCTTAAATGCAACTGTCTCTGGAGGGTTCCACAACTCACAGTCTTACCACCACCCCCGGAAAGCTGGCGCTGTCGGAGTTCCACCAGGCCTGCAGGGCCCCTTTGGGCAGGGTTTGGGGAGGAGGCTGGAGGGGCCCAGGCAGCTGTGACTAAGGGTGGGGCCACCTCTGTGTGGGGCAGGAAGAGGACACAGGACCCCAGAGTCCTCACGTGTCAGGGTGCCCAGGGGGCCCTCTGCCTATCAGGCAGCCTTCCTGGTCTGCACTTCAGATGGGAGAGAGTAGGACCCATTCCCACCCTGGGGGCCACAGCTCCGTCTGGAGCCAGAAGCCTCCCATCTCTATGCTCCAGCATGAGTAATGAGGTTGGGCACACTAGAGATCAATCCTCATCTCTGTGACTAATCCACAGGCTTGGACAAAGCTGATTCTCTCTCCCAAGAGGGTCAGCCCCGCCTCCCACCCGCACTGGCTCCTGCCCCCAGGTCGCTCAGGGAGCAGTCTGCACTTGGCTCTGAGCATGCAAGGATGCCTCCTGGGAGGCCAAGGACATGGGCATGCGCAGCTCTGGGCTGGGTGACGGGGCCATAGGACAGGGCACTAGGGAGCAGCCTTAACAAGGAGAGCTGCCCGCTCCCACGCCTCCCTGCTGTGCAACCCTGGCATGTCGCTCAACCCCTCTGGTCCTTATGGCTTCTCCTGAAAACACAAAAGAGCATAAGTTCTGCTGGCCTCCCAGGAGGCAGGTGACACATTTGCCCAAAGGTCACAGGTCACTCCCCTCCCCCGTCCCTCTTCCCACTTCTGTCCAGAGTCAGTCCTCACCCCTCCCTGCGGTGCGCTGGTCCAAAGCCCTCACCTCTCCAGGGCTCCATTTCCCGGTCTCTGAAAGGCGGGTAAACCCAGTGTTGTTTCTTTCCTTGTTTGTAGGATGGGAACAGCTGAGGTTTACAACACCATCTCCGGGAGCCCGAGTTGGAGCAGGAAGAGGCCCGGCCCAGACTTTGTGAGGGGTGGGGTGCGGTTGGTTCTCCTTTCCTGGGGTCCCCATTCTAGGGTTGATGTGGCTTCCCCGAGCTGCAGGGAGATTGTGGCTGAGTCCCGCGCCCACCCTCTGGCTGTGGCAGGGCCCACTGAGGCCCCCGGGGGAGGCTCTGCACTCTGCCTCCTGCCTCCTGCCTCCCTGCCTAGCCCAGATAGCCATGGCCCAGAAGCAGGCCAGAGGAGCATCTGGGGTTTCAGCCTCCCTACTGCCTGGCAGGGCTATGTGCTGTACCAGCCGTGCCAGTGTCGGGGGAGGGCTGTCATGGCCCTCAGCTTCTGCAGCCCATGGTCCAGAGGCCACCCTCACCGGGGCAGGACTGCAGACCTTGAAGACACCCTCTCCCTCCCAGGGCAGCCTGTACGAGCTCTGGAAGTGCCCCCACCACCTCAGGGAGGTCATTGTGAGGCTTCCTGTGCAGGTATCCACTGGGGCTGCAGGAGCACAGGACTCCATCAGCGCAGAGGAGAAAGGAGGAGGCCCCTTCATCTGCCCTTCCCCTGGGGAAGCACAGCTGGAGCTGTGGCTGTGACCGCTGGGTGGCAGGTGCAGGCATCCCACCCAGGCCCTGTCCTCTGCATCCAATCTGGGCAACACAGAATAAGCATCGTACCTGGAGGAGGTAGCCTGCCCATTCTTCGAATCCCTCCTCTGAGTCTCCTCCTGCCCCAATGCTTGCCCTATCCCCAATCGAACAGATTCCCATGCCACTCTGATGCCCAGCACCCACCAGCATGGCCGCCTGGAGTCCTTTCCCCAAGCTGCAGGCCACTGTGTCACGGGCCAGTCAGAGCTCATTTAGACAGGAAGGCTTTCTACATACATCGGCTCCCAAGCTGAAAGAAAGTTCTGAAAGTTGGCCAAGTGGACACAGGTGGGAGGGGTGCCTGCGTAGACGCAGGTGGGAGGGGCAACCAGGATGGAGGAGGGCGGGAGGTGTGACCCGGGTAGACACGGGTGGGAGGTGTGATCCGGGTGGACACGGGTGGGAGGTGTGATCTGGGTGGATGAGGGCGGGAGGTGTGACCTGGGTGGACACGGGTGGGAGGTGTGATCCGGGTGCACAAGGGCGGGAGGTGTGACCCGGGTGGACACGGGTGGGAGGTGTGATCCGGGTGGATGACAGCGGGAGGTGTGACCTGGGTGGACACGGGCGGGAGATGTGATCTGGGTGGACACGGGCGGGAGATGTGATCTGGGTGGACACGGGTGGCAGGTGTGATCCTGGGTGGACGCGGGTGCCAGGTGTGATCAGGGTGGACGAGGGCGGGAGGTGTGACCCGGGTGGAGAAAGCAGCATGATTCCTGCAGAACAAATGGAAGTCACGGCCACTCAGCCATGCAGGAGCCATGCCAGGCTGAGAGATGGAGATTTTGTCAATGGCTAGCAGCATCTTGTGCTGACCCCGAGGTGGGGGTGACGCGGGCCCAGCACTGGCTGAAGGCAGGGCTGGTGAGCTGGACAGGCAAGGGGAAGGCTGAATCCTGGCTAGAATATTCCAACTCGGTGATAACTATGCCCACTGTGGAGTCCAGATGGGCCCCTGGGGTTCTGGGATCAAGGCCTCACCTTCCCCCGTGAGGATGAGCGTAGCCCCAAGGGGAGTGAGTCACTCCATGGGGAGCCCAGGGCTGGGCCTGACTTCTCAGAGCCCTCCTGGCAGACTGCAAAGGGCCTCCAGTCACCCCCCTTCCAGCCTGGCTTCAATTCCCAGAGATGGGGACTGACTGCTAAGCCACCTCCATCACCACGGACGTGGACGCAGGAGGGTAAGGCGGTGGTCCAGCAGGGAGGTCCTCGTGGGAGGGACAGCAGGGATAGGAAGAAATCCGGCAGGAGACTGTGGAGGCAGAACGTGGAACAGGCTGTGGGAATGGGAGGGCTGCAAGGCTGGGGCCGCTCCGCCTGCTCAGATAGACTGATTCCAACGGATGCCGGACGGATTGGTGTCCTGGGGCCGCCACAACCAAGTGCTGCAAACGGGGGCTTCACAGACACTGCTTCTCCCCAGGTTGCGGAGAAGCCCGAGATCCAAGCGCCAGCAGGACGGTGTTGGTTCTGCAGCCCCAGTGAGGCTCCTTCCTGCCTCTTCCAGCCTCTGCAGGACACAGTGGGACTCCGGTCTCTGCCTCCACCGGCCCCGCATACTCCCCGCATGTCCACGCTGCTTCCCCTCTTCTAAGAACACCAGTCTTGTGGGCTCAGGGCCCACCCTACACAAACAGGGCCTCCTTTAACTGAACCAATGACACCTGCTGTTCCCTCCTTCCAGAGAAGGTCGAATTCCGGGGTTCCAGGAGAGACAGGAAACTAGGGGGAGACTACCAACCCAGTACACGGCTGAAGGCCTGAGGGCCTCCTGGGCTGGCCTCAGGGTGGGAGGGAGGCTTGGTCCCTGTGAAGGGGAGCAGCCCGGGGCCATCAGAGCCAGGATCCACAAAGGAGCACACGAATCGATGACGCAGAGGGCTGTGGCCCTTGCCCTCGGGGAGTGAGCCTGGCTGGGGCAACAGTCACAGCCCCAGGATGCAAGGTACCAGGTGAGCAGGGCACGGACACAGGCAGTGCCACCCGTCCTGCCGTCTTCGGGCTGACCTGACAGCCAGGCCTTGGAGGCGAGGAGGCACTGCCGTGAGGACTCCACGGCCCTTGGCTGGGACAGGTTCCGCCCTGTGGGCAGCTGCTGCTCCAGACACATGGGCTGTTAGCAGCCGAGTCCAAGCCTCCCACAATACATTCTGGAACTTTCTGCCTTGGAAAACCTCAAACCTCCAACATTGTGTCTTTCCTCTGGAAAAGGCACTGGACGCAGAGATCACAGGCGCTGGCCCTGCCTTCCAGGAGCCCCCGGCGTCATGGGGAAGATGCCCAGACGCGGGCCCAGCTCACGCCTGCCTTCCGCTGTGGGCTGCACAAGTGTACTCCTGCCGTGGGCCCTGGGAAGGCTTCTGTGCTCAAGTGGAAAGGCTTCCAGTGCCTTCAGAAACAAACGCTGCTGAATGACAGTCAGCTGCCTATTTCAGTCAGCCCACCTGCGTTGCTACAGGACACCTGAGGCTGGGTGACTTAGAAAGAACAGAGGCTTACTTAGCTCACGGTTCTGCACGCTGCCGAGGAAGCATGGCCCTGGCATCTGTTTGCTGCTGGGAGGCCTCTGGAAGCTTCCACTCATGGGGGAGGGGGAGGGGCTGCGTGTGTGGTGCTGGCTCGCAAGGTGGTGGGAGAGGAAGCCAGAGAGGGAGGGGGGTGCCAGGCTGTTTTTAGCAGCTGCTTTCTCAGAACTCACACAGCGGAACTCCCCCCGCAACACCCTCAGGAGGAAAACGCCTTCCCTCAGGACCCCCTCCAATACTTGGGATCAGGTTGTAAGCCGAGCTTTGGAGACCCAGCCGCACAGCTGCCAGCGCTGCTCCCGGGTATCCCCAACACGTCTGCATCAGTCTCAGCGCCAGAGAGAGCCGCTACCCTCAGGGACTCACCACTAGTGGTACCAAGGACAGCAGCCTACCCGCCTGACGCGCCTCCTGACAGGGTCATTGGGGTGTTTGCCGCATTTGCAGACACTCCAAGCACCCACTGTGTGCCAGGCTTGTGCACTGAGGCCCTGCCAGCTGGTGTCCTCACGTCAGCTCTTCCCAGGCCTGGGCAGCTGAGACCTGTGCTCACCAGGCCAGAGTCTCCAGCCCCGGATAAGAACCTGGAACACCCCAGCCCACCTCCTCCTTCTTGGGGTCCTCAGATTTGCTCCCAGAGAAACTTGAGGGTTCACATTCTCACCATAAGCAGGCATTCACACTGGGGGCAGGCAGAGGGAGGGTGGCCCCCTAGAGGCAGGGCCCAAGGTCCCACGCACGTCATCCCTCCTACAGGACCTGGCCTGGGCCTTGTGACCTGGGAATGTGCATCACAGAGGTTCTCTGGAAACAAGGAATGCCACGCACCCCTGCTCCCCAGATGACCCACTGGTGCAGACCGAACATGGCCTTCCATCTCTGAGTGCCCAGCAGTGCAAGCAAATGATGTGTCTGAGTTTGTGTCCCCCGAGAGCTGACTAGAGGTAGGAAACTGAGGACTAGTGCATCCCCGGAGGTGAGGAGAGCAGTGTCAGGGCAGTGGGGAGGGAGGAGATGCAGCTGCCCCGCAGCTTCTCGGAAGGCCTCCTGTGGTGGCCGCGTCCCAGTGGGCCCACTCATCATCATACCTTTGATTTCCCACAGCTACCACAAAGCACAATAAAGCCAAGCCGGTGACCTCGGACACAGAGGTTTATCCTCTCACCATCCTGGAGGCCAGAAATGCCCCACCAAGGTGCCAGTGGGCTGTCACCCTCCGGAGGCCTTGGGGAGGCTCCTTCTTGGCCTCTTCCAGCTTCCAGGGGCCCAGGCATTCCTTGGCTTGTGGCCGCATGGCTCCAATCCCTGCCTCAGTTGTCACGTTCTCCCCAGGTGCCTGCGTCTTCTAGCAAGGACATCGGCCATTGGATTAAGCCACCCTAAATCCAGGATGACTTCATCTGAACTTACTGACAGTGCCAAAGACCCTGTTTCCAAATACAGCCACATTCACAGCTGCCACTACTTAGGACTTGAACATGGATTTTGGGGGGACACAATTCCACCCACAGCAATCACCCCTGGTCCCCACCTAAGCCCAGGTGAGAGCCAATCAGGCACCTGCACAGCTGAGGCCGTGGACCCCACCCCACCCTTGCACCCCCCCCCCCCCCAGGTCCCCACCCCACCCTTGCACCCCACCCCACCCTTGGTCCCCACCC
>NW_022437025.1:3760116-3761529 GCF_009761245.1 Sapajus apella
CCCCACCCTTGCACCCCACCCCACCCTTGGTCCCCACCCCACCCTTGGACCCCACCTTGCCTGGAATGCTCACGTCCAGGGGTGGACGTGCTGTCCATGAGTCTCCCCACCTGGTCCTCACCACAACTCCAGGCCCCATCCCAAAAGCATGGTGGGTCTGCCTGGCCCAGAAGCCCCCTGTCCCCGACATTGCTCTGCCAGCCCAGGGGAGGCATTCCTGATGTGCCACCAGGGTCCTTAGGCCTGGCAGGCTGGAGCCGGGCTGGCTGTCACTGACACTGTCCTGGATAGCCTCGTGGGCCTCTCCTGCGGTGAGCCAGGGACCATCTTATTACCCCGTGAGCCCTGGCTGCCCTCACCAGAGGGGTCCCCTCCATAGGCTGGGCAGGCGAGATGGAAAAGCAGACCTCAGGAGCAAAAGGGGGAGGCCCTAGCCCCAGCTCTCCCCCAAGCAGAATGGAGCAGAAGGGACGGGCTAGCCCTTTATCTCCTGGAGCCAGGCTTCCTGCCGCAGAAACCCTGGAGGCTGCCCTCACACCACGCTGGGCAGCTTTAGGAAACATTGTGTGATCACCCGGTGCTGGGGGACTGGCAGGCATCGGCCCTTCCCCTCTTCCCCAGTGTGGGAAGGAGGAGTCCGGGCCCAAGGCAGGGGACCCAGGAGAGGGCTCTGCAGGAGCACCGAGCTCCAGAGGCGGTCACACAGGAGCACCAGCTGCAACGCCCATACACTGGGGACCTAGCAGACAAAGCAGCTGGACACTGGCATGGATTTCTGACACATCAGGGTACAACCACCAATATTCAGAAAGGTCATAAAACATTAAAGCAGGTGATGGAGAGAAAGTATTGAAGACTTCATCAGCAGCTTCTTGGCCTATTTCAGGGACATTAACTTTTTAATTAAAATTGATGCTCAAGATTTTCCAACAGAGGGAAGTTTCACTTTTTAACCTAGAGGGAGTCGCATGGGACTCCCAACCCGGTGAGCTTTCTGGAGAGGCAGAGCGGGTGGCGGCAGGACTCAGGGGTGAGGCAAGGATGGCGGAGACAGCGGGGCGCTGCGGGGACAGAGACGTCCGTTGAGGGTGGGGTGGGGTGGGGAGGGACAGGCGCCGTAGGGAGGGTCCTCCTTGCCTTCTGGTGACAAGAACACTCTTCTGGGTGCCACCCATGCAGAGACAGGAGGAGACAGAGACACAGAGACAGAAGGAGACAGACAGACACAGAGACAGGAGGGACAGAGAGACAGAGATAGGAGGAGATAGAGACACAGATACAGGAGGAGACAGAGAGACACAGAGACAGGAGGAGACAGAGAGAGACAGAAGGAGACAGACACAGAGACAGGAGGGCCAGAGAGACAGAGACAGGAGGAGACAGAGAGAGACAGAGACAGGAGGGACAGAGACA